>NW_020455049.1:233289-276111 GCF_003342845.1 Nothoprocta perdicaria
ACTCGCCGCGGCGCGTGCGGCGGCCGTTGGGCGCAGCCGTTGGGGAGTCGCCCCAGCGCGCGTGCGCGGTGGCACTCGCCGCGGCGCGTGCGGCGACCGTTGGGCGCAGCCGTTGGGGAGTCGCCCTAGCTCGCGTGCGCGGTGGCACTCGCCGCGGCGCGTGCGGCGACCGTTGGGTACAGCCGTTGGGGAGTCGCCCTAGCGCGCGTGCGGCGGCCCTTGGGCGCAGCCGTTGGTGTCCCGCCTCGGCGGGTGGGATGGCGGCGGTTGCTGCTCGCTGCAGCAGTGTCTCTGGAGACACACGGTCCCTGTCGGCTCTTGCTGTTGCTGGAGCGCCCCGAGCGGTGGAGCAGAGCGGAGAGGAGCAGGTAGGGTCCGGGAGATGGGCGGGGGGCTGCCGGGGCCGGGCCGGGGCTGCGCTGCGCCGGGGAGGGCGCCCGGAGCTCCGCGGTGGGAGGGAGGCGCCGGGAGCCTTCTGGAAGGATCTGCGCCGCGGCGGCCGAGCAGCGTGAGCACCGGGGCTGTGCTAGGCTACTGATTGCCACGACCTACCGAGTCTGTCCCCGTGCAGGGGTGTGGGCAAGTGCAGCGGGCTGGGCTACGGCTTTGCAGCTCTGCCAGAACCTTGACGAGGGTGAGGGCAAGCTGTGGTGGTTGGAGTTCTCTAGGGCTTGTTGTGGCAGGTGAGAGCAGTGGGCACCACATGCCTCTTCTGTGGCTATGGACTGTGTCCATGGGCCGAGCTGGTGAGGATGCAGCTACAGCTGTTGCACCAGATTGGTAGTGACCTTTCCTGCCCAGTTGTGCTATGAACAGTATGTGCAAGGAGGAGTAATGCGCTCATTTATGGCAAGAAAAAAAAGGCACCTCAGAGAAGGTAGGGGCATCACAGCAGCTCTCATCTCTCAGGTGTGTCATGAGGATATTTTTGCCTGGTGGCAACTTCCATAAGGTGTGCATCAGCTTCTGGATCTTCGTGTTGGAGTAGCGAAGTTATTGGTAGAACTTGAGCTTTCCAAGCAGGTGTGGTTAGGGAAGTGCCTCTGAAAGATTTCCTTCCTGCAGAAAGGTCTCCGTAGTGCTGCAGATTCACAGTTGTAGCAGGCAGTTTCCCAGGAGGTTGTGGTTCTGGCAGGTGGTGTCTCTGGAGGACGATCGTCATGTTAGCACCTGCTACAGTGGCGGGCCAGGAAGGTTTGTACTGCAGATGGTATCCCCTGTGGAAGACAAATGTGCAAGAGGGACTGAAGTTGTCTGTGTTAGGGTGCAAGGTCACATGGGAATGGGGTCACATCAGTGTCATAGTTCTCTCTTTTTTTCCTGCCCTTTCTGATTTTCATTAAAAAAAAGGAACTCTCAAAGGAAAAAAAAACAGGCATTTTTAAAGTATTTTTGCATTTATTGATCGCTAAAACCCACAGGAAGGGGGAAGCAGCAAGATCAGGTGCATAGAAAAGCTGACAAAGGCCAAAAAAATGAAGGCAGTCACCAACGTTGTGGGATTCAGGCTCTGTAACACTGAAAAGTCACAACTGTGAGCTAGCTGTGTGTTGTTTCCAGCTTTAAAAACAAAAGGAGATACCGACTTGGAGTATAATACAAGTGAATGAGATTTTACAGGGATATGGAAAAGACTTAAGCTAGTGACATCTGTTCCTCTCTCTTTCAAAAGTATTCATAAAAATCATGTGATTTTTAAAATATATGTAATATTAAAATGTCTAAAATTACAGTCTGCAGAAGAAAACTGTAGTTTGCATAGTTCAGGACCTTGACTTTAGGACCTACCCACATTACTTCTGTGTTTTTTGTTGTTGTTTTTCTCTCTCTTGTAATACAGCTTGCAGCTACCTGATGTTGCATAGGATGGACTATACTTTGGAGTTAATTGGATTTATATTTAAGCAGTTTTCTGCAGAATATCCTCTCTTTTGTGCCTTAAATTAGGAGGCAAGTAGTAAACAAGGCAGCTGATTTTTGAGGTACCTCTGTGTGATTATGGTGGTTGGATTCTTATTGCTGTCAGGTGTTGGCCATTGTCTTTGTCCAAACCCCATGTAGGAGGTGGTGACTGACGAAATGCCTTAAGCTGTGACACCTGTCCTTCGTCTGATCTTTGAGAGCCCAGCACCTCTCTCACACTGCCTAATTACTTTGTACTTTCAACCTTCATCTGTCGCATTTACTCTGTGTAACATAACACACCATAAGCCCTTTTCAGGTGCATCTTGAGGACAACAGAAGTGTGTAAGACACTAGGTGTCACTTTCTGTTTGTACACACACGCTTTGCTTAGATCCATGCATATGCAAAGAATGCATTTATGCTTGGCGTCAACTAGTATTAATAGGACCAGTGCTTGTCATGCACTATGTAAACTACATAAACAATAAATTTGTATATTTGACAGTTGAGCCACAGAGGCAGTAGTCATGGAGATAAGTGTGGGGTTTTGAAAGAAATCAAGTTTGTTTGACAGCACGAATACAATTTTTTTTTAACTGCAAATGGTGCATAAAAATTATCTCTGTAAGAAAATATCCGTCCGTAAGAAACTGATACTATACAACTGACTAAGCCTTAATGGTCTGCTGTAGGCAGAGACAAGAACTAGTGTTTGCAAATCAGCAAAACTTTTGTAAGGCCTTTAGGTAGAAATTAACACTGGCATCTGCTTTACCAAGTGATACCATTTCTGCTTTTTCCTGCTGCTACAAGCAGTGCATTTAACCTGAGGGCTTGGTTATTTTCAAAAATATTGCAGCAAAAAGCCCATGGGGTCATCCTCAGTATGCTAATGTGCAGAACTAGTTCTGGAACCTCCACTTCCTTTCAGCTACATGCTGAAAGCTATAGGTAAGCTCATGATAGAGTAGCTTAGTGTTTTGGAAAGGAAGATTTTGTTGTTGTTCTGAGTTTCTTATTATAGAAAACAGCATGGAAGGGGTGGAGACACTTGTTTAAGAAACAGAAAGTATCTTAGCTGTTTGATGTACTATTTAATCATTTTATTTTATTTAAAACCATTTGAGCAATTGCAACTTTTGACTTGGAGGAGAAAACCCTAGCAATTGAACTGGCTGGGGACACTCGAGGCCATGAGTGGAAGGGAAACCTACATTGAGGGCAAGTCCTTTCTTCTTAATGCACAACTTATTGTGTGAGTTATTTTTAGTTCGGTAATCTTGCTGAGTGCTGCTGAGAGGAACTGTGCCAGGCAGGCTGGCAGGCTTTGAAGGGCTTGAGAAATGGGATTTCCTGTTCCACCGGCTCAGAGCTGACTCTTGCCATTGTCAGGAGCTATTATCGCCTTCTCACAGTGAAAGCAGATAATGCAGCTTCAAGGTCAGGGAAGACACAAGCTCTCAGCAGCAGCATTAGCAGGAGGAAGAGTTGGCTTGCAGTCCAGGTGAGTGTTTCTGTAGCTGCTGTAGTTAGGGTCCTCTGTCATAATAGAGGAGGCTACTTGCAGACTGTGGAATCAGAGTATTGCTGAAGTTGGAAAAGATCTTGAGATCATCTACCCCTGCTTCTCAGTCCTCCCTCCTTCCTGAAAAAGATTCAACTACAGCAAGTTGCTCAGCACCATGGCTAGTTATTCATATTGTCAGAACTGGAGACGTCACAGCCTCTAGGGACAACCTGGTCCAGATAAAACTGCTGGGAAGAAGAGAGAATTATATTTCTCAGCTCCTCAGCCTCTACAAAGCTGCCCTCACTGTGGGATTTGTACATCTGCTGTTTGTCAGCTCTAATATGGCTATTCTATTTTTTATTTATTTAAAGAATGAATAAGAAGTATTCATTCTTAAAGTAAAATCAGGTTTCATACTGAATGAAGCTAAACTGAAACAAGCCACCCTTGCTCAATACCTAAGTGTCCTCACTGTAGTTACCTAGATTTAGCTTCCAGCATAACACTGTTAGTGACAGTTGCCTAGCCTATGCCTTTTATTTATTTAAATAATACAGTGGAATGGTGATTTCTGTCTGAAGCAAACTACTTCCATGCTTTCAGTGCAGATTTTTGCTTGCAGGAATGCAGGGGAGATGTGTTAAAGCCATTTAAGTTAGGGGTGCTTTGAGGCTATGTAAGAAGCCATTTTTAGGGCTGTGTTACAGATGGAGTCGTGACTGAAGCTTCACGTCATTATACAGAAACTCTTGTGCTCCCCAGTTTATATAGTGTTTCTGATGCATACTTTGATGTACAAAAGCAGTGTAGGATTTTTTCTATTTTTTTCTATTTCTATAGCTATTTGTTTCAGCATTCAGTCACACAGCAAGAGCAGAAACAGGGGCACAGAGACTGTAGAGTTTGTGCTCCTAGGAAAAGTTGGGACCAAAATCTTTTCCCCATGCCCTGTCCTTTAGGCCAGTGGTTTTGATGGTCTGCAGTACCTCCCAACAGCTGGGCAAGGGCTACTGAAAAGAGTATTGGATGGCGACTCTAATATGTTTTGGCTTCACATGTCTGCCTGCTGAGTGGCAATAGGCAACTCGCCTCTGGTACTATTTTAGGGATAGAGAGGCTGAGAAAAGTGACACACACTCCCTTGCAAAGTGCCTTGAGAGTCACTGTTAAAAGTGTGGTGCAAGTAGGCAGTTTGATCGGACTGTTCCTGTTTTATGCCAATTGAAGAGCAGAAAATGGGTGTTGAATAGGAAGCTAGCCTTTTGTCTAAGACGTACCAAGTATGTCCTGTGTTGCTGACTTGTTTTTTAGACATCTCAGTGTGAGCCATGCAGGTGTTGCCATACTTGGTGTGAGGATCAGCAATATTCATTTTGCTTGCACTAAAGTAACACAGAAATAGCTCTGGAGTGCTGCTGAGTCCAGTTCTCCTCCCAGCAAGACATGTATGTGGTATGTCTTGCTTGCATCCTGGTCTTAAACTCCTAGTTTTATTCTCCTATAGAGAACCACAGTGTAGATTCAAGTAACAGTTATCCTTAACCTGTCAGTGTGAAGGTATTTGTTTGGTGCTAGGATGACTGAGCAATGTTGACAGAGATCGGTCAATACTTTACAGAAATGGAATTGAAAGCATAATTGAACTAGATGAGATAAGTAAAGAACGATGCCTATTGCTCTGCCAAAATTTTAAGTGAGAACAGGTATCTGAGAGATAGCACAACTCTCTCCTTCCCTCCTGCTTGCCTTACAGCCAAGTGTATAATGTGATGAGAGGAGGTGTTAGTCAACAGTCATACTTTCTAGCAGTTAAATAGAGTCCTAATTTCTTGGAGTGTGCAGGTTGTCTGACATGAGAGCTAGTGGTTTTCCTGGTGCTGGACAGGTGTAATAGCCATGGCAGTGCCCCAGCACCCGTGTATGTCTGGCTGCATGAGAACTACAGTCAAAGAAGGGCATTTATCTCTTGTTTAGCTTGATAGGGCTTGGTGCTCCAAGTGACAATACCTGGAGTTAATGGCGGAAGGGTCAGTGTTCATTTCGAGTTCGCCTCAGCCAAACTGAGATCACTGTGGGACCTGCACACAGTGAGCTCTGGGTTTGGCTCCATTGCAGTTTCCTGTGCATGTTTCTTTGCACCTTTGCCTTCTCTGCAAGGGCAGATCCTTTCTTCTCCCTTGGGTTGGGATAGGAGGCTTGCTGCACTTGTGCCCAGTGTGCACAAGTGCACCCACCCCACGCGATCTTCTGTTATGGGTGTGCTCAGTGCCCCAGTTAGCTTATATCACACTAACCAGGATAACCCTGCTCCGTGCGCTGATAATAGCATGGTATTCCTTAGGTCATTATGGAGCACAAGCCTGTATGCTAATTGATTCCCTCTTGCCCCTTCCGACCCCTCCCCCCTTATTTCCACACCTCTTATGCTACATTTTTTTCTGAATATTTTCCTGATTATTTGCTGTTCCTGATTATCATTTGTTTGCAAATAATGACTAAGCCATTGCTGTCTTGGTAAATTCATCTGCATCTTGACCAGGCAAACATAACTGATGAATTGTATGGTTTATCAGCAAGAGAAGATGCTAGGAGCCATTCTTGAGGCCTCATCCTGTTTTGTAGTGTGAGCAGTTGGTATGTGTGCTGGGAGCTCTAGGCAGGGTAGGGTTGCACAGCAGGCCTCTGCCAGCTGAGCCCTGTTTGGTGTTGGACAGCAGATCCAGCTGCATGGATAGAGTTGGAGGCTGGTTACTGTGAATTTCTGCCTCCACCAAAGAGAGGAACTGGGCTGACTGTGTTCTTGATAACAGGAGACTTAGAAGTTTGTGCAGCTTTCTTAAGGGTGGTGTTTGCAGTTTGTATATTCTGCATTGTGTGAGACCTGACTTTGCAGAGGATGTAGCTAAATGAAAAGTAGGAGATCTGAGATCTACTTCTTTTTTAATTTTATTTTCCCCTCCCCTGGATCTGATGAGCTTCATGATTTTGGCCAGTATATTTCACTTGTTTGTTTCTGTCCCCTGTCAACTGTCTGACCGTGTGATGTTCAGCTAGCAGAACTCTAGTCTAGTGCGACTTGTCTGGGTTCGGTACCTTAGCCAGCTGACATGCGGGTTGTTCTGCATTGTGCAGCACTGGCTTGCTCAATGCTGCTTCAGAGTACTCAGAAGCTGAAATTTTTCTGTGTTAAGGCAGCATATATTCCCTGGCTTGGAGGAGATTCCCTCCTTTCTTGCATAAACTTTAATTGGTCTTTCGCTTTACCCTAAGACAATTTAAAGTAAGTAGCCTAAAAGTCAATGGGAACATAGGTCATCGGGGATGTATGCTAGTATGACCAGCTTCTGATCAATTTGCTTTTAATTCCTGTAATATCCTGGCATACAAATGGTTGCATCCTTGCAATTAACAGGGAGCCATGCAGGTACAGAGAGAACTAGCAAGTTCCTCGTGTCTCCCAAAGATTCTTCTGATACCTCCATACCATTTTGGATTCCAGGGGTAAAGGTGCAGTACTCTCTGCGCTTACCATACTGTATCCCCACCAAAGAGTAAGTCATTGGCAGTGTTGATGTGCAATAAGTCTTTTTACTTTATGTGCAGTGGTTGGGATTTTCAAACAGTTAATTTTCTTTCCTGCTCTTTAGTGGGCAGTTAGTTAAGATCTGTGGTTTGTGCACTGGAAAAGACGTGGTGAATAGATTTGGCTTGTCAAATCTTCATGGCAGTGTAATGGCAGTAGGACCCAGAAAGGGAATAGCAACTTAAGAAAGACTTATTCCAAAAAAGACCAGTACTTTTGGTTTCAACTGCCAGAAGTCTTATCACCTTAATAGGCTGTCGCCCTCACTGTGGTGAACTAGCTCCTCATCCATGACCCTGAATAAGGAACAATTTAGGTTAGGGGGATTCAGTTCTGCCTTTGAGGTTCTTCAAACTTTGCTGAATTGTTTTGCCATCTCAGGTTACAGTACTGCAGCTGACACAGATGCTGGGTTATCGATTAGTTCCAGGGAAAATGTTCATTTCTTGGCATACCTGCCAGCTTCAAACAAAGAACAAAGTGGTGTTGCTCTGGCAGAGGTTCCTCAGCAATGTCTCAAAATATAGGATTCATTTTGGCTGATCTTGTGGCTTGGGATACATGGGAAATCAGAGCAATGCCTTGTAGGTTTCCTTTCTGATGTTGAGATGAAGAGTGTCATAAATGAAAGTATGTTTGTTTTAAAGTCCTTATGACTGTTTATCTTGAGCATTTTACACTGGAGAAGAATGAAAAAAATAAGGTTGCTTAAAAAAAAAAAAAAGCCATTTTTAAGCTACGTCCTTTCATTGTTTACTGACTGTATACTGACTGCTATTCCCCATATATGGGCTGCTTCTACAGTTGCCATTGTTCCCTTGTCCATGAAAGAGGGGTGGAGAAATGAGAACACCAGTATCTGTTTGCATGAGGGGAAGACCGTGCATCACCTAGTCATTCTCAAGAGGAGAAGGTCATGTAAAGCCTGCTAGTCCTGGATCCTGGACAAATAGATTCTGTGGTGGGTTATTAAAAGGATATTTCAATAGCAGCTAAAAGCTACAGTCAGAACAAGTATCTGTCCTATTATATTTCTTCATAATGTAGCAAGGTTCAGCTTTGTCCCTAGGTGTGACGGACAAAGAGGGAGAGGATAGGGGTCTGGAGAGGAGGAACTAAGATGCAGAGAAATTGATTTGCCCTGTTGTACTTAGGAAGTCAGTGGTTTGGGTTGGAACTTGGGTCTGTATCTTAACTCTGAGATTATCCTAGCAGCAGCACATTCTTATCCCTGAGTGGACAGGTTTTCAAACATCCTTGATGGTTTCTTCCTAAGACAAGTTCTTCCATTTCTTGGTAGCTCACCCTAGAGTAGCTCTTCAGATGCAAATAAGTATTATCTTCCTTTGATATGGAGAGAAAAGGTGTATTAGTATTTCTCCCCTCTTCTGTGATATTAAGATCCAACATGGCATATGTAAACTGAGAAAATACAGAGGAAGTCTGGGTCATGCTAACTGTGTTTCAATTGTATCAGCTGTGAAACAAATACCTAAATTTAGGAAGCCAGGTTTCATACAGATTATATCTTGTGTCTCATGCTTGACTCTGAGCTCTGCCTGTTTGTGGCTGCTGAGTTTTACGAGTGTATGATCTTCTATAGGCATTTTGGAATCTAGTAACATGGGAGCATAGGCCGTATTTTTTTCCTGGTCCAGGAAATTTGCAGACTCGCTCTCCCTCTCCCTACTCCCTCTCTCTTTCCATTTGCAGACTCTCTCTCCCTTCACAGTGTTTGTGTGTTTCTGCAGAACAGGTAAAAAGTTTTTAATTATCTGAAGATTCCTATCCTGGAATTAAAGGTTGGGTTAAAATCTGCCAGCAGTTCAAAAGTTTAGGCTGAGTTAAAAAACAGGGACAGGCAGATGGAATCATTGCCTAAACTTTCTTTTTGTGGATATCCAGCATTTAAAAGTTGCAAATGCATTATATTTCATTTCATTGGTTTAGTTCAGCAGCAAAACAAAACAACCATCTTACAAACCACCTGAGCAAGCTATTTGTTTGAGAAGCACCTGAATCAGAAATGAATGTTAATCCAATAAAAACAGATAATTAAACTGTTATAATGGCTTTTCTAATCTCTCTTTTCCAGCTGTAAATTTGCTTTTCGCTTTCATCAGGGAGATTATAATGAAGCATGAACGACTTCTAATCCAAAATCCCTTGGTGGATTGGAATATTTGTCATGCTTCCCATTTAAGCAGTGGTTATGCCACAAGATTAACTTCGTTCATAGGGTTACCATCTTGTTACTAAATTCAACCTAGTGGTTTGATGTAGACAGAAAAATAGTGGCTCCGGAATACCCTACTTAACCAACTTGTTGGTGAACATGAGTGTTGCAGGCCTAGGTTAGTGAAGATACCTCTCACCTGGGCAATATCTTGCATCCATAAAACCTGCACTGGGATCCCATCCAGTCTGAAAGTCACCTGCTGGTTCTTGGCACTTCCATTTCAGTCATAGCCTGTCCTCTCGGCAGCATTTTCATGGGCATGTGCAAGGTAGGTGGTCCCTCTTCAGTATTTCCTCGGGAGCCACCTTCTCTGCCACGTTCCCTTTGCCAAATAGCCCGGTGTCTAGAGTGTACAGCAAGCACGAGTAGGCAGGGTCAGGCTCGACTCTGCCAAGTTTTGAGCAGGATAGATCCTGACCAGCCCCTGAGCACCTCCTGTTCTTTTCTTTTGGCCTATTACAGTTGCAGCATTTATCTTCAGCCTGTCACAGTTGCAGTGGGGAATTTGTGGCTAGGAGTGAGAGATGCAGATGTGTGGTGGAGCTCTGTCTGGAACGGTTATTGGGGAATTGCTTGTAGTTGCAAGGAGCGATTTGGGACACACTATGCGATTCTTTGTTGCTTTAGTACTGAGCCTTGGGTGAGGATGAACTTAACCTGACTTATAGGACTTTGCGTGGTTTTATTGTAGCTGTAAAAAACCTCAGGTTATTCAGTTTCACTTTCCAATTCTGGTCTGGATTATTCTTTGTAAGTGGAGCCAAGCATAAGTTTACCTTATTCATAAAAATTGTTTTAGTAAGCAGATTTAAATATTCTGGTTGTCTGCAATATCAGTATCCTCAGATTTGTTACAAAAAGTTTTAGAAAGCAATGTATTTCCACTTTGCAGGGTAAAATCATGCATCATCCAAACCCAGACATTGCCTTGTGAGCCCAGCATGACAGAGTGCTGTGAAGAATCTTACGTTGTCACACAGTAAAATGAAATAAAACCCACATAAGAGAATATGGATGAATTTAGGGATTATTGATACTTGAGTGTCTAATGGCCTTCTTTGGGTGCTGCCAGGGAAGTTCTGTGCTTCCTCCTCACTGAGCATTCTTCATACACTGTTAAAACCCTTCCAAGGGACTCCAGGACTGTTGCCTTGGCTCAGTGTGGTAGGAGAATTGATGGCTGGTGCCAAAGAGCAGTTTGTGTTCCTTGCTTAGGAAACGTTTCCTTTTGCTCTCCTTGTGGGCAGCTCTTGCTTCAGGCATGTGCTTTTTAAGCCTTCCTGATGTCAGTTGAAGTGCCAACTTCACAGAAGTTGAAGTACTTTGTGAGAGGTATTTGACCTTTCTGTATCTGAACTGGTGTCTCAGAGGGTTGCTATCCACTGCCAGGAAGGCTGTCTTGCCCTGGCTCTTTTTACTCTTTTTTTTTTAAATTATCCTGGGAACCATTAAAGGGAAGAGGAGGAATGTTACATTAAAGGACCTAACACCATTTTATGAGAGAATAGTAACTATCTAATCTGCTGTATGAAAAAGTGACAAGGTATTTTAATTACTGCTTTAGATATAATTAAAAGAATTAGGAGATCAAACTTGCTTAGAGTAAGAAAGGAGGATAGACTTAAGATATATCTTGGAACTCAGGTTCAATTCTTTAGGTAAGTCTGCTTTTTTGCCGGAAAAAGGTGAATATTCTCTAGTCCGAACAAGCATTTGACCAAGACAGTTCCTGTTTTCCCTTGAGTTTAGGCTGATAACTTGTCTTTAAAAGGACTTACTGTTTATATTGGCCATTACACACCAAGCAATTCTTTAGTCTATGAAAAGAATGGAGTCCCAATAACACGCTAAAGGTGACTGGTTTTGTGTCAGCTGTCTTGCTCTTTTTAGTTCATTTAGTCCCTTGTGGAATGTGAGGATTTGTCTACACTGCATCCAGCCATGGTGTGTAAAGATAGCAGCTTTATATATTAAGTGCAGTACTTGCATATGAGTGCTAGTATCACCCTCACTGCACAGGTGGTTCAGCTGTACTGAACTCTGCTGCAGTTGCTGCCAGAATCTGAGGCATAGAGCTTGCTTCAGATTGTGTAGCTTAGTAGCATAGACGTTGGTGCTATGGTGTAAACGTTTCCGTTGTTAAGGAGGTTGGGGCATAGAACAGCAGCCTCTTTCTGTGTCCTCAGCATAGATAATGGAAATGTATTTCTGGATTTTAGTTTCATCTTTCAGTAAGATGAAATAGCGAGCTATGGATTGGACAAAGTCCATGACAGCTGTTAGTGAAGTGTTGTCAAGTGTGGTTTTGTATGAGTTCAACAGTCTCAGTGAGCTCCAATAGTGTTGGCTTGTGTGGTGTGGTTTTTTGTTTGTGGGGTTTTTTTTTTGTGTGTGTGTGCTATCGCTTGTTTCTTTGACAGACTTTTAGTTGCCTAATAAAAGTCCAGGAGATACTATAGGCTAATGTCCACCTTCAGGCCACAGATCAGTTCCAGTAGCAGCCTAGTGTGTGCACATTTGGATAGAATTGGCAATAGCTCAGACCCAAATTGCAGCTGTGTTTAGATATGCTTATCAAGACAGCGTTTGGTAACAAAGTGAGTTTTCTCTAGCTTCTCAGTTAAAGACTGTTGCTCATAGTACAACAACAACATTTGTGGTACCTCAGACTTGATTATTTAATTTTCTACAGTTCTCAGTCAAGAAATAGGCATGTATATGTGATTGTTGCAGTGCAAATTAGATGTTAGTAAATTTGATTTACATCCTGCTACTCCCAACTTCCTTTCGTAGGGTTGGAATGAAGCTGGTTCTTGTCAGATTATAGAACGAGCTGGTAAGGCAGGGTAGAAATAAAGAAAGAGTCCCTCCCTGACCTAGCAGCTTTTATTGTCACCTGTAGCAGAAAGAAATTTGGAGGTTTTTCAGAAATATTTTGACAGAGCTGGCTAAGTATACCATGTGACACTACTGTCCTGCAGCACTAATGGCAGTTTTCTAAGGCTTCTTAGCACTTGCCAAGGTTCTTTTCTTCTCCTCCCACCCTCCTCAGATGATCAGAACAGTTGTCCATTGCACCTCATGCCTTCAAGCGTTTATGGAGTACTTTATCTGGGGAGGTAAGGAGGCAGTTGTTTATGGGGCTTTTTGTTGTTGTTTTTGACAGTGGGTCTGTTTTGCATGATCTTTAGTGCAAAAGAACAGGTTTGCAGACTTAGCAGATCCTGGCTCATTAATGCTGCTGCACTATAGTTGAATAACTGCTGATGTATGCATTGATGCCTTGAGGAGGAATCTTTCTAAGTAGCATTTACCCTGACAAGAACAACATCATTAGTGTTGGCACTGGTTTCAGTGTTTTCCTTATTCCTATTGCTAAAACCAAAAAGATGGGCTACAGTACAATAACATTTATTTTCTCCTTAACCAGCTGTAAAATATAAAAATACTATCCTGATAGATTATTTGCTTTCAAGAGCAGTGGTGGTCTGCAGATGGACTTAGCACAGCAGCTGTGAGCCAAGTTTGCTCTTGTAGAGGTAATGTGGTACATTACTGCGCCCCGGTAGCTGAATTAATACTAGGTTTGATGCTTAAAAAAAAAAAAAATGAGGTCTCAGTCATTCTGTAGGCTCTTAACAGTTCTTTTTATACTAAAGCACCTTACCTACGCCAGTGCCGTGGTCTGAAACACAGCTTGTGGAGTCTCCGGGCATATTCAGAACTCCCTTGGACACAATCCTGTGCCATGTGCTCTAGGTGATCCTGTGTGGCTGGGGGCGGAAATGGGAGTTTGGACTAAAGGTCTCTTCCAGTCTTAGCGATTCTGTGAAACTGAGCATCATTCCAGCCATGTCATTTCATCAGCGATTTAGCGCTGTTGTGTTCCAAGTAAAAATCTTTCCTGAATGTATGTCTGAATAGCCTTTTAGACTTAGGAATCTGACTAATTCTAAGAAACTTATTTTGTGGTGACAGTCCTTGCTGTTGCTTTTTTACATTAGACTAGTGATTGGACTCCACTATATGCGCTTGTTCTCAGATGGCAAGCAGCCCCAAAGCCTTAGAAATGGCATTGATCTCATTGATGGCTTTTATTGACCACTGATAAGCCAAAGAATGACTAAGCTTTTCCCTTCAGACATCAGTGTGGGTGATTTGTAACAGAAAAATGACTGGGAGCATCTGCATATGGGGGCGGCACAGGAGACTGGTGGGGGAAGAGCTGCTCTCAGAATGGTCTGTTAAGATGAGATGGTCAGATGAGAAGGTCAGCAAGATGGGGCAGGTGGATGTCTGCCTGCAATTACATGAGACACAACCATTTGCAGACAGTGGATAAATTTTGGACTTGCAGAGGTGAGGTCCCTTTCCCTCATTCTCTTTTTTTTTTTTAATTCCCGGTCTTATGCATCTTTGCTCCTTTTTTCCTCCTCCTCATTGCTGCTTCTTCTCCCTTTCCTTGCACCTTTTATGTCGTCTTTTGCTTGTTTACTTTTACTTCACTTACTCTCTTTTCCTTTGCTTTTTCTTACTTCTTGCTTTTTTCCCCTCATTCTTTCCTTTTTTCCCCCCTCTTTTGCACTTGCTAGGGCTTTTTTTTTTTTCCCCTTGTTATTTTCTGTCTTCTTACTGACTTTCACTGTACAGTTAAGAGAATTCATACAAGAGAACTTTCTAGGATTAATGACAGCTCAGTTATTAGTGACATGTACCTCAGGATAATTATCGAAAGCATCAAAGCAAAACTCTCAGAGACCGTTTGAAGAGTTTCTCAGAAAGTTGGTAGAAACAGTTTCATCAAAAAATCTCACATTTTCCCAGCCGGAAATCCTGACCGTCACAAAACAATGGAAACGTGAAGAAAAGAGTAGTATCATTTTCTGGGTCGATACAATATCTTCTGCAAAATACCTAGGTGCTCACTACACGTGGAGAATTAAGTATGTAACCAAACAGGCTACTTACGCTTCTTTTCTATATATTGCCTAGCTGCAGGTCTGCAGGTTACCTGGGGAGGAGTTCATCTTCTAGCACTATGGAAAGGGTAAGGAATTGATTCGAACTGCTAGTTCAAGAGGTGGAAGAAACAGAACTGTTTCCCAAGTCAGTTGCAAATGAGACCAACAGCATTCAGCAGTAAAAGAGAGTTTTGACGCTGCAAGCACAAGAACAAAGCTTATGGCTGATAGATTTGTTTTTATTATTATAGAACAGATGAACTAAAATAAGCCAACAATATAATTTTATGCCAACAGCCATCTTTCTAGCACAGGTGGTGGACTGACTCCAATGTACCCTTCTCCCCCCTGGGGCCTCCGTTCACTGGAAAGCAACAGATGATGGTCCTTGCACATAAGTCTTGGACTCCAGTGAGCATCCTTACTGCTTTTGTTCACTGAGGTGCGTGCCCACAGGAACAGGAGGCGAGACAGGGGGAAGCAGAGAGGAGAGTATATATGGTGTAGGAGCAATAAGCAGAAAGGCTTGTGGATCATCTCGCATGTTCACGGGTTGTGACCAGGTAGAGGGGACAACTGGAGGATCACACCCACTCTCAACCTGTAGCAAGCCCCTAACTGCTACTCTAGTCAAGCCAGGAGTTTCTTCCCATTCCAAGCTAGCAAAGGGCAAGATGCACTTGACTGAGGAGTTTTTGGCATGGGGAGGGGCAGTCTATGTAAAACCAAACCAAAAAAAACAACCCCCCGCCCCCAAAAACAAACAAATAAATCTGCATTTTAAGCCACTTCAAAGTAAAAGTCACTTCTTATAATATAATAGATATTTTTAAAATGGCAGGACCACCATCCTGGAAAGACAGAGGGCTTGCACTCAAGACCAAAGAAAGAAAAACCAAAACAAAAACAAGAGTGGCCCCACTCTCAAGCTTGGCTCTTCTCTAAAAACAGCACTCATCATCCATCTGAACAAGTAAAAGGAGTGGAGAGAAAATAAAATAAGATTGGTGCAACTTCTCGCCAGCTGGCATTAAACCAAAGCTCCATACAGTCCCATACAACTACATGTCCTGTGGTGGCAGCATAATTTCTTTCAGCTCTCATTGTTGTGTATGCCTGTATGTATATCTGAACATATACATACAAAATATATAATATTGTCTTTAATGTTAGTTTTGATCCTGTAGGAAGGCTCATCTCTCTTTCACATGGTTCTGTGCTGCTGCGCTGTTGCTGCTCCCATTGCCGCTCCCATTACTGCTGCTCCCGCTGCTGCTGCTGCTGCAGAGGACCTCTGTGAGGTCGTCCATGATGGTGGTCTCTTTAGGGTCCACCAGGTTGAATTCCCTGATGAATAGGATAAAGTGTGTGTAGAGTGTGTTTAAATGTCCGTGCAGCTCCAGTGCCAAAGTCTCCTTAAAGTGTGAGGAGTAGATATGGGCCAGCACGTGGAACAGGTACTTGCAGATCTTTTTCACTAAGGACTCAAATGAGTTTGGGAATTCTTTGCCTGCAAGAAGACAGAGAGACAACCATGAGAGTTCCGACCGGTCACCTTCAGCCCAAAGCAGTATTTCTGATGGTAAGTGCTGCAGGTTAAGTGCAACTAACCCATCTAGAAGAGCAGGCAGATTGTGGGCACTGTACCCCTTTCAAAATAGTGTCTTTATACAAGACTTAGGGGAAAAAAAAAATCTAAGGTTTTAAGCATTTTCATTGGAAGTTAATCTTTTAAGCCCTAAGGATTCAAAAATTGGGAAGCAAATATAATGATGCTTTAAAAACCACAACACTTCTGTTAATGGTTATAAAAACGAGTAGTAGTTTCAGGTCTTCATCCAGGAATGGCAAGTTTCTCCCATAGAGAAGAGAAAGACTTTGGAAACCAATTCACAGGTAGTACAATGGAAGCTAATGCATATAGGCTTGGTGTAGCATTCAGCATCAGCATAACTTAATATAACTAACTTGATTCGTCTCATTGCTGAAATTCTATCAAGTGGGTAAGGTTAAGAAGGAAATACTGAGCAAGAAAATCTGCTGGGTGTATTTAGTCATGTGTAGTCCAAATAGTACATGCTAAAGCAGCAGAATGCCCATTGTTGAACAGCTACTGTTTCGTGACATTGAAAACAAAACTCATGCAAACAGAAAAGCAAAAGTCACTGTCCCTATGCTGTGATGCACAGCAGGATCTGTGCGAGTCGGCTGTAGTGCACCTTGGCCACACTGTCAGGCAGTCATGTGAAAGACTCTTATTGTCCTTGAACAAGCAAATTACAAAGCATATGCTACAAAAAAAGAAATCACAGTTGGCAGCAGCTAGCATAGAGTGCACTGTATATCTCTTTCCAGATCCAGATGCTTACAAATAAAGAATACCAGCTGAGTATTTATTGTTTTGCACATACTAGTTCTCCGGGGATCTATTGAAGGGACTCAAGCTAGCTGTTTCTAGGCCCTGATTAAGCTCAGTGACAGTGGTAACTTCGTTTCCATAGGTACCTACTTTATTTCCTTAATCAAAGACATTGCACAGAGCAAACTTCTTAGGTTACAAGTTTGAGCTAACATTACATTCCTCTGATGCTTTTCAGTTCAAAAAAAGTTCTTTCTTAAATTTGGAGGGGAGCTGAGGGCTTAAACAATCTGCAAGACAAGACCAGATCTTAGAACATCTCAAAATGTTTTGAGAAAAGGATGTACTGATGAAGCTAAAGGGAGCGAGCATCACACGATTTCATCCCCGTTCATATGCCAACAGTGCAGGTCTTACTGTAAGTACGCATCCAGCTTTCAAAAAGCTTTTGAGGAAGTTCTCTGATATTACTGATACACTGAAGGCCAACTTTCACCTTATTTGCAGCATCTGCAAAGACTGATAGGAGAAACCTGTCCGAAGGGGAACATACCGTATTTTGTCGGAAAGACGTCCTCATCTGTCACTAGCTTCTGCACCGAACTCATGACAAAGTCAACATACTGAGGAGCAGTGCACTTGATCTTCTTTCCCCGCTCATCATACCAGTAGTACTGTCTGTGGAAAGAATGGAAAATGTCACCACATTTACACCACCTCAGCTCAACTCTGATGAGGTTAGTATTTAAATAATAAAAAGCAATAGCTACCACATTACCAAAATAGTTCATACCTGCTGCAGAAGAGATTTGCTTCAGTGTCTTTCTACATCTGAAGCCCTGATTTCTCTTAGCCAGTTGTTTCTCCCTATCAAGCACAGGCAGCTTCTGGAAAGTGTCCACAGGGAGGAGCTCTACTTCCACTCAAGTGGCACCTTCGGCAGCAGACAAAATCTGCAGAGGGCTGAAAACCATCTGGGGAGGTAGATTTCTTACCACAGACTAACCTCTCTGAGGTAATGAAAACCACAGATCGAGGGGCCACAGTGTATAAAACCTGGAGGAAACATTATCACTACTCAAAAAGAACAATACTAAGGCATAAATCCATGGTCTTCTGACACTTATCTAGCACTACAAAACATAACTTAGTCTTGTAGCGTAGTCATGTTAAACAGACAGAAGGTGGCTCCAGAATACCAGCTTTTAAGGACTGAGGCACCTGCAGCACTTCTAAATGGCATAAATCCTGTTTCAAAAACCAATTTTGGTAAAGTTTTCAGGAGAGTCTTGCATATGTCTACCATTGTGCCTCAGAACCCTATTACTTTGCTTACAACCTCCCACATTTACCTTTGAACTCCGCCACTAGTGAATAATCTTCTGGAGTCTTAAGGAACCGAAGACAATACAATGCTGTCAGCAGTTAGCCTTTCAACGGTAGCTAATTCAAACAGTTAGCTGTAATCATCTTGATTAACAGCAGCCATCAAACTACACCAGCAACATTCTCTAATAATGTATTGCTGTCAACAGAGGGGAATCTGAAAGCTAGAAGAGTGGTGAAATTTTATTTCTGTTGTTTTTTTTTATCATGGTTAATTTATATACCTTTAAAGTGTTAGCAGGCAGAACTACTATCCATTGCTCTAGGCCTGCAGTGAGAAAGCTTTTGTAGATAAAGATTTTGGCAAGACCTTTTCTTTGCCTGCACCCCATTAGAGATGTCTGAGTTCCAGTTCCCGAACTCCTCCTTCAAAGGCTCCAAAGCCCCGGGTGCCGTCCCGTATCACTGCAGGCTGCTGAGAACTCCATTGTCTTGGCCTTCCTCAGAACACAGGATAGGTGGGATTTGCTAACCGCTTCGGAAGCAAGGTTAGGAGTGGTTTAAGGCTCAGAGCTTGGCTAGGAAGATAAGGCCCCCTCCCTCCCACTTCCTACACACATCCCTGCCAAGCTGGGCTGCTGCTTTCTGCCTGCCCGTCTGCCTCCAGCCCTACGCTGTTGACTAAGGACCCGTTATCTGACATTCCTCACACAAGTCGCATTTCAGAAAGGATTAAACAGACTTCATTTCAGTGGGAAGTCTAGCCACCTTTGAGCACAGTTGCTTTTAAATTTTGTATGGAAAATAAAAGGTTTTTTTTTTTTCTGTGCATAAAAGGACTGGAATACTTTGAACTGAAAGGATCGACCAGCAGAAAAGTCATGAAGCAACTAAGAGAAAATGTTAACTCTTCGATAAGTTGTAATTTATGGTCTGTTTCCCTTGGCCCTAAAGATTCTTCAGTGACTAGAGGGGGGCATGGGGACAGGACAAGACAGGAAACTAACAATATTGTTCATGCCTGCAAGCAGAGGAAACAGTACAGAAATCATCAGTATAGCTCAACTGTAAGAGAAGAAACACAACCAAGATCCAATTCTGCAAACACCTGAAGTTTAGAATTTTTCTTTAGACTTTTTTCAGCATTAGATGCTTGGTCATTCTTACATCGTTAAGAAAAGGTGGTAGGGTTGCTGCTAAAGGACAAAAAGAGATGAGCAAGTGCTTGAAATCCGCAGGAGCTAACAGCTCTTAGCTGAGCACTATGTATTTCATCACTGCTTACTTCCTCTATCCCATCAGTGTGTAAGGGGCTATACAAACACACGCCATCCCTACCTTGTTTGTCTGTCCAGTCTACAACAAACAGGAGCTAAGCAGTTCTAGGCAGGTGTGACTTGCTTTGGGTCTTGGGACAATGCTTATTGCCAGGAGCAAAAGCAGACTGAGCTATCTGTACCTCAGCATTTCTCTCCTGCTGCAGAAAGCCTTAACTAACTACAAGATAGCACAGCTTAGAGTTGCCTTTAGGCACAAAAAGGAATGTAATTGGTTTTAGTCCAAAGGAAGTTGGACAACTATGTAAATGCACATATATGAAATAAAAGTGAATAAATCTGCTGTAACATTCCCATAAGCACTCTTTGTGCCTTTCCCTAAAAATTAATTATAGCAAAATAGAAATTTAAGAGGAGAACTGTTTTAAGATTTAAGAGCAGAGGATAGCTGATCAGAATTGTTTTCCTCCTGTTTCAGTGCTGTGGACAGAATCACCACGTGCCGTGGAGAAAGGGAGGCACCGCTCACGTGCCATGAACGTCTCGCCTGGTAAGCGGCTCCCACCCACACTCACGTTATCTCCATTACGAGACACCAAGGGCTCAGTTGGGCACAGGCGTCTAAGCACATTCCACGCCTGGCCCCGTGACAGTCAATTCCCAAATTAGGCAATGGATGGGAAGCAGATGATGTGAAGACAACTTAAAGACACCTTTCAGAAAAATGTTTAAATGATTTAGAGCTGGATAAATTATTTAATATGTAGAATTCTTGCCGATTTAAAATTCCAATTATGGAGCGCGTGAGAAGTTTGCAGCTCTACTTAGAAATTACTGTAGGTTTCACAGAGAAAATCCATGATACAAACAGTAGGTAAACATATAAAGTCACAATGGTGCGTCTTAATTTACTATTATATACATATGTATTTTTATCTGCTTTCCTGCAAAATATACTGCTTTGGAGTTGATGAGTTCAAAAAAGATCTCATAGTTGCTACTGTATACATAGAAGTTCAGCAGAACAGAGTTGAAATCAGTAGTTAAGAAAGAAAAGGTCATTGGAGCAGTGAGAGGCACATGCTGGAGCGTGTCCTCTGGAAAGGATGGAGGGAGAACTAGTCTTCCTAGAAAATCCTGGGAAGACGCATTATGAAGAAACAGGGCAACAGATGTACGAAATGCAAGGGCAGCAATAGGGTGGCTGTCAGCACCTTGAAGTAATTTTGATGGTATGATAAGGAGACAAAGCGACATTTAGCAAAAAAAATGAGTCTGTGACTAAGTAGTCACAGAGGAAAAAATGCAAAACATGCAAATTTGACTTTTTTTTTTTTAAGATTTTATAACCTCTATAATGCAGAGATGCCAACTTCAAGATAAACAACAGAAAAGAGATCCTAAGATTAGAAAAAAGAAAAGAGTGGACAAGGAGAATTATCGATTAAGGGATTTCACTGGATAGAAATGAGATAGCTAACAACACTCTTATCAGTAGCCTGCTTAAAATTTTGCATCCTTCCTTGATTTCTGCTTGGGGAGTTTTGTAATCTCACCAGTGCTTACGCAGGCTCTTAGGTACTCAGTTCATGCAAGCACTTTTGAAACGCTTTGGTCAGCTAGAAAACCAATTTACAGCTCATAGCAGTAAACTTAAAATTGTTTTTTAAGTAGTCTGCATAATAATAAAACATACTGAATATAAATAGTAAAAATAGCATTAAAGATTATCACTTGCTCTAAAGCAGGTGCTATTAACAAGCAAAAGAAGTGGTTCTTAAATCTACATTCTGGCCATCCTCAAGTGTTTAAAACAGCTGACCTTTCTGGTACTTCTCAACATTATTCCATCTTCCCAGCAAAAAAACTTCCATTTAATGGACTAGCTTCTATCCATAATGTCTAACTGACCCCTGAAAAGGCATTTTCTTCCTCATTTTTTAAAGATAGCTGTGCTGTGTTATAAATCGTGACTGAGCTGAGAGCTGCATCTATCTGCAGTTTGTCAGTTGGCTGCAGCCTCTATAGGAGGTTACAAATTTACCTCAACTATTTCAGTGTGACCAGTGTTTATTTTACCAGCAAATCCTGTAACAAAGACAGCAAGAACTAGAAGATTGGGTATTTTCTACGGTCTTTGAATACAAGCTAAGTCAACAAGCAACCTGTTCTCCATAGTTACTTCCACATCTTGATCATAAATACATCGTCCTTATGCAAGATGAGAAATGTGGGATCTAAAACACACTTTAGGAAGCTGGACAAGGAAGGTATAAGAAAGGAACAGAAGGCAAAATTCGGCACTGACCTACATAACAAACCAGCGCTGTAATAATGGCAGCCTGCACCCCTCCTCCTAGGTACTGCACCACTGCGGCAAACCTGATCTACGTAGATGCTGGCATTTTTTTCCAGGAGAACTTATTTAAACAAACAGATCGTGTGGTCTTAGAAGGCCAAATCTGGAACGTCTGTTAGATAAAGGAGCCATCAACTCTAATGCTTAGGTCTACCCTCGATAAACTGGAGGTAGGTCAGCAATAGGATAAATGGCATCAAGTGGTGTTTCTCCAGAACAACAAACATCTGCTTATCTTTCTTCTCTAGAGCAAGATTAAAAAAAAAAAAAAAAAAAAAAAAAACACGTAGAGCTTTATCATTGTCAAAATGAGATTCAGCAAGTATTTTACAATATTTGTTTTAAGGGCTAAAGCTACGATAGGTAGAAAAGAAAGATAAGGATTATCCAAAATTGATTGTCAGGGTACTTAGAGAACCCAACTATGAACAGGGTCTTTGAAGCTGACCTGTGCTGAAGCACAGAGTACCTAGATCACTGCACCTGTTGTAGTGGGGTCTTTTTCTTTTTTATAAAACCAGACACCTGACAAGAACAAAATACGCAGCCTGCAGTTTGCCAACATGATCAGTCATCTACACCCAAGTACAGGAAGATACTTCAGTTGCTGCAATTTAGGTTATTGCAATTTCGCTAAATACAGCCTGTTTCAAGTGTTCACCCAAGCACACACATGCTTCCTGTTATTCCCAAGTAGCACAATTCTCAGTTTTCCAAAACAAAGGAGAGCAACAGTTTGCTATCAGTCCTCACCTCTAAAAATAAAGCCTACAGCTGGAGCTGCCTGCAGGAACTTCCTTTCTTTATGCTCAGACACACTTGTTTAAGACTCGCTGCAGCAGAATGGGGCAGGGCTGACAGACACAGCTTCCAGAGCACCACGTTCCTTCAGACACTTTTCCCGTTAGACAAGCAAATAAGCAGCTAGGCTGAATCCTAGGGACAGCTAGTGCTACAGCAGGAATTAAAACACAAGAAAGCTTGGGAGCGAGTGCTAACAAAATATTCATTTTCCTAATCATCATTTCTTATTTAGGGATGTGTCATCTACTTTTGATAAAATCTGGGCCTAGTAAGCAGAGTTGTTTCTGTTCCAACCTGCTTTTTAAGTCCTTAGAATGACTTTTAATTCTCTACCTACAGTTATCTTTCCAGCTCTTATATGCAAAAACATCCTCAGTATATTTTACCTTCCTCCAAGTGCTATCAAAGCTCCTGATACTATTATCAAACATAAGACAGCCCAAAGCATTAAGCAAGAATTTCTTTTTAAGCACTTCATAATTAGTGTTGGAAAAGAGGTCTGGCTTTGTTGTGTGCATCCCCTGGGATGTTTGATGTACGACATGAACTGTTCAGCTTTCGGTGAATTAAACGGATCCCAGGAAATGCAAGAGGAGGAAAGAATGGGACTATCAGCAAATGCTCATTCAACAGGCTCATTCATCCTGGACTGGATTTCATGGACAATTATGCTGGACGACTCTGCTCATCAAGAGCAGGAGTCTACAGGCCCTTTCTCATATTCACCATGTACAGTAAAACTATAGCGCTATCTTTCATAAATGACACCTACACAAGGCCTCCACAAAAGCCCATTTCCACCACCCTTCCCTGGGCAGGAGAGCACGTGCAGCTGCCGCATCCTCACTCAGCACAGAGATTAACCCACTTGCCCAACTCCATCAAATACCAGTGTTCATCCCCAAGCAACTCCCAAGACGTGATGAAAACCCTGTAACAGTAAAATACGGAGCGTGGAGTGACTTACGTATTGCACGCTGCCATGGTCTGACACGACTCTCCTGTACAGAATTCCGAGATTGTACTATATTGCAAGTTGATGTGATGAAAGAAAGTTGTTGCTGAAAAATAAACATGAAGGAAATCTGTAAGTGTAAAATACTTTCAAATGCTGATTGTCCCCCCAGACAATTATTTAAATAGAGTAAGTGAAGTGTACTTAAAGAGCCCTGAGCTTGCGTACACATTTAAATATGATTTAGCTAAATGAGTCTAATGATGAACTGCAAAACAAAAAGGTAGAGAGAAAGAGAGCTCTTGTTTTGATTTAAGATGAAAGCACCATGATGCACCAGCTCTCATTACTCACTAAGCAGCTAGACTGGAAAGTGCCTCTGTCATCAGCCTCACCTTCACAGTCAAATACTCTAGGCTGAAGGCAAGCCATTTACTGAGTTCTTTTGAAGTTGGACAGTTGAAATGCACAGTTTAGAAGTAGCTGGAAAAATGATGTTATTAGTTCTCATGACAAACCTCCTTTAAAAAAAAATAAAATAATATCTTGAAAACTATTACATTTCACTTCAAGAATCTCCTAAGGTATTTGTCATGTTAATACTCCTTAGAGGCACCTTACCTTTTCTTTAGGAGTGTCTATATACTTCACTAGTGTGCAGTTTAAAGCAATTTCTTGCTGCTATGGCATACTGTTGAAATTTTAAGTAGGACTGGTTCATAGCTGCAGGTTGAAATTGCCAAATGAGGCAGAAGCACAGGAAAGTGTTGCAAATCAGAAATGAGATACATAGGACAACTTATACAGCATTTAGTGAGGGTATTTAATCTTTTTTTGGTCAGTCACTTCTTTGAGCTCCAGCTTGACTGCAGTTCAGATTCACAATAATGCCACCACAGCTTGGAAAGGTCTGGGAGAAGAAATCCATCCAAAAGGCTGCTTCAGAGCATAACTTGCCTTATATACAGGTCTCAATAACCTGCCTGTTTTTACAGTCCAGGAAAACCAATGACTTGACTCAAGAATATGTTGAACGAGCAGGTTTAGCTGATAGTTCAAAGGAAAGTGAAGATCCTCAAAAGAACACTCAACATTTTGATGCCCTCAATGTCACAGCAAGGGAGTAGGAAGGAGGAAATATATCAAGACCTCCATACTGCTGAGCACACTGGAGTGTAGCAAGACATCTTAATTACTACTCAAGGTGTAATGACACGCATTATGGAATACGCCTAAATCACCGAGTGCTCTTCTAGGCACCAAAAACAGTTGGGGGAACTGGGGAGGGGAACACACAGGACCAATTAATGAATGCCTTTCTGGGTGGGGACAGAAGGGTATATTCACAGGACTCACTGTTGCTGGCTAGCCACTCGTTGAGGTCTATTTCTCGTGGTAACATCACTAGCTCCTTGAATTCGAAGTCAGTAATTCTGGATTTTGTGTATTCTGGCTCTAGGTAAAGTTTCTTCTCTTCCGGTGCTGGCTTTTTCCCATTTGGCTTTCCCTTGGACTTCCTGCAAAAGATGAAGACAGGTTACCTTCCCTGCTGATGAACTGCCATGGTAACCTGAAACGAATCGGCTTAGCCAAACTCTTCCAACTCACATATTTGTGTTTATATTGCTCCTCCTGCCTTCTCTCCTCTAGCTCTTTTATTAAAGCAAAACAAAGTTTTAGAAAAAAGTTTATTTGAAATCACCCTCTTTCTCAAGTAGTTGTGAAAATTTTGAATGGCATAAGAAACGTCACACTGAGCTGTTCGATCACTGCATCCTTTTATCTTGTCAGCTTAGCAAATTATTTGGGAGAGTGACAGCCTTTCCTTATGCCCGTGAAAAGTGGTGACAGCAGAGTGGCTCTGTGCCGGGGGAGCTACTCTAATCAAAGTGTATTAACAGCATCTCAGCTTCACCTGCAGACTGGGAGCCTGAGAAACCCAGAAAACAGACTGCTGCAAGAAGATGCTTCTCAGGTGGAAAATGTTCTTTCCACACAACTTTACTGGCATTGTTGAGTCAGAGCTATGGCCCTCCTGCAGCGCTGCAATGTCTGAGACACCACAAATCCTCTAGAAATGATCATCTATGAATCCAACAAGAACCTGTTAACTACAATAACACAGACTTTCTCAACTTCCAGTATATTTATGCTAGAAAGATCCAGTTTAAACCCTCCAAAATGTGGAACAAATGGCTACTGGTAGAGCTGTGTGATGAAATAACCTTCCACTTAGATTTTCAAAAGCAGACAGACCACATTCCGCAAAATGCGTTATCTCCTTGGCATACTCAGGAGCTCTCTTGAACTTCCGCATTGAGTCTCATCATACTTCTCCCTAACCAGTAACTTAAGACTAGATGGACTTCAAGTCTTCAGGAAAGCCATCCCAAGGGCAGATCAAGGAAACCGTCACGACAGCAGTGGCATGATTCATGCTCAGCCACTTGCCATATTTTTATAAACCACAGATGTGCAGAAACCGCTACCGGAGGTTTCTGGTAAGAGGAAGAGAGTCCCACTTCATTTCCAAGAGGCAATGTGGAAATGAATGGTTCAGGAAGGATGTCTGCTGCACAGAGCACCTGCTCCAAGGGTACACACACAGTATGAAAACTGAAACACATCTTTAAAAAGACAATTCAGCACACAGCTCTCCTTGCCCGCCTGCGACCATTCCTTTTGTTTCCACAGAAAGACATTCCAGTTCATTCCTGTTCAAACAGAGCTTATGAAATTTCTTTCCTAGGTTTATTTAACAAAATAACCTGGACAATTCTCAGGTTATTTTCAAAAGGTTATGTTCAAAAGAACAGTTTCCTTCAATAGCCTGTAGCCTGACTTTAGACCAGATGAAGCAATGTCTTTGACCTCTTCCTTCCTCAGGAATGCCATTGCTAAGACTTCACCCTACCTTATCCTGACAGTAATCAGCATAAATCCGGCTGGAACGAGGTACTTGGCCCTGAGCTAGAAAAAAAAATACTCAAGGCCGCTGATTTGCTTAACTCCATGCACCGGCCAGCGTGCTCCTACGCTGCCGAAATGAGGCCTGGCACATTCTGTACAGCATCTTCACACCTGCTGGGCCTCTGGCAGGCAGCAGCAAGGGCTATGCAGAATAGCCTTTCAAAAAAAAAAAAATGTTGGTTACCTTTTGCTTAGGGTTTTTTGAGAGGCGTCAGGCATGCTGGAGTAAGTTGATTATTCAAGAAACAGAAAAGGGTTATAGCTCTCTCAACATGCAGAGTACTTCAATCTGAAAGAGTGGTTTGACCAACTGCATTAAAACATTTGGGGAGGAAAGCGATGAGAAATATTTTGCTAGAACACCCTCTGGGTCTTTGCTGTACTTCAGGACGCTTAAAGCGAGGTCAGGGCAGAGCAATGCTGCCACGTCAGCCAAGAGCAGTTTTCTGAGAGGAGGTGGGGAGAGGAAGACCAAGAGGTCAAAGACGCTCTGTCACAGAGCCAGGACGTGGAGGGAAACCGCAGGAGGGGCCCAGGCGGCCGGGCTGAGGGAGCCTGTCAGCGAGCAGAAGCGCAGCGCGTCTGCCCCATCCCTGCCCAGGCCCCTTCCCCGGCTCAGACCCCCCTCGTTGCTGCAAGCGATGCAGCCGCCTCAGCCTTTCAGCAGGCTCAAAGTCTTTCCACAACTGCCCGGTCTGGAACTGGAGCATTTCAAACGTGCCGCTTCCCAAAGCTCCTCAGCTATTAAAATACAAACAGAAACAAAATAATACCTGGCTGATGTGCATCATTACTGAAGCTCTAAAATACCCAGTCACTGATAGCAAAGGGTTTATTCACACTACTGATAGCTGAATGTCAAATCACCATCTGCAGCACAAATCCTTTTTGCTTTTTTTCTTTCTAAATCTTTTGCAGCTGCTGAGGGCTAAAGCAGAACCACAGAAATAGTTTCTATCAGCAGATACACATGACCTGAATGCAGTGGGATTGGACATTACAGAGCCTAAAGGGCATTAAAAAAAAAAAAAATCCAGTCTTGAAAACACCAAATTTTGAGTTGTTCAGGACCACGTTCCTTCCTTCCTGTACACTGAGCTCACATTGTAACTTCAGGTTAACATTAATAGCATTGTGCTAAGGCTGCAGCATAGAATTGTGGCTTTAGTTTGGAAGCTGTCAATGCTCAAGTGTTTTCTTACAGGCTGACAGAACTAGAGTTACAGCACTACGGAGACGACACAGAAACATGATTACATGCTATTAAGAGTCAACAAATAGTAGGTTCTGCATTCTGAACAAACCAAAGTGCACACTTTGACATTCTCAATTTCTGCAGTTATCCAAAACTTTAAAGTTCAGAAGTCAGCCTGCCTGCCCCTGCGCTCTGAGCCCTCCCTCCAGGTTCAGAAAAGCTTCCGAGGCCCCTAAGAAAACACCATCTACCTGGAACCAAGTCCAAACATGCCAAGAGAATCATCCTTTATTCCCTGTGTTACTTACTGTTGAGTAATAACATTTAATAGCCCTTCCTAAAGTTTTCATTTCACCTTTCTAGGTGAAGAATGTATCAGTGAGCATGGAGAAGCATTTCCCCAACAGCTCACTCAGGCTGCTTTCGGTAAAAGCAGAAATGATTAAACATTATAATTTACTGTTCTACTCAGGAAAACCGAATCCATTTTCTGTAGAAATTTACTAGAAAACTAAATGTCTTATCACACAAAAAGTCTTGTACCTTTCAAAACAATTTATATTGTTCCTATAGGCACTGAAACAAAATTAAGCCTTGATTGCTTTGTTTACTTATGTCTTTCAAGAGAACTCTGCTAAAAATGTCTTAGCACTCACAGGTCAGTCAACTGCGTCACCAGAGCAGCTAGAGGAGCAGCTTTTAGACAGCAGTTTGGCAGAGGTCATCCAAGAGGTTAGACTAAAAACCTGTCCAGCTCTGCCTACCTACTAATTAAGGGGAAGAAAATCTTCAGGGAATCCAAGGAAACACCGCTCAGCAGCTTTTATTGACAGGTAACCCAGAGCACAAACAAATTCCTCAGATAACTCCCAGGAAAAGATTCGGTTTGTTTGGTTTTAGGCACTCAACTGAACATGCTGCAACAGACCAAGTCACCCCAAGAGGAAGCAGCAGAGAAGGAAAAGTGATGGGAGATGCACAACAGAGGTCGCTTGAGTGACTACATGTCTACAAAGAAGGTCAAACAGTCGGTTCCAGCAAGAGACAGGACATGCATTACAGCTCTGCTGCTCCAAGCTGGGCTTCCTTACCCGCCCTGCACCTTGCTGAGCAACCAAACAAGTGGCTGGAAGCTGGTGGGCATCCCACCGGAGAAGGACACGGAGACCGCAAGTGCAGCCAGGGAGCAGCCGGCAGGGCCACGAGGGGCCCTCCCTGCGCTGGCGGCTTTGTTTGGATGGGGTAAGAATGCCTAGGGCCTGGGCATCCTCCCCATCTCAGTTAATCACGAGCCTTCTCTAACCTCCATTTTATTTCCTTCTTGATCAGAAGCCCAGTACTTTTTTCTTTAAAAAAACCCCACCACCTTGGAGCATCTTCAAAGCACTATGCAGGCATTAACTCAGTTTTAATACCACAGCATGAAACCATTATCGCCATTTCACAGTAGAAACTCGGTAAGGTTCAAAGTTTCTTGTGAATAAGAGACACATTTCAGTTCTGATTTGTTTGGTAACACATAGGGAGCAAAACGATACAACTGAGGAAGCGTTTTTAAATAGATCTGAGTGGATATGTTTCATAACCCAGTTTAGTTTACATTACCTTGGAATTGTTCCAAGGCATCTGTATTTTTGGTTGTATAAGCTTATTTTATTATAAGTTTGACCACACAGGAGATATTAGTGATTTACTAAATGCTAAGCTTATTAAATTGATCATTTGCAATTTTAAGATTTTCCAAACCGATACAGGACTCCTTGGGTCCAAAGGCAACCAGCTATCCAGCACACATACAGCATCTTGCCATCTGCAGCAAGCTCTACAGTTTCTTAGACTATATCTAAAACACGACTCTCTTGAAGGATAAATCCTGCTGCTTCAATTATGATTTTCTGTCCTACCTCCCGCCCCAACTAACCAGCCTGAGGAGAAAGGCTTTTTTTTTCCTCTTTCTCTCTTTCACATCCAAATCACTGGTGTTGCTGTTAAGTGTGCATTAAAGTGTTTTTAGAAATAAGCACCACATATAACTGTAACTTTGAAAAGTTTAAAAAAAAAAAAAATTGTTTCAGGCTGGGACCAGCTCTCAAACACGTTGATTTTTCCAAAGGAAAGCAACAGAGCAGGTTCAACAGCCTGACATGGCAGCCCTCTGACTTCCCATTTGCAAACTTTAACAAAAGCAAAACAAAAAATCAACACTTCAAATGCCATATTAAATTAATGTAATGGGGATGAAAAGATTATAAACTTTACAAACTTTACAAGCCAAAGATGCTTCTTTGGCCTAGAAGGAAGTATACCTCAAAATGAGATAATCTATTCAATTTAGGCAGAGTTGGTGAAAGCAAATTAAAAGCCTGCAACTGAGAAACACTCAGAAAACAGCATCAAAAAAAAAAGTGAAAAAATAAGACAATTTACAGAAAATTTACCAAATTATGGAAGTCATTTGAAGTTTTGGGGGATTCTTTTCAAGTAATCTAAGTGGTGCACCACAATTCATGCGGAAAACTTGCCATTTAAAGTGCCACATTCCCAACGAAAATGTTTTTGTGGAGAATTTCCAGTCTCCTGAGAATTAGATGAAGTGACACCACCACCACAGTTACCTTACCCGGCTGCGCTCCATACTACTTAACTCCTGAATATAATAATCATCCTGGCCTTTAATTATCATCATGCAATTTTTCCTTTCTCTTTGAAAAGTTATGTTTTAAAATATCCTCCGTAGATGAAGCAGAGAAGCGTGAAGGCCTCCTGCCAAAATCTGCTTTCCTGGCAGCGCGAGGATGGGGGCTGGCGTCTTTAAACACCAGCCAATGTAGAATTAGAGAATTAGAGGGGCTGTTAGCCAGCACTTCAACAGCAACTCATAGGCCAGTCTTTATATTTTATATATATATATAATATATATTTATATATATATAAATATACACACACGTTCACATTTGTGTGTTCTGCAGCAGAGAAAACTCACAAAGGGTTAGTAATTCAGCATCGAAGTCACATTGGATTTTCTCATTTGAACTTCTCCTTTCTCTGGGTAAGGAATCAAATAGGTAAGTGGAACTGAGGCAGAGTAAGAGGTTTGAAACAAGAGCTCTCCTCACCTCCTACTGCACTCTTTGCAATGGGGAAAAAAAGTCCAAGCCACCCACGACAGATAAAGGCTTTATAAGGAAATGCAAGTTAGCAGTTACCAGATCCACTCATTAGCTGCTACCTTCTCCCCCCCGCCCCCTTCCTTTTCCCCCTCCTGTAGGTGCTTTACTGGCAAGAAGCTCTCAGCTGGTTTCTGGTTGGGAACCTTCTGCTCTATCCTGGCAGTTCAGATCCCGTCCACAGCAGGAAGGAAACAGTTCTGAGCTCAAAGTTACGACTCCCAGGCACAAGCGCCACCAAGAACAATGGAGGAGGAGGAGGAGGAGGTCGCGGCAGTGTTTACAGGGCAGGGCTGTCCATGCCCGCACTGCAGCCGTCCAGCTTTCCACAGCCATCGACAGAGTTTTTCTGCTCAGATAAATACAAGGACTGAAAACTTAAAAAGCCCCACGCACCTTAAAGTCACTTGCTAAAATTAAGGTCTCTCAAAATTTAATTGTAAGCTAGTGAGAACAAGGGAATTAGGTGTTTCATTTGAACATTACTGTAGTTGTTCTTCCTTTTTCAAGGAAGGGCAGCCCTCTTGAGACCCACAGCAGCACCAGCCTCCTCTAACCGTTGTAAACTTGCCCATTTCTCAAGAAAACTTGAACATGAGCACTGCTCTTCCCCGCTGCTGCGCTCAGCACGGCCCCCATCCCTGCTGGCTCTTCAGCCGAGCCCAGCTCAGCCCTGAACCCTGGACATACCCGTTCGCAGTCAGGATGGGAAGAAAGAAACAAAAATCATCAGGGCAGGGAGGTATTGCAAGGTGTTAGCAAGCCAGCACAAATTCCACTCTGTCCTACGAGGGAATTGTTCAGATTACTGTGGTTAGACTATTTCTCCAGGGCTTGGAGAAGATGAAGAGACAACATTTTAAGCTGTCTCCCTTCTGATTCCCTCTTGCACGGGGTCTGGAACAGACCCCTATGACCTCAGTTTCATCCCATCTCCTGCTCTGGGAGTTGATTCCAGGAGCCCACAGTTACACTGCAGCACTAAGGGAGCTGCACAGAATAAAATGTCTTTGGCAGCATTTCTGGCCCTGCTGCTTCATTTTTGTTCTGTTTTTAAAAGTTACTAATAGTTTATTTAAGAGGAGGAGGAAAGAAGAATGTGCCCTACATGCCAGGGAAACTTTTTCTTCTGGATTCTCATAGTGGCTCCTGGCCTTAAAAGGCAATCTTTGCCTGGCCTCCGGATGCTGCGCTGCAAGCACTCGCTGCCAAGGCATGGCAGGCATGTTAAGGATGACAAGTGCCATAACATTATCCCATAGTGCTGCTTCTCAATAAAAAGCCCCAAACAGTTGCCACAGCTGGAGCTGCCAGCCGAGCAGGAAGGATGCGGGGCAGTGTCACCCACCATGGATGTGTATGCAGCGCAGGGAGCCTTCCCTTCCCAGTGGGGGTCCTGCTGCCCCTCTCCCTCAGCACTGCTTTTACTCACCCCCGTTGCTAGCTGGGTGAGCACGTGTGGGGGCAGCCGCACAGGAACTCTGTGGGAGGGCAGTGCTGAGGGGCCCGAGTGGCTGGCAGGGCCCAGGCACCACTGCAGCCCCTTCTCTTCTGCTCATGCTCCCCTACTCTCCCTCAGCTCTGGGAAGAATGAGCGCGGATGCAGGGCTGGGCTTGCCAGCGCTCCACAACCATGGGGCCTTCCCGGGGCGCGGAAGCCGCCTGCCTTGCCTTGCCGCCAGAGCTCCTGTCTCCCACCCGGGCAAGCGGCCGCGGCTCCGGCGGCCTCTGCCGAGGGCCCTGCGCTGGGCCAGGCTTCCCCGCCGCCAGCGCGGCCGCGAGGGGCTGCAGGGCCCTGAGCCAGGGCACGGGCGGCAGATGGGAGGAGATCCCATTATTTCTCTCTAGGAGACAGCGCTGCAGTTCAGGAATCATTCACCAGCTCCCGCGCAGAACGTTCTCTTACCCAGGCAGATACTCTGTTCTTCCTTTTCATGTGCCCCCTAACCTTCATGCCAAAAACCCTTCCCTCTCCAAACCAGTCAGTGCCAAAACAACAGCGCAGCAAGATTCTTTTCCTGAAAGATTTAATGTAAGCCTTTTTTTTTTTTTTTTTTTTTGGTAATGTAGCGATTAGGAAAGAGAAAGGGCACAAACCTTTCCTAATGTTTATTCTCAAGAGCTCCATGTGGCGCCAAATTCGGTCTGCAGTAAAAGAATTCAGTAGGTCATAGATCAGCAATGTCGCAACAACAAATTTATCCAATGCTTAGCACAAACCATAGGGCAGAACCCTGTGTCACGGGTCCTCTTGGGAGTCACCCGAGTCTGCGTGCGTAGGATGGAGGGTGAGGGGCAGAGAGAAAAGGATCATTGCTCTGGCTGTTGCACCTCCCTCCCTGGTGCAGCAAGCAAGGCCCAAGCTGCACAGAATGGCAGCCAACGCAGCTAGGCTGGGGCTTCGGCGCACACTGCACCGGTGCCTTCTCTCCTTGCAAGTGCCGCTGTGCCAGAGTCCTGCCAGAGCCGGCCCTGGCGCGCAGGAGGCGAGAGGGCACCTCGGGCAGGCCCTGCTGATGCCCCGCGGCTGCTTTCCACCTGACCTGGGCCTGCAGAGACGTACCCGCTGAAAACATGGGCTGCAGCCTTGGCCTTCGCTTGGGCGGCTGTTTGGCCAAGGTGCAGCAAGCTGCGCCTCCCGGCAGTGCCCAGGCACACGCTGCCAAGGCCAAAGCCTCTCCCAGCCCAGAGAGGCTCGTCCCTGCAGCTGGGCCCTGGGATCAACACCCGTGTCACCTAACCCATGTACCTGCACGTGCAAATGCTCATAACCAAATGAGCTCTCTGAAGTCCTCTTAAAAGCAGCAGAAACTTTTTTTTAATTTTGGTTGGTTGGTTTTATTCTTTAGTGGTAACCAGCTCAGCTCAAGGTAAGCCATATCTCCAGACCATAGTTTGAATTTCTTTTGTTAAAACCTTTAAGCAAAGGAGAGTATCAGCTGAGACTGAGCAGTGACAGAAATAGAGAGCCTGCTTCTGTTACAAATGATTATTTGCTCTAGCAGGGAAATCTCTCACAGCAGGAGCTCAGATGCAGTGAATGGTGAGCACAGGGATGTGCCCTCCACAGAGATTATCAGAAAGCAAGTTTAGGTGTGTAAGGTGCCTTTGCACTACAGGGAAGTGCAAAGTGTGCAGGGAAGTGCAAATCAAACCATCTAAAATCCCCCTGGAGGTCAAAACAACCACTTCTGAAGAGAGAAGAAACATTAAACCAACCCAGCTGATGTAGAAACAAAGAGGAGCAAGAAACAAAAAAAGACTGAGAAAATTCCCCATTTGCAATTTTTAGACTCTGCAAATTTAGAGAAAAATGTACATGCCCAGGAGCAACAGCATGGAAGCTTCTTAATTAACCTGTCACCTGCATGTTTTTAGGCATGCCTGTCAACTTGAGCAGCATTTTTTGGCTATTTCTCTCCTGTAACCTTCTCCTTGCACACAATAAAATTATTGTGACCAATGTATCATAGCTAAGTCCATGTTTTGGCAACCGGTCACTGGGGCACAGTCCTGTGACCCTGCCAGGACAGCGCGCGTGCACGAGCGCCCCTCCAGCGCCTTTGCGGGGCGGTGCTTCCCAAACTTACCTTTATTTCTACACCGAGCAAATTTGATCTGCAAACCTCATGTCCCTATGAAGGGGGATTTCACAAGGAGCCCTCCAGCACAGGATGGGGTGTTAATAGGCCAGACTTTTCACTGTGGCAACCTGGCCTGTGCGCTCCCCCTGGAGACACAAACGAGGCCGGCGTCTGCAGGGCCCAGCACCAGCGGGAACCTGCAGCCGGGTTTGTCTCTATGCACAGGTGGGGGTTACTCTCCTCACCTCCCTTCCTAGCGCCTTTGCACTCTGGGAAAACGTTTATCCAACCACACAGCAACAGGTTGAGGCATTGCCCTAGCCTGAGGAAAAGCTGTCGCAAAGGAAATACACAGGGGCTGCAGGCCAAGCTCCCTATCCCAACCTTCCCTATGCATTCTGCTTTGCAGCATGAGTACAAATAATGCTTAACACACAACTAATCTCAGTTTTAAAAGTGTTCACTTTCAAAAGTCTACCAGAAGGCTTTTGAACGGGCTTTGTAAGCATGCTGTGCACTATGAAAGAGGGCAGAAGGGACTACAAGACCCGGAGCGCAGGGAGTTAATGAAGCCACGTCAAGCCGGTGCTCTCAGCAGATAACTATTTTTCAGCGTGGTGCAACACGTCCGCCTGCAGCCGGCCCGGCCACGCTGCAGGCCCGGCCCAGCGCCCCGGAGGCGCCAGCGCAGCCTCCCCAGCCGGAGAGCGCCTGTGCCGCCAGCACAAGCAGGTTGCTTCTGTTGGGAGGAGGGTGAAAACAAACTCACCGAGTGCCTTCTGCATCTGTCTGGCTGCTTCACTGCGCACACAACTGCGCCTTTGAAACTGCCTCCGTGCACAGGCACGTCGACAGCTGGATTGCCAGCTGAATCCTGCACACAAACACAACCTGCGCTGCCCGTGAAGGAACTGCAGGAGACTCGACAGCAGCGTCGGGGCACCCCAAGTGACAGCACGTGCAGGGCCCTGGGTAGCAATGCAGGACCTCAACGTGCAGTCTGCGCAGCAGCTTCCGCAAACAGGAATAGCCAGGCCTATCAGAGCTTGGGAGAAGGACGTTCCCCCATCCACAGGCAGGTCTGCGCACCCGAGCCCGCCAGCTTGTTTCTAAAGCATTTGCACTAGCACACACCTGGTCGCCCCACTGAGGCAGGCTGAACAAAGATCAGTGTGAACAGCAGCCTCACCTGGAATTCAGGCCCGCTGCACCAAGCTGCACAAGCTCATCCCTCACGCTGCAAACAAATCACACACGAAGGACAAACCCAATGGCTCTAACACAGTCACTTCTCTCTCAGTGACAACCTTAAAGCTTAAGAATGGATTTTAGTTTTCTTTTCATATGAGTTTGGCCACAGTTTAAAGCAAAGTTTAAATCCCACCTTTACTGGCGTGTCTGAGACCAGATCCGATGATGGGACCTTCCCACCTTTGTTTACAAACGGTCTTCAACACAAAAACTGAGCTCCATGGCTCAAAAATACAAATTAAGTCTCCTCACAGGGTAGGGGGAGAGGTGAAGGTAAAAGCAGCAAAGCGTTATCTCAATTAGAGAGCTCATTAAAAAGGATATGGACAAAATATTCACTAACCACATAGTTAATTTCAAACTTTGCAACAGAATTCCGCAATCTTTCTCCTCGTTGTGAATAGCACCCTGCTGGTTCAGTATTTCCTAGGAGAGATCAGGTTACAATCTTGCTTTACATATACTAGAGATTTTTTTTTTTTTAATAGAGAATATTGGAATGACTGATGAAAAAAGTGGTAGGGATGAGAAAAGCTTAATTACTGCTACAGTTGTGTGATGGCAGTGACCATTCTGACCCCAATTTCTTACTTTTTTCAATATTTCAAAGACAACTGAAAAGCTCAAGCAGAAACTTCCCTACAGATGTGTACCACCCCACCCAGCCATGAGAAGCACAGTCAAATTTGCTCATGGACTTGTTGAGATACAAATTTGTTATTTTAATGAAATGCTGAACAAATAGCTAAGGAATCAGCTAAGGAAACCTCCTGTAGTAGCAATTTTTGAAACTAAATATTAAAATCAGATGGATACCCGTGTGCTCAGCTTGTTTCCTTCTCCATTGCACATGCAAATGACAAGCAGTATCCTTACCTGCTCATAGAGATTTGCAATTAAGCAGTTCATACAAGCAGAGACTAAAATCTTTTCCAAGCATGGGATGCAATCATGCTTTCACACTGCCTTTTTTAAAAATCCATCATCGTGCCTCAAAACAAGGGATGAATATGACCAACTCCTTTTCCAACACAGACTGCATTGCTTGCCTGGTAGGCCTTGTTTCCATTCAAGAAGTACTGAAGAGCTCATGTTACAGAATCACAGGGTGGCTGAGGTTGGAAGGGACCTCTAGAGATCGTCTAGTACCAACCCCCTGCTCTAGCAGAGACATCTGGAGCACAGGGTGGCATCCAGGTTGATACTGAAGACCTACAGAGAAAGAGACTCCACAACCTGGGCAGCCTGTTCCAGGGAAAAGGAAAGGAGTTTGTTCCTTCTCACAGGAAACAAGTTCCTTTTTCCTTCCTGATACCTCCAGGTATTTAGTTTTGTTTCTCAGGTGTCAGTTTTGTACTGATGTAAACACCAGCTAGTGCACACCTGCCACCCGCACTGCTTTCTTCCACTGCAAAGAAATGAAAGATGATCCCAACAGCCTCTGTGCAGAGCACAATTTACTGTCATCACCGAGGGATCCAGTTACTTTGCGGAACTTAAGGCCTCCGATCTCATGAGGAATCCCCCTTAGAAAGCTTATAGCTGAAAACAGTTTATACTTTTAATTGGTTGGGCTGCTAATAACATATTGATGACAAATATATATATATATATGTTTGTATTATCTAGACCTAAAAAGAGATAGTCCTTCCATCCAATAACCTTCTCTTCACATAGGTTACGTTGAGCCCCATGTAGGCACGGGGACAGATGCACAACAGAAAGAGAAATTTCCTGTCCCACCGGTCTGGAGCAGCAGCTGGTGTCAGACTGCACTAACACCAGCCCAGTGCAGCAAGGACAGTGAGAATGGAAAGAGACTTGCGCAGTGAGGAAGCGCTTCTCCCTGCAAACCTGGTGGGTCCCAAGCTTGAGGCCTACAGGCAGCCTGGGACACCCCAGAGTGGCTGGGTGGGAATTTGAAGTGAGAAAGGAAGCATCTTCTCCACAGCTAGCAGCACTAGGAAGATGAAACTCAGAGATTCCCATAAACTCCTGGGAGGACAAGTGTTGCATACTCATAATTCTGCCTGCATATAAATTGAAATCATCCTCCAGGTAGAAACAAGTAGTAGCTAAATTGAGGAGCAAATCCTGTAGAGAAGCAGGCATGAACCAAGGAAAAGAGGTAGAGAGTGAATCATTTTAGAAGTTCAAGATCTACTCTAGTCAGGGTGTCCAGGAGTGATTGTCAGAGGAGAAACAGGCAGCAGCCCCACCTTCCTGGGTCAGAGGAAGGCACTGCTGCTCCCAAGCAGGCACCCTTCCTGCCCGAGCTCTGGAGACACCTTGAAGGATTATTTCAAAACACCAAAGTAAAGAATTTTGGTAGTCATCTCCCTGCGGCTATCACTTCACAGGATGCAGAACACGTAACCAAAATACAGCTCAATGTTGTAAAACACCGATGAAGAAAGACACCGGCTTCTTCATTAAGTTAATGCACAGTACACGGTTCACAAACTTCTATAAATGCAGCAGGGTCATGACACTCCTGCAGCAAACACAAGTGAATAAACAGACAGCCATCCCAGAGACATGGAGGAAAGCGTGACTCACTGGGCCACCAAGTCCCAGCCTCTTTCCTAGAGCAGCATTTCAAGTCCTGCGCTGTGAGAGGAGATGGGATTTTAAGCGAGCTGGGGCAGAGGCATCGGAGGGCTCTGCACGGCCAGTTTGAAGCAGGAGAAGCTCTGCAACCACCACAGCTCTCCCAGCGAGCGCCGCGGGCGCCTCCTGAGCCCCCGGAGCCAGCGCGGAGCCCCCCACGTTACCGCCCCGCGGCGCCGTCCACAGCTTCGGTGACAGCCCCACACCGAGTCACCCTCGCTACAGGAAGCTGGGCGAGACGCAGCGCCACAGCGAGGGACGTCGCTTGCTCCGAACCAGAAACATTTACAACTATTTGGGTGTCATGGAAAGTTATGGGAGGCAGAAATACAAAGAACGGGATAAAAATAGTTTATGTGGCTCCAAGTGGCTTCTTGCCTACAGACCCTTCCAGCACATTCCCCTCCCTCATTTTTTTTTTCCCCCTAATCCCAAAGACCTCTAAATTAACCACATTAATTAAACAAGGTTCTCACCAGTTTGCCTCTACTGCTGCACACTGGACTGCTTTTTTTGGGGGAAAAAGAAAAGTTTAAACCTAAACTAAGATAAAGCAGGATTTATTTCTAAACATTTGTTTTAGTCCTGTCTATGTACGCAGATCTCTGAGGACCTCCTGAAATTGTCTTTCACAACGTGGCTCACGGCATCCAACCAAACCCACCGTGACTCTGCAGCTCTGTCCTGCCTCCAGAACACAGTTAGGAAGACCTGGGCCACTGAAAACACCATCTAACGTCAAAATTAAGATCTTTTCTTTCTGATCTTACTCTGAATGATTTGAAAAAGGCAATTTTTTTAGATGAAGTTCCTTTTAAGTGCTGTAAACACACAGCACAGTGCAGGGCAGCTACACAATGTCAAATTTATCTGTGATCAAAGCAGCTGTTACCACACTATCACTCAGGACAGATAGCTGCATTCTTGGAAGATACCTGTAGAAACGGGTAGTACTGGGGAGTTATGCTCAGCGCAAACCTACCTCAGGCAGGTGGGGCTTTTTTGGCTTCATTTTCAAATGATCCCCACACCCCGCTGTGAAATGAGGGAAGCTCTCCAGAGAAAGGAGGTTGAAGTCACCGCAGAGGCCGCAGTGCTGCTCCGCATGAGAGCCTATCGGGGCCATTAGCTGGCAGCACTACAGCCCGTAACCACTTCCCTCCACCCTGACCCCAGCGCCAGGGTCTCGTCTCGCAGGAGAGTGGAAAGGAGAAACATGGTGAGGGAGCTGCCAGGGAGGCCCCCGCTGCGCCCAGGGCTGCACGTGGCCCATGGGGGCCATACACACACAGACAGGGAAAGCGGGTCCCATGGTGCTATACAGAGACAGGGAAAGCACATCTCATCTCAAGACGCACACGTGGACAGGGAAAGTGCTGCCCATGGAGAATACAGGGACACACAGGGCGAGCAGGTCTCGCGGCGGTCGCCTCGCTGCCGGCAGGAACCTGCGCTGAACACAGCGGGCAGAGGGCTGGGTAACGGGTACCCCCGGGGTAACGGGCCCACAGCGCTGCCGCGGAGCCGGCAGGGAGGGCTCGGCCCCGGTGCCAAAAACACGGACAATTAACCACTCTAACTAGGCTTCAAAAGTGGAACAGCATTCAGAGTTTGCATGTTCCCCTTTCTTCCCCCTTCCCCTCCCACCTCTCTCTGGAGCCACCAACTTGCAGAAAACAACAGCACCAGAACGACTGCACCCATTTTGTTTTTCCCTCTCCAAATATGGGCTAAATAATTACAGGACAGGGAATAATCAAGAGATCAACGTATTTCAAAAACATCTGAAGTGAAATGAAAGCCCTAACTAAACACTGTGCTGAGGGACATACACAACTTCATCTCAGCTATGTAACTTTACAAGGGGAGGTGACACTTTTCTAATGTTTTTTAACTTTGTACAGTGTTAAGAAACAATGTGTAGCCTTGGTCGGGTGCCTAAAGTGTTAAACAGTTTGCTAATCCATATGATGAAAGGAACAAGCATTTCCAAGCTCTTCATAGTTGAATCACCAGTAATTTAAAAGAATAATAAACTTAACAGTAGCTTTCATAAAAAATTAATTAGAAAGAGCCTGACAGCACATCTGTTGCTTTTGTTATCTTATTTCCCCTTTCTGGCTCATTTGTCTTCCCTCCTGCCCATTTTCACCTCTCCTGGGGTTCCTCTGTCTTTCTTTTGCTTCTCCTATATCCTTGTTGCTTTCTCTCGAATCCCTTCTTGCTTTCTGGCTGTACTGGCTTTTCCTTTGGCAACTATTATAGCTAGCGTGTGACACAGAAACTATTTGGCACCCAGCTCTGGAGGACGTCAACCTACAACACGAACTGGTGAAAACAACATCAACATTAAAAACTTCATTAACTTTCCCAAGTTCTGGGCGTGGAGGAGGCTCCTGGTTTTGCCAGGGAAACAAGACTAAAACACGGCAGGCTGTTTGTAACACCAGGCTACGCATGAGCAAAATATTTGCTTTGATCGCCTCTCCAAACGGTTTTCAAGACCTGATTAGCAGAGGAGAAATTCCTTCACCAGCATCGTTTCACCTTCTGTGCGGATCCAGAGGATTTCAGCCAGCGCTGCCTCACAAGGCCGGGGCTCAAAGCAGCATCAAACACACCTAGGCCCGGGCTGGCTTGACATACACGGTGAACCATTGCGGTAACGGGGGGTTCACCTCCTTGCACTGCACAGGCCTCCAGGTGCAACAGCCTTTCCCCGACTCGCAGGGCACATTTGCTCGGGTAAGGGACGCTGGTGGCGTCCAGCTGCCCGCTCCTCAGCCACACACCTCCTGCTCCAAAGGCACCCACTGCTCAACCACGCACCTCCTGCCCCAAAGGCACCCGCCTCGCAATGCTTTCTTCGCCTATCCCAGGCCCCACAACAGGCGAGTCCCTGGTAGGGGCTCCTCTTTCAGCATCCCTGGGCTCACACTTTTCCACAAAGCACAAATATTTCTGCAGTAACGAGACCCCTGCTAGCCCTGCTATTTACCCAGGCCGCGGGCCAGTAGCTGCGCTCTTAAGCTGAGCTCTTTACCAAGTTTATGGCGAGTTTATTTATGTTACAAAAACAAGTTAGGAAAAAAAATCCACTGAGATTAAGCAACATACACGAGGCATCCCAAGTCCTTCCATAAAGAGAAATAAGAGTCCCAGCCAAGGAAACTTTTTGTGACTCCACGTTTTTCTTAGATCAGGTGACAGCCCAGAACAAAAAGACATATTAAGAAAACTTCCACTGGAAAACAGCAATCACATCCCCATATCATTTTTAGCTAAATAAAACTATGGTATTATTTTCTGAGGCCAAAATATTTCATAGATGACCATAGCTTTTTCTGGCTTTCAGAACTTCTGTAATATATGTTGAAACTAAGCCTCAGAAAGAAAGGAACTAAATCAAGTTTTGCCCTGTTTCTGCCCATGTTCCAGTTGGAGGAGAAGGGAAGCGTTTTGCTCATGTGTGTGCAATTAACAGAGCCAAAACAGGTGTGTTTGATTGCTCGGTCCCAGGAAGCTGCCTATGCTTTACACTGAACGGCCATAGATGCTGAACAAAAGGCTTGGCAAAACTTCCCTGCAGAGGCACCCATCCATTTGCAGCCGGGAGCGCTGCCAAGAGAACAGCGACCAGAAACTCTCAAAGTTTCCCTGTCTGAAGAGCCAGCCCCAGCCACAGTATTTTATGATATGACTTAGACTGTAACTCCAAGTAATAATCTTCTCCCCCAACACCCTTTCCCTTCTCAAAAACATGCTAAGAAGGGTAAAATAGTTTTGGAAGGTTAAGCTTGTTAAAAAGCTGGAGACAACAACAACAACAACAACAACAAGAATTCTTTAAAAATTCTTTCCTGATGAAAACAACAGTTAACAGAAAAACGTGGAGAACAATAAAACAGTAACTCTTTAAAACCCGCTGAAAGAAATACTGCCTGCTCCAAGCTCAGTTGTTTAGTTTAAGGCGCACCTAGATCTTGGGAATCTTCTTTCGTTTCGTGATTAGAATGCTCTAACACACGTCTCCTCCTCTAAACTAGTTTGGAGAGAGGAGAGACGTGAGGCGGCGGTGGAAGAAAGGGAGGATGTTTGCGCTGCCAGGCGGCCGTGGAAGCGGGGAGCGAAGCCGCGCTCGGGAGCAGGGCTCCCGCTCGGAGCGGCGCCGCTCTGGGAAAAACCCCGAGCTCCTTGGACCACAACAAAAAGCTCCTGTTGTTGAGAGCGGAGCTGTTGGTCCTAATCTTTGTGGTGACACTTTCCCTTCGAAGGGGAGAATCGGTGAGCGCTCCCGCGATCAAGTTACGGCGCCGCCGCCGCGGGCTCTGCGCTCCCGGCCGCGGGAGCAACTTTCTCCCCTCATCTCAAGGCACGTTTGTGCAAGGCAGCCCCTGGCTTCGGCAGGCTCCGTCACGCCGCCCGGCCGAACATTAGGAAGGAGAGGCCGGGCTCCGCGCCGCCCGCCCGCGCCCTGCCAAGGCAGCCGAGCCGCGCAGGGCACCGCGCGCGGACGGGGTTTGCTGCGCTCCAGCCCGCGCTGCCCGCGCCCCGCTGCCCCGTCCTCCCCGCGCTCACCGCAGCACTTTGCCCACCGCCTGCAGCACCATCTTGCAGCTCAGTCCGGCCTTGGGGCTCGCGGCGAGCACGGGCCGATCGGCGGGCAGGCTGCAGTGGTCGCCGACCATGGTAGAGCGGCGCGGGCGGCGGGCGCGGGCGGAAAGCGCGGCCCAGCTCGGCTCGGCCCGGCGCAGCGCTCGGCCCGGC
>NW_020455049.1:276241-278994 GCF_003342845.1 Nothoprocta perdicaria
CGCTCCGCCCCGCGGGGCGGCCCCGCGGCCGAGGAGGCTGCGGAGGGGAAGGGGGACCAGGAGCGGGGCCGGGAGCCGAGCGCCGCGGTCCCGGCGGTCACAGCAGCGGCCGTGGCGGCCCAGACCAGCACCCGGCAGAGCTGCTCCAGAGCCAGCTGGGCAGCAGTTTTCCCACACCCCCCAGAGCTCCCCAGATGGGTGCTGCACCCTGGCCCTTTGCCCTGCCCCCCTGGCAGCCCTGGCACCCACCCTCCCGAGGGTGCCCTGCCAGGGGCTCCCTGCAGCAGTGTTCCCAGGCAAATGGCAGTAAAGAAGAGGCGGGTGGGATGTAGAGGTGTCCCAAGGATATCACTCATTCTCACAAGCAAAAACCTACCCACAGCATCCCGCAGGAAAGAGCCTTGTTCCCCCTTTAGGTTCATCTTCAGCACGAAGTAACTCCAAGGACAGTTCAGTACAGAGACATTGCCGAGGCCTCCAGGTAGCTACTGGATTGGCATCAGCCTTCTGGTCACAGGGGGAAAAACAGGGGGGTTTTAATTAACTCCAGCAGAGCAAATGGCACTGCTGTCAGCTGAACGGCATTATTTGCTTCAGGTGGTCGCAGGGGACCGGAATGCAGCTGCTGTTTGCACAGACTGGGGCAAACCAAGAAACTGCAGCTGCCACTGGGAGAAGCAACGGGCCGCTCTGCATGGCGGGGCGCCGCGCACACAAGGGCGGCTTTCACTGCCCGCGGCAGGCGCCAGGGCCAGGCTGGGCGCCCGCACCCGCAGCAGGTGCGCGGGTTCTTCCCTCCGCTTCCCCAGCGCTCCCTTCAAGGCAGAGCTGCCGCCGCTCCCCTGGTCCCGGCGGGAGGGAGAAGCTCAGCTCTCCACTTGGCAATCAGGCCTCCTACACAGATCACCCCAACCTGGTGCTCAGCCCATCTTCTTCCTGAGTCAGCACAACTCCTCGCAGTATCACGAATGAGCAGCCGTCCTGGCGAACCAGGGAGGGCACCCGCCAAGAGGGAAATCTTTGCACTTTTCTTTGCCCACCCATGAAATCTGCACCGGGACAATTTTGTGCCTCGGTGCCTTCCCTTCAACATTCTCAACTGCTGATTTCATCCTCAGATTTCAGCGTGTTGCAACAGTGGCAAAGGGCTTCTTACTGCCCCTTACCTAGAAAGTCAAGCTTCAAACGTCTCCTAAGTGTATACTGAAATAGTAGTAATAATAAAATAACACAAATATCTGTGTGTGCTTATAGTTACACCAGCAAGCCTTACAACAGTGGCAGTTTTACAGACTTAACAGTAAAATGTCCCCTCCCACCCTATACAATGGCTCGACAATCACGCCGAATAAAGACACCAAGCAATACAGCACAAAGAGCAGAGCCCCCTGCCACCACTTACACACAGGTATTTACGCTTACAGGACAGTGATGGGATGTTTCCTACACGATCCCCAGGCCTGGTGATAAACAGCATCTCAGCTCACACTTCCTGTTAGTGCCTAAGCCAAGCACCGAGCTGAGGAATGAAGTTTGGAAATACTATGAATAATGCTTTGTATTTCTAAATATTGTCTAAGCAGCAGTTGCTCAATTATTTATGTATTTGTGCCCTTTAGGGCTCCATAAAAGTTAGGTGTAAAGCAGCCACCACACAGAGGCAAACGAGCATCCAGGGGGTGGGAAAGGCAAGCAAGACATACTGACGCAGCCAAGCAAAGAGCGTCGAGGAAAATAAAAACAAACAAAAAACCTCACAACAACTCAGCATTGACTTATAAGAAACGAGGCCTTATAACATCACATTGTAAAGTTCTGCTTTAAATTAAATCCAAGTTTATTGTGTGTCCCTGCCTGGCATACAAGGTCTCAATTTTGCCCGCTAATTGGCCTTTATGCCTGGTTTTAGGGTGCCTTGCTCCTGCCTGGCCAAGTAACCTTTCCAATTACCTCAACTGCATCCCCAGTTGTCCAGATCAAATGCTCAATAATGAGCAATGGAAACAGTTTATCACTAAGCTTGCCTCTAAGGGGTGTTCACATGGAGATTACGCTTGCTCTCCATGCTGTTGTCACCAGGCAGCAGCAGAGACACCAAGAGAAGGTGCGTGGCAGCAGACTGCAGAGACCCAGGCTTGGGGCACAACGTGGAGCGAGGCCAAAGTCAATTCAGTGCTAAAAGGTGGTGCAAGGTGCCAGGGATGGTGGTAGGGAAAGGGTAATAAAGAGATTTCAAAGGAATGATTTCAGCTCTTCTCTTGAAATAGCAGAAGAAATCAGTCTCCCTGACCACCCAGAGAGTTGTGATAGCAGCTTTATCAGCAGTAATCCCATGCATTTCAGAAAGCTAAAGCATAAAAAAATGAGTTCAAAAGAAGCACAATTGCAGGTGACCAGGTGCTCACACAGCTGCTTTTGCAAAAGATGTGGTCACGAGGACAAATCAGTGTTCAGAGTCAGTGCAACCACCCCCTTGGGCCTCATCAACTCTGTGATACATGAAACAACCATCCTACCACTGCGACAAGAGCACAATACCCCAATATATCACAGATGCATTACAAGGAGGAGCTCATAAGAGTTTATATTTTGGCATTTTGTAAGGGATGAACAAAATGAGAAAAAAAATAGAGTTCAGATCAATAAAAATGAACTTTTCTTTAAAAAATAATAAAAATAAAAATAAATAAAAATAAAAATAAAAATAAAAATAAAAATAAAAATAAAAATAAAAATAAAAATAAAAATAAAAA
>NW_020455049.1:279040-349976 GCF_003342845.1 Nothoprocta perdicaria
AAAAATAAAAATAAAAATAAAAATAAAAATAAAAATAAAAATAAAAATAAAAATAAAAATAAAAATAAAAATAAAAATAAAAATAAAAATAAAAAAAATAAAAGCAAGTGAACACTGCTGAATGTACCAAATAAAAATCATGATCTCAAAGGTATTGTAATTCTGTGTGTAGGCACATCTATTGTACTAAAATCCCCTCAAATGTCAAGTTACACCTGGTTCATCAATAAGCATATACGGATGAGAGTTTAAGTATACGAATGTATTGAAGGAAGCAGCAAAACAGCAGCTTAGAGGGAGATACTCTATGAGCACTGAAAAGCACCCAAGAACTGTGAAGAGAAGACACCAGACTCAAACTCTGCAAGAGAGAAGTGCTGAGAAAGAGGACAGAGCCGTGTTTCTGTTATCTGCAACCTAATCATTCCCTCCGAGTCACCCCACCTCCAGCCACAGAAGTCACCCCACAAAACAGGCACTGTCGGGACACGGGGTTTTCCAGGGGACTTTGCACTCCCCTGGAGCAATCTCCTAATCAGCGAGATACAGGGATATGGGAGAGGGAAATCATACTGGGACCTTGGCCTGCAACATCACAGAAAGCTTCTCCTTGTTAGGGGAAAAAAAAATCCTATTTTTAAAAGTCATTAATCTTAAAAAAAAGTTACGACTCGAGGTCAAGGCCCTATATTACTGAATTGCTAATGTTTTCCCTGCTCTTAAGCTGCTGTGTGCTGTTACACTGCCCTCCATTTTCAATGATGGATTAGGCAATCCCTACGCTGTCCCATTCTTACAGAGTTCACTCCAAACAAATAAAACATCAAAATGACACAGCTCAAAAAGCCAAGTTTTCCTCTTGTTAGTTCTGCAAAACACTCTGCTTGGCGATGCTATGTACAGGAAAAATAAACTTGAAAATATTTGCAGAGAAGCAGCTCAAATCTATCACTCTCACAAAAATACCTTCCATACAGACAAAGCTAGAGGCCAAGGCCAGCACTCTCCGGGGCTGCCAGTGAAGCTGAGGTGCCAGACACCATCTCTCTCACAGAGGAAGGTCTCTCTCCCCTTTCCCTTCAGTGGGGAGGAGGAGAGGAGCAAACCAAAGCAAGCAGGGCTGTGCTGTTGCGGCTGGGACACCAAGCACTCGGAGCACCCAACAGGGTGTCTGGGGAGAAGCTCATCTTGCAGATCAACTCAGAGGAAAAAACCTTATTAAAGAGAGTGCCTGCTGCTCTGCTGTCTGGGGAGATCCCAGCATACTGTTAAAAGCAAGACACTGAATTTATACCATTATAGACACTGTTAGCTTCTTCCTAGAGATAACACAGGTGAGAATTTCATCTCAGATTTTACCATTATTTTTATTTTCTTGTCCCAATTTTGAAGCTCAAATAGGCTGTACACTGGGGAAGTATTAGTGCTATATGCATTAAATACAGAAAGGCTAAAATGAAAGAGGCTTTTTCCTTCTCTTCCCCACACATGCTGGACCTCAAGCTTCACATAAAGAGGCAAAACCTCTAAAACTTGGCTGGGAAATTCTCCCCAGGGATTTTTTTTTTTTTTAACAAATTCAGGACTACTCACTACACATATACAGAACTCTCTCTGTAAGTTTTACAACACGACTACTGTTTTCACAGACTTACATAAATATGGCACGGAAAACAAGCCCCTAATTGCAAATTGGCACGAAACTCTAGAGGAAGGAGTAAAAGGAGTAACCAGCACAGGAAAGGAGGGTATCTGTGCGAGCACTGCTATAGGCCACGACTATCTGCCCTTGGGTGGGAAAGGCAGGGAAGGAAAGGGGAAGATGCTGGGAGTGACCTCCCCGAGTTTTCCCAGCCCACTGGAGAGTCTCTGAGGAAACACAGGTTTGTCCCTCTTGGTGTTAGAACTGGCTTCATTTTGGAAGGGCGAAGTATTTTACCTGGTAAGGGCACATTGAGATGACAGCATTGGGGGGGGAAGCAATTCATGAAACAAGCATGAAATTTATTCTAGAAGATTTTTCTCCAGGCATGCCTGTAACATATAAAACACACAGCTTACATTATGCAAGATTAAACAGTGGAAACTATTCATTGTAATTCCTGGCACTTACCAAACAATTTATTGGGTACAACTTCTAAGGGGCAGGACCACAAAATCCAGAAGTCACAGAATTAACCAGGTTCACACCCCAGGCCCATGCACATTTGCATTCCTCACACAGTTCAAAATACGCATCCTACATCCTGGTTAATTTTTAGTTTGTAACACCCAGCGAGCCCAACAGAGCTCAGGGCTAGAGGAGGCCAGTAACACCTTTGGCCATGTCAATCGTGCCATAAGGCACCTAACCTAACACCTAGAACAGTTCAGATTTATGAAACATGAAAAATTTCCAGGTCGGCCTTTGCAACCACTGTCTGCATTGCAGCAGATGAGACAAGAGGAGGGGCCACTTTACAACTCTGAAGTAAAACCTGTTTGGGCAGGGTGCTTGTAAGGGCATGCGTCAGACGGACGGAAAGGGCCACAGAAAGACGGCAACAAGTAATTCATCACCGAGACCCGCCTTGGCACTCAGTCTGGAAAGAAGCAGCAAAGATCTTGTCTTTGAGGAATCACCAAACCCAGCATGCTGCTGCTGATAAAGCATTTACAGCCACTAAAAGAAATTAACAGCTCTTTGTCAGCGCATTAAAATCACATTTTGTGAATTCCGCGCTAAAATCCTGACATTTTATAGGACAATTTGTGACACATATTCTGGTGTAATGGTACATACCAAGGAACCCACAGCATCTGTTCCAGCCTGGCCCACACAAGACCCCGCTGCACATGCACACTGCAGATGCAACCTGCTCTTCGGTAGGCACGGCCCTCCACACCGCACAGCATGAATGAGCTTGTTATCTTTTCAATTACCAAAATATTTGCCCACTTCTCATGCTTTGTTTTTCTTCTCATAAATAGTCAACGCGTACCCCGTAACTCATTTGATTTAAATCTCGCACTGAGAAGCTGTAAAACTTCAGGTACCTCACAAAACTTAATGGGACAAAATGATCTAGTGATGAACCTGTTCCCACAAATCAGGACATAGGTTTGAAGAAAAGGTGACAGAATAAGACAATTCCAGGTGGAATTACTACCTGGAACTACACCAACATATGCTGGGAGCACACTAGCCTAATGCAATAAGGAGCCAGGAGGCGGTGTGCAAAAATAATGCCACACATGGGGTTGTTACGTTGTCATCACAGTCGTTGTTTCTAAATACCATTTCTTCAAAAGCCAAGTCAAGTCAACCACTGAGCAAATTCATGCTAGTGGCAAAAACTCATAAGAAACAGCCCCAAAAGTAAAATAAATGGTGACTATCGTTTCTCTAGGCCAAAATAATGTAAGACATTCATCTAAAGTGAATTATCTCAAAGCAGCAGAAGCCTCCCTTTTTAGGCTCAGAATTTATATGATACTTAAAAATAGTCAGAAAATTACAGAGCTCATAAGATCTGCTTACAGAACTGCCTTCCAAATAGTGGCTGGATTATCAGCTGCGAGGACAGAAAAAGGTATTTTTGTTAGTGACAAGGGTTTGCAGTGTTGTAAACTCAGGTTAAGAGGTAGCAAACATGGATTAAAAGCAGTGAACATACAAGTAAACACAGTAAACAAAAAGGAGAAACAATAAAGGTAGCTTCTAAAAACACATATCAAATGTAAAACAGAAACAAAATAAAAGTGGAAAGCACATACTGGATGGGTACTGAATTTAGCGGCCACCTTAAGTCACCTTAAAAATAACCATGCAGATCTGACTTTTAATAACACTACTGCACATACAGTTTTTGCAACATTGCCTTGCTTAAAATTTTTGGATAGACTGCAATTGGTTATTTGGCTAGATTTACACCTCTTCCCTTCTAGGCCATTACAATAAACGGCTGTTTATTTACCAGGGGTACAAATGGCTGACAGAAGAGTCTCACTGGGCTGGTTAGACAAGCTCCCTCATTTGCCGTGTTTTCGTAGTGTTGCAAGGAGAGCAGCCTTGCCAGCTAGCAAGCAGAGGAAGAGGCACCCAAGGCACTGCACTGGAAAGGAGGGGGATACTTAATTACCGTCTGACAAGAATATCCAGCATCATGGTATGATGCTGAACATGGTAAAGACTGTTCAAATGCGGAAAAATGCTTAGTAAGAAACCCTTGAATGGATTTGCTACTGCTACCTGTGTGGACAGGTAAAAGACCACTATGTTGTGCTAAAAGCAGCGGAGGAGCAGGAGTCCAGAGTTCCCAAAATCTCACTTGGAAGGTGCGTTTCACGCATCACACAACTGTGCTCCAATATTCAGTATGTGAACTTTTCTCTTTGGACACACTGCTCTAAAAATGACTTGAAACTAGGAAAAATACATTGTGTTCCACTATGCAAATAGCAACTTTCCTGTGTAATTATAGTCCATTTTGCTCAGAATCGCATCGTGACCAGGATACTACCAGGACGACGAGCATTTAGCCGCTATTCTTAGCATGTTCGAATATTTTTCCCACATTATATAACCACACACACCCACACATGAGCAGCACCATCCCATTTCTCATTGTTTTTACCTTCAGCAAAGGGTTATCTTTCATTTCTCTGGCTTTATTTTTGTTGTTGTTTTAAAGCAGGTAGTAACTTTTCTCCTTCACCTTTCATTATTGCTCATCCTTTATCTTTAGCAGTTTTCTGATTATCTAGAAGAGTACATCATAAAACAGAAGGAAAATCTGGCATTCTAATTCCAACATATGCTTAAAATTTCAGAATAATAGTCAACTCTAAAATGTGTGTTCAACAACAAAGGGAATTTTCCGGGGGTTTCTCATGATTTTTTCACAAAACGGACAGGTGCACATTTGCCAAAAGGAAAAGCAGGAGACGTACTGTTTGGCACCCATTAACCAAAGGTCCAGGGAAGAAAACAGAGCAGATTGCTGAAGATGGCACCTATGCAGCACAGGCTCTTCCGGATGCTGGCCAGAAGCATGGAACATCCCAAATTCTCCTGAACAGATGCAGTCCTCTATCACCTTCCTTACTCTGGGGAAGGCAGCCAGCCCTGCGCACCCACACTATGGCAGCAGCCATAGGAAAACACCACGCAACAGCAAGAAATAAACGCCTTTAAAGCTCACCTTGGTATATTGCTTTGCACTCACTCCATATTCACAGGTCTGATTATATCTCAAAATCCAGTTTTTCATTTCCTTGGTTGAAGGATGGTAAAAAACAGAACATAGAGTCTGCCTGCAACTGCTCTACTGCAAGTTTGCCTCAAAATCTTGAAGAGTTCATGAAAGCTGCTAAGGATTCAGTTCCTATCTTCCCAACTAAGCTGTTAGATCTGTACATGAAGAACTGAGCAACTTCAGACTTTATGCACATGCAAAGTACTGTATTAAGCTGGAAATTTTGTATCCTGAGCTCTTTGAGAATTAAGCTCAATATGAGAAAGCTTCCAAAGGGGTGAGGACACAGAATGAAAACTCCATAGGGTTTGAAGAAAATTTTCCTTTGCTTCCCAATATAGGTTCTCTATTTATACGTTAAAAACATTGACAAAAAATGCAAGTTTCTAAAGAAACTTCCTGTTATGGTAAGCCAGTACAGATGTGGCTTTTAGGATTACAACACTCAAAGCACTTTGCTAGTGCTGCTTCTGAACGCAATAAAATATTTCATTCTGCAAATGAGGCTTTGTTTGCATATCTAAGTGTGCATGCTCATTCAGAGCCTGACCACAGCACCATGCCTACCCTATCGCCCTTACCAACTGCTCACTAGCTGTTCTTGTAGAGAAGAGTTTCCTGGCTCCCTTTCTCCCAGGCAAATTTATAGAGAAACTAGTTGAAAGTCAGTTCACATTTCACTGAATTGATACCAACATCTGCATCTATCATGGTTTAGATTCATGCCACAATATAAGCAGAAAACAGAAACAGGAATAATAAGCAAAGCCCTCCCACAGGCAGGTATTAGGGCAGATACTCTGGCTGTATAAAAACAGCGTGCCAGCAAAGAGTAGCCCCTTCTGTAGACACAGCACTTCCTATAAGATGTGTACTGCACGTGCATGCTAATGTAGTCACCCCTCGCCCTGCGCCTCGGAGCTAGCCGCCCAAGCAAAACAAGCTACAAAGGTTAAAAAAAAATCTTAAGAAAAGAAAAAAGCCCTTGGTTGTGCTCAAGTCTCTGCTAGTGCAGGTTTGCTCTCAAAAATCCTCTTCAGATCCCACCAACAAACGCCAGAAGACACCTGAAGCGCAGGCAGAACCCACACTGGTAACACCCAACTTCTCCTTGGGCTGAGTCACGCCCATTTCCTCCAGGGGCACCCACGGATCGGGTACCTCAGGACCTACCTGACACTTGCCTGAAAAGCCAGATTTCCCAACTCATCCAAGACGTGACACATGCAGGGGACACTGCAGCCACCTACCCGCTCTTGGGAGCCCTCAGGAAGGCAGCGGCCAAGAGAAGGCGGCTGCTGGGGAAGCTGGGGCCGTTCGGTGCCCGTCACAGCGCAAACCGCTGCGCGCAGGATGCTCCACAGCATCCTGGGGAACTGGCTTTAACATCAACTCATTGCTCTGGTTATGATTGCTACCCATTCTTCATCAAATTCTATTTTTTCCTTCCTTTCTTTTTTTTTGAACTTGATTAGCCAGATATCATTTTCACCTTTTGAATCCTTTCACATTTTTTTTAAATAATCTCTTTATGCTTTATTGCAAAGAATCTTTTGGTTTTGCCCCAGTCTTTAAATCCTACGTCTCTTTTCTGTATTTCCAATTCAGAAGGGATCCAAGCCTGCTCAAGAAAATGTAAGCATGGCTGACGAAAAGATTCGGAGCTATTTTTCAAAACTTAGCTGGGATGAACAGGCACAGCAAACTTTAACTGGCTCTTCATTCCCCAAGAGATTAAAGGAACATTATTTCATTTAATAATGTTGAAAGGTTAAAAATAATCTGTTTTTGTTTCTAATTCTAGCTACAAGAAATTCAGAGAATATTCCATCCTAGGACAAGAAGAATGTTAGTACTCTTATTTGAGCAGGGAAAAAATATATATGTATAATTATCAAATTACCTGTATTCTCTAGACAGAAGGCCTGCAAATTGTAATACAGCCCTTGTTTTATAAATACTTAATCTGCTTGGAAACAATTAACATCTTTTCATCCCACACAGGTTGGGCTACCTTTGACTGAAAACCTCAAGGAGAAAATAACTTGTTTTTCTTGAAGCTCATTTTCTTTGCTCCCTTCCCTACAACCATAAGGGAGAGGGAAAAGAAGAAAAATAAATAAATAAAAAGCTGTAGTCTGTTCATTCAGACCCAGGCTGTAGGAAACAACTAGAGAGCACATAGGTTTTATGTCTCCTTCCATATAAAATTGGCTCTCCTTTATCCGTGCATTGCTTCCACGGGAATCCTTGAATACCCTTGAGCCATGTACACTGCTGGTTCAAGCCAAACTTTCTGACTCAAGGGACCAGCCAGAGGGGAGAGGGTGAGATGAGGCAGCCTAAACCTTGAAGGGGTTCCACTTATCACCTGCTAATATGGCCATTAGAGAGGCACGTTGGGCAGTGCCTCTGTACTGCCTGTTGCCTCCGGGGTCTTGCTCGTGCTCCTCCCTTCGACAGGGACCAGGGCAGGACAATCTCCCATGGGTGACAAGGCGCACAGGCAGACAGCAGCAATGGGAAAAGCTAACAGCAGTTGTGCCCACCCACCCTCACGCTCCAACACACTTCAAGGGTGTTGAGCTGCCAGGTGGATGAGAAACAGAAGGTTTCCCACATCACCACCATGCAAGTCACAACCTGTGCACGTCTTCCAGCTTCAACATGTTCTACCAGGAGCCAAAGCTGCTGCATAACTTCCTCGGTGCTTCATTTACCACCCCGTTTCATGCAGGATAACCAACTCCCAGCAGAACTCCATATAAAGAGCCTGTGCTCCCCCATCGCCCAACAGCAACAGTGATCCTGGGGTACAGCGCACAGCTGCTCTTGCTGCTCAAGAAAAGCAGCCTGGACACGGGACCACATCAGCAGCATGGCATTGCCTCTGCTTTTGCAACCCTTTGCCAATGGCCTCACAACTCAGTGACGCAGCAAACTCCTGCTCTGTGCAAATAAAAGCATTAGAGAAGCTAAAAGCTGCCATGGTGTTCAGGTGGATGGGCATGGGGGGAAAAAAAACTAAAATAAATTTACATTCAGGAAGTCTAAAACTTTTAGCTTCCCCTCCCCCCCCGTCTCTTTCTAAAAATCCTGTGGACTGTATTTCATTGCATTGTTTATACCAGACTAATATGTAATTAGTCCTATGGGATCTACCACAGGGCCCCTGAACCTTCTCTGAACAGTGCTCTTTAGTAATCTCCAAACACAAAATGCTTATTAGCATCTCTCCGAAACCCTCTGAGGCCATCTTCTTGAGATAATGCCAAGTCACTCTGTCTACTAACTTCATCAGAAAGGAGCACCTCTGTTCACTTCTTCATGCCCAGATCAGCCTAAACCCTGTTCTTTTTTTCAGAGCTCTGGTTTTCTGCTGCTTTAGCTCTCTTTTAGGAGAGGGTTGCCATTACAATTGGCCTCACTGCTGTTAAACCATACGTGAAGGCTAATAGCGTCACACACGTTCTCACAAACAAAATAAAACCAAAGAACAATTCCCAGTTCCCATAAATGAGTAGTAAGAGTGTATATAGAGCAAGACTATACATACATGCAAGTCCTCATTCCATTATTCCACTGCCAGGATGCTGTGCTAGACACCACTGCAAGAGGAAGCCAAAGTTGCTCCAGAACACAGGAGAATACCCGGAAAACAAACAGATTTGGACTTGAGGCAGGAGAGGGAGAAGCAAGGGGAGCTGTTCAGCACATGTGTCAGAAAGCAGCTGGAAAGGACTACAGGAGGCTACAAATCAACAATCTGTTCCTAATCTTACATTTTTTTTCAACAAGGGGCTTCACTGTCCAGTGCACAGGTCTGGTCATCAAAGGATCACAGTGATAATGATGACCAAAATCAAACTGGGTATTATGATTTTTTTCAGGAACGAGGCAATTGCCACACAGAAACAACCTCAACGTGATCATAACTACTCACATATAGAGTAGATTTATAAACTTTCCTGTTCATATAGAAGGGAAATTCACACTCCCCTCCACAACTGAGAACGTCACTGCAAACTTACTCATCTATCTAAATGAGGCAATGTCAACGCATAGAAGCTCTATTATAATTCAGCTGCTTATTTATTTTGTTGTGAACCAGATGTTCAAGACGATTTTCAAAACATCCAAAATATCAAAAGTTCAAACTATTTACTCAGTCCACTGTATTCCTCCTAACAGTAACGTGTTCTCTCCCTCCCTCCCTTCCACCAAGCAGCCTTCAGAACTGCTGTAGTTGGGATCCGAGCTGGCAGGCAGAGCAAAAACAGGAAGCTCCCAGACCACAGAGGCAGCTCCTCTCAGGAGGGCAAGGGAGAAAGAAGCAACCAATAGTTCCAGAGGCACCTTCTAAAGAAATCCCCAAATCCTGCCGTTAATCCCAGGGCAATTTTAGGAGGCCTGTTATTTATTCACAGACCCCACAAATACATATAGGGACACTCTACCGTTTGTCCTCTATAAATATCATATAGCTCAGCATTGTGATTGATTACACTGCTGATTACATGTAGTATTGACTGCAAAATTCTCCCAAAGAGAGCAAACTTTAAGTAGGATTAAGAAATTAGTAACTTTTTCTCCTAAAGGGAGAGGATAAAGATGAGATATGAACTCAACTAGCCTCTATGAAAACAGATTTATTTTTTCCCTCCAGAAATATAGGACCTCTTTTCATGGTTATTACCTTTTTATAGCAGTTTATATTAGTTGACTTTAAAATACATTAATGCTGATCTGTGTGTGTGTATATAGATATATATAAAAAATTTTTACATCCAGACACATAAATATGAATAATGTATAGTGAAAGAAGACTGGGGCTATTTCTTAAATAATATGGAACAGCTAATTCACAGACATGCTACTATCTGTTTCCAAGACATCTAGTTTATATATATGTATACACACACACGTGCCAAGATCTGTAACAGCTGTTATACGAAATATTAGGTTTGGGGACTAAAAGCTGGAATCTGAATAACTTGTCAAGATCTGAAGACACAGACTTGGTGTTGGAAGAAGTCTTGGGGAAAGCAGAGCTGTGAAGCCTGCACCAAGAGTCAAAAGAAGCGTCTCCAATAGTCATAAGAAAAATCATTCTGTGCCTCTGTGCTTCCTCTCCTGCAAGTTTTAATTGTTGCTACAAATAAGTTAGTGTTACACTTAAAAAGAACCCTGATTACTTTGTGAGAGGCTTGGGCATATGCTCTCTCCCCCCACTATTACCTTTGGTTCTTGCAAAGTTCAATCTTCAAAACTCAATAATCTGTGACAAAAATTGATCCTTAAAACTGCAAATGTGGGACTTAGGCAGCCACGAATCGTAAAAAATGAGGGAAGATACTGACAATTTTTTTTCTATGCTTCAAAGATTGGGTCAAAGTGACATAATAAAATACACATATCCAGCTCCCTTTATGACCTTCCATACAGTTGCCTCTCTCCTAACGCTTTCAAGACAAGCCAGGCAAGACAGATTGCCGTAACAACGTCCCATTTTTGCCAAGGGCCAAACTAAGGAACTCCCTGGAGCCTTCAGCTGTTTGCACATTCCCACTTGGGCTGACACAGGAGCAGCTGATGTGTGCATGCAGTCATTGCCTGTCTTTTGTTTCTCAGAACAAGGAGAAAACACATTTTTTTCCCTCCCTTGTCTGGGAAACAGGAAGCAGACACTTACAAAGGCTCTCCCACATGCAGCCTTGGCAGGAAAAAGGCGGAGTTTGGCAACAGTAACATTTGTTCTTCAAATGCGGAGCAGGAATTATTCTAAGGTAGGCAACAGGATGGCTGCACTTGCCGATATTTACCCCGTCTGCTGCTGCTCTTTTCAGATGTATTTATATTTCATGCAGTCTTACTTACAAACACAAAACAAATGCTTTTGTAAGTAAAAGTCATCCTGGATTTGAGTTTTAAGGTCATTAGACTTTTGCAAAGACTTTATTCATCTTTATGTAATTGCAACAAATGCAAAGAAATATGCCTTTTATAACAAGTAACTGCACAAGTTAATTAGTTCTTATACCCCTTATAAAGCGGCTAGACATTTTTATCCCTGTTCTATAAATGAGCCCATACTGTTCCTAGTGCAGAATATAGCTCTCCGGAGCACACAAGTCTATGCCCCTGTTTCATAAAGAATAAACTAGCAACAATATTGTATTCAGCTTGGTGACTAAAAAAAAAAAATTCTAGGAAAACCCATTATTTGACAATTGCAGTTTGCATGTCTGGAAGGACTGAGATCTTCATGTTGATCGGATAGACTCAAGGAACATATTAAGAACTAGTAACAGAAGAAGAGTTATCATGATCATAAGGAAGACTGCTCACTCAAACAGGTACTAAGGAGGTTTGAAATTACTTGTGTACAAGCTACCCAAAGAAATCCTAAAATAACCCACTAAAATCCAAAAGTGAAGTACTTATGAAATGGCTGTTCATAAGTACTTAACTTGGACACAAGTCATTATAAAAAAGCGCATTATATGCCCTATAAAACTACAGTGGAAAAAATATTAATGCTGTAACGCTACTGTATCAAGAACACACTCACAATTATAGACCAAACCAGGAAAGCAAAGATAAGAAGAAAAGTGACCCAATGCTTTTGAGTATTGCAGCTGTATGACTGCTGTGAAATTAAGCTCCCAAGCCAATAAAACCTGACCAGCACAGAAAGTCAGTGTGCTGTTGCGAGCTGCCTCGTATTTCTCATTAGGATCTTCCCTGCCAATGAATGATGCTTAGTTATCTTTCACATCCATCAATATTGCTGCTGTTCTCTCCCACGTAGGAGAAGTCTAAGAACCCTCATTTTGTTTCAGCTGAGCTAGCAGCAAAGCAAAATGAGTGATGTTTCATTCTGCAGAGCTGGCAAGCAGAGATTTGGGAATAGAAGATAAAAATCATTAGCTTTTGCTTTGCCTTCTTTTCTTGGCTTTACAGAGGACCATAAGCAAGGGCTCCCTTAATACAGCTGTGTGAAAACAAACCTCACTTAACCACATCATTACTGCAGGTGCAGTTTGACAGTGATGCAAGGAAGAAAATAAGCTCCTGTTCTGTTTTTGTTTGTTTGTTTTAAGCCTGAATTCATTGGAAAGGCTTTTAATATGGCTTTATTTTAGCTACACTTGTTCATTATGATTTTACAGTGATTTGCCTTTAAAAAGCTCTGGAGCATGTTTGAGTCAAGGGAAAATAAACTGTCCCATGTACCTCAAGCTACTGAAGCAGCAATTCACAGCAGCTGCTATAAAAGTTTAGAGTTAATTTGGGCCCCTTAGTTATTATTAAAGAGCTATAAATTTGGACATTAATAGTTTTAATGGAAAACAATAGTAACTTACATGTCTACTCTTAGTGGGCACTTCTGCCCTGCACATGTACTACCTTAATTATCCCCCTGCCCATATTAGATGCTACACTTCACGTTTCACTTAGGGTAGAAAAAACAGAGCCACAACAGAAGGTGCCAAAATCAAAGTTTCAAGTTTCAATTATGTGTTTTGCCCTTCTCTGTTCTGGTCTACAGTTGCAGAGACAGAAACTTCTTTTCAAATCTTAATAAGAGCATTTATCACTGCCCAAGATTCTGTGCTTCAACTTTGTGCTTCTCAATTGTTTTATACTAAAAAAGTGAGACATTTCCAAGGATATAATACGGGGGAAAAAAGCAGAGCATGCAGAAGACTATACAACACAGGGCAGACCTGCAACAGAGCATTCTGGAGTTTCAAATGAAATTTTTGCTGCTGGTGGAAACAAATTAAACATTTGTAAAGAGTTATTGTTAGCTGCACACAGATAATCTAGGAGAAAGTATCTATATTTCTGGAGGTTACTCTGTGCTTTAAACATTCCTAGAGGGTAGGAGACGTGCCACGTTTAGGAGTATGCATTAAAATAAAGACCTTTTTATGTTATAGCCTGAGCTTTTTATTTCTTAATCGCTGTACGACCTTCAATCACATTGAAGCAAATACATTTTTTCTCAGCAAAACTACAAAATTTTTTCCTGCTGGAATATCAGCTGGCATAACATACCATGCTTTTAGGATCATATTCCAAGATTAAGTCTACACTACATGCTCTGCTGATCTGAACAATTTTCTGACCAAGAAGCTACCCAAAGAAATATTTGATATTTAATTTAAATATATATTTTTCTTAAGTCATCTGCACTGTTCACCATGAAGGTTCAGTTCCAAATCCATATTTGGGAATAGTTCTATTAATATAACACTGCAATGATTCAGTGCGAGTTCTAAGGAAATCTCCCCTTTATAAGCATTAAGTTTAAGACTTTCCCCATATAAGGCTTATGATTGAAATCTTTATACATGTTGTTAATGGATATGAAAATGCTTAAAACATTTTTGTAGGCACGTTAAAACAAAAAAAAAAAAAAATGTATTTGAGAACATAGATGCAACCAGAACAGCCAGACCAAATATAAGACAATAGCTACCCAAACAACTCCTTCCTGAAGCTGAAGAGAGACTCCAAGGATCTAGGATTGCAATTCTAGACCAACATTTGGTATTTTGCATCGTATTTCCTTCTCTCTTGCTCCTGGACAAACACATTACCGACCTCTCATGGTTGGTGTCAACCACAAGGACCTCCAAAGCTTCTTCTGCCTGGCAGCACCTGCAGGGCTGCTTGCAGACTAATTGTAGAGGGACTTCAGCTAGTTCACTTTGGTAGCGATTTCAGACTAAAGACATTTCATTACGACAGGAAAACTCACTCCTCAATGCACGAAAGAAAGAAGAAAAGGACATAGGGTTTAGAGGAAGCTTGAAGACGAGTGGCTGTAGGTTTGGGAGGTGCAAACATTATATAGTTATGGAAAGGATGGGAAAAGGTAAATGCAAAAAGTCATTGCCTTCTGGAATGAAAGATGCACCTTGGTAAGCACAAGATTTTCTTCCCTATCATGGCATTTCTTCTTTTTCATAACACAGCAGAAGCCTAGAGTAGTCTTGTGTATTCTCTAAAGGGGGAGGAGGCAGCAAAAGTGTATTTGAGAGGGAACTTTTCCTACTGCTCGTGAATGGTTTCATTTGCCACACCATGCAGATGCTCTAAGACTGTTCTCTCCCTACACACTCAGCAATTAGACCCTCATTTCAGCCAAACAAGACAAAGAGCAGTTCAAAGACCCACCAGAAACCAGCTCACCTTGCAAGTGCAGCACACTGAGTGAACACACGGAGCCTGAGAGGAGAGCAAACCTACACCTGAAGCTATGCGAGAGCTGACTAAGAGAGCAGTAGGATCACCTCGAGTCAGGCAGCGCTCAGTCAGCAGCGCTAGCCTTGCATCTTGGCTTAGATTCTTGCCACTATAAAGCATTTTAAAGAAGACTTTCCAGAAAAGGAGACCCAATCCAGGGAAAATTGTAGCACATTATCTACAGTTTTGGCTTTAACGTGACAAAACTTTGCTGCACTTTCCAATGAAAACAGTCTGTAGTAGCAGCCTTAGATCTTCCTTTTTTTAATGATAGGAGCTGTAGTAACTTGGGAGGACTGTAAAATAGTTCTCGCAGCTGCTTCTCTTCAGATAAGATACGTGGGTGTTCATTCTGCTCTGGCTGCCAGATGAAGTATTTTAACAGGCTTTCATGAGTGGCTTGTCACATCCTTTAATATTTTTTTTTTTTTTTTTGTGAAGCTGAAACCATATTTTTAAAAAGCCTTCTGGAGCAGAAGCTCATATTCTTCATTTTTCAATAAAGTGAACATACAGTTTTTTTCTCCTTTGTTTTCTGTCAGCATAAGAGGGAAATGGAGAAGCATGAGGAAAATATATTTTTATTTTCCAGTGTCAGAGCTTGGCTCAAAATCAAGAGTCATTAGTTAAAATCAGTGGCTTGAAGCACAGGAAATGGATTTCAAGGCCAACAATATTTTATCAGAGTCAGATGAACATCCATTAATTATAAGATAGTCCTAAATATTTCTTCCTTGTTTAACTCAAGTTTCAAGGCATTGGTTACTTCTGCCTTTGATTACATAACTGCAAGTCTCTCTACTTTCTAACTGTTCATGAGAGAAAAGGAGAATCTTTTTCCCCCCAGAAATCTTTATTTTGGATAAAAAGGGTTATTACAAATTGTGATCACAATTTATGAGAAATAAGAAATTAGTAGTTCAGGATAGTATAATATTTTGACTGAATTACCCTCACATTTAGATGATCTTTTATTTTTTTCCCTGGGAAAAAGAGTAGCATTAAGACAGTGGAGACAACAACCTGGCTCTGCACCATAAAGGGGTATTGCGTGTAGAAGCACATGCTCTACGTGTGATCACACCTGCACAGTTCAAGTTGCATATTTCTTTGGGAAACTTGAATTTGTACCTCCTAAAAAGTATGCTTGGATTTACACTCTTTTTTAAACTAAGTCAATAGGACAAAATGACAGTGGAAGCAGATGTATAATAAACTATTTTTAGTTGATGCCTCACTCCTATGCAAAGGTTTATGCTGATCATCTGTAAATCCGAGCACTAAAAGGACAAGGGAGAAGATTAAAACAAAATATATCATTTGCAAAGGGAGGACTGATACTAACACCATTACAACACTGGTGCATTTCACACCGCCAAAAAACGCAGCACCAAGCAAATAAAGGGACGTGGTCCAAGCAAAGATGACCTTCACAGAGGACTGTCAGTAAGAAGAAATTATGCAATGCAAAGAAATACACTCAGCACACTCCAGGTTAGCACACAGCAGCAGCGCTGACTTAACAGCACCGCCAGGGAGGTGCTGGCAGTGAGACTGCTGCTTCAGCCTCAGCAAGATAAGGCTGGTCTCCTCATTCAGTGTCCTCCAGTGAATCTCTGCACTAGACCTTTTGCCTCCACAAAGATGTTTAACCATTACCTCTTCGAAAAGCAAAAGTAAACACGGCCATGATCAGTGAGACCAGCCCAACCAAACCATACAGAGCAATCAACTTATAAGTACAGCTTCAGACTATGTATAATTTGCAATTCAGATGTTTGCAATTCTAACAATAGTGTCAACTTTAGTAAAATAGAATATGAGAGCAGGTCAGGGTAGGGGGAGCTTTTAGCTAGTATTAGATTTGAATATTTTCAAATATCTTATTTCCCCTTGCAGTCTTCCTCTCCATTGCGAGTTCACAAAGTACAATCAGTAGCTGACCAAACTAGATGCAAACAAAAAAATAATTATGATGACTCCTATTGCAATCCTTTGTTTAGAAGCAGCATCAAGCAAGATCTTCTTGAAAACTGAGCCAAATATCTGCATATTTTCTAATGTCCAAGAAGGAAGTATTAAAAGGAAAAATGAGCATCTTTATGCAAAAGATACAAGAATCTTCGCGTAACCCCCTTACCTCAGAGATTGGACTTCTATCTCTTTTGGGTTGCTTCACCTAAGATATCAGCATCGTATCTCCCAGAAACTAAATTTTAAAAATGATTGAAACTTAAAAATCTGGACATGCTTTCCAAGCTAAAAACAACACTGAGCTTCAAAAACCAATCTCTGTGACAAATGCATCTAACTAAAGAGTTAGGAACCGTTTATTTACTTTTTAAGAACAAAATGGCACATGCAAGCATAACTAATAGTTTTGCCTGGTTTTCTAAAAAGCCTAGATTGCCTGTTCTTCTGTTCAAAAGAGGAGAGTGAAAAAATGAACTTTAGAAATTTAGACCAACAGCTAATGTTTCCCCCCCACAAAAAAGAGGCTTTTAACAGAAGTTCCTGCCCTCCCTCACAAATAAAAACTTTGCAAAGAAAGAAGGTTCAAGTCAAGCAGACATATGATTGAAAAATTAATTCCTACTGATTTGATACACAGCATCTGTGTTTTAACATCTGAAAACACATTTGCTCTAACATTCCCTTGCCTGACTCAGAATATATGTGGCAAGTTCATTTCCTTTTTTTCCTCAATAGAAGCTTATGGTTTTCACATCCTATAAGCTGCAATCCTACTGTAACTATATTGGTGCTATTTGCAGGTAGCTGCTTCAGCAGGAGTCGGTACTGTCGGATGCCTCAAAACACTGAGCACTGCTCTCCTGAAGTGACCTCTGCCACAGGATGCCACTCCACCTGACAAGTGGAACGTGGTGTCCTGAACAAAAAACCCTACAGGATCAAAACAAGCCTTTCTGCTGACAAGCCAAAACTTTAAAATGAACAGGAAAACATTTCAAGCTCTTTTTCCATTACCTTGTGTTATTAAAACATCCAGGCAAGAGATAAACATAAAAGGAATTTAATTAGATAAATTCACTCCTCAGCATCTGCTGTTTAATAGAGCAAAGCACATCAGCATGTTAAAATCAGATAACATTGCAGAAAACCACAGATTGAATGTGGAAGCTCCTTTTAGATGCAAACATTTGGATGCCACTGGTTTTACTCACTGTAACACAACGCTTCTAGTCGAATGACTGTGATAAAATGTATTCACCAGGTATTCACTAGGCCACAAGACACGAAATTCCTTAAAATGATTATGCAGCATCTTGCAAGTCAGAACAAGGCAAAATAGATACACAGAATAATCTTGCACAATTTATTCCACTTAAGTTCTATAGAGTGCATGCATTCATTTTTGATAAACCTCAAATCAATTAAATATTGCTCTTCCCATATGTAACTGAAAACTAAAACATTAACATAAGCTGTATGCATCAGGTTTTGTATTTCCTTTACCATTTTTGCCTTTCTAAGGCAACTTCTCAAATTAACAAGAACTCAGGCAAATAAAAAAAATGAATGCTAGTATATTGTTAACTTCTACCTACTGCAAGTTCAATTTCACTGACCGACAAACTCATTTTACTGTATACATGTATGCTGTATAGTTATATACTTATAAGGATAGTCACTTTCAATTATGTGTGGTTTTGTTTAGACTCAGAAAACAATTTTTATGACAGACACAAGAAAGTTAAACATAAGTTAGAGTTTAGTGTGCAACGATGTTGCTACTAAAAACCTAACCTGTGGTTGTATTTCAGAAAAAAATCTAATTTAAATATATACCAACAAAGTAAAGGATCTTTGTAATTGGGGGTGTGCAAGCGAGGGGAGGAAATGCAGTGGAGACCAGCTGAAAATCACTACCAAAATGTTGCCCATCTGACCTACTTGCAAGGCTATATCCTTCCCTGGTGTGGAGATGGCCACTCGTGACCAGCTGTGCCACGGGCCACCAGTTCAAAGCAACTGGGCAGTTTGGGGCTAGTCTCCAGCTGCACTTGGGAATATAACTGGGCTTTTCAGGGATGAAGCCCTACGCCAACTGCACCATGAAGCACTTACTAAGATGCTTACTTACTACAGTAGGTTAAAAGCAGTAATAAAGCAAAATGACACTGCGAGGCTTTCTTCATTTGTCAAGTCTCCAGCCAGGTATGGCTGAGGAGTTAACGCAGCTGCGTGGAAGAAATACAAATGCTCCTCAGAGCACGTATAGGGTGCCAAGAAATAAATCTCGCTTCATCTGAACACTTACAACACATGTGCACTAGTCAAATCAAATGCAACCACAGGAAAATACTTTCACTTGAAAATTCTCTATTTTTAATTACTAGAGAAAAGTTAAGGTTCCTTAAAAAAAAAAAAAAGCGCAAAGCCTATTCAAGCTTAGGGTTCCTCTGTTATGGAGAGCATTTTATAGCAATCTGAGAGAAAATCAGGATTTTTAGAACCATAAAATTAGTAAGGTAACTCAGAGCAGTTTTCAGCACTTGAAATTAGTTCATTTTTGAGACAGACCAATTTTCAAGTCATCCTTTTTCACTACAAAGGGAGCATCACTTTTAACGACTTCACCTCTGTTTTTAATCTGGGGCATGTGCATAATTATTTAGGAGAAAATTTACACCAAGACATCCCTTCTGCAATTAAGAAATTGAACACTTTGGTGTTTAACTGAGCAGGAGTTTCTTCCCCTGTTAGATCAGATGCAAGTCACTGCAATGCACAGGCAGCCCCAATCACCCCCCCCGACAAACGCACATGCTTTAAAAACAATGCTGACAAAATGCTAAAGCAAGCGAGCTGAATAAGCCGTGCGTGTTGTGTATTGTGACCCTCCACCACTTTAGAGACGAAACACTTGGCTGTTATTTCACATAGCCCTTCCCTAGCAAGAAAAACAAACGGTTCGGTTTTCATGCAGTTTTAATGACAAGGATTCAAAGGATGATGCGGTCGCTTTCTTACCCGTTCAGTGTGTATGAACCATTCCTCTTGAGTCTCATACTTGCAGATAAGAATCTTAGGAAAAAATCCAGAATGAGGAGGTTTGTCCTCTGCTTAACCAGAAGAGAGGCACCTGCTTGGTGGTTGTGTGTGCTTTTTGTTAATCAGGGGATCTCTTTCCTGTTTCTCTGAGTCATCAGTGAGGAACAATGAGAAACCGCCACTGGAGCCAATTAGCAGGAAGCCCAGAGGAAACTGTCTGCAGCCAAACAAGAATCTGGAGGTGTAAAATAGCCCCAATCCACCTTCTACCGAATCTTAGAAACCATCAAGAAAAAGCAGCAAAAAACAATGGAGGAAGGGGGCTTATAAAATGGCTTAACCACACCCTGCATTTGCAGGAATAAACCTGTCAAAAATTGTAGTTTACCGGTCAGCTTCTCTGCTTCCAATCAGCGTGCAAGCAGCTTCACAGATCAGCTTCCTCTTTCTCTTGAGCCCTGCCGTGACTATCACTCAATTAAGTGTTCTTCCCTGTCCCTGGAGTACAAAGTAAATGAAAGAACAGCCCTAAATGACAATTATCCAGAGGTGTTTTTTACCCTCTCTCTTCCTTTTCTTAATATCAACTTGAAAACAAGAAATGTGCAAAGGAACATACAATTAAATGGTAGTTAAAAGGTTTATACTCTTTGTAGAAAGAAAAAGTTAAAAATAAGCTGCTCTGAAGGCACACTTGAAAACTGCAGAGACGAATACCCTGCAGCAGTGCTGTCCTGGGCAGGCTGCCCGGCGTAAATCACACCATCCCTCTCTCCAGTTAGGCTTTTGGGCTTCCTCTCCTGTTCAACCCACCATTCCCTGATAGCTATGAAGGAAGCAGCTGCACAGCTTAACTGCTGGAAGAGAGGGATGAACCTGTCATATGAAGTGAAAATGTCCCCAGGCAATTATCGATCATTACTGACTGTGTGAAATCCAGTGTGAAGTAAAAGAAGAGATTGAAGTAAAAGAAAACACCTCAAAACCTTTTAAAAAACGAATGTCACTTGTGATTTCAAAGAAGAAAACTCTAAGACAGTGGGAGAACTTTTGGCTAGCTACAGACAAAGATTAATTTATTATTTACTACCTAAACAGATGGAAGCAAAGGGTAGGGTCCCACAGACTTTGGCCTGGGTACGTGTAGTTTAATGACCTGAGTGACCAAAGAGTGTGTGTTTGTCAAACTCTGAATTCTCATCCTAATCCTGTCTTTGCATTGTCCTTGCAGTCTCTCTATTATTTGTTATCTGGAAATTTAGAAACAGCTAAATTTCTTTTCTTCTCTTTTTCAGAAAGCCTATAAATAAGGAAAATTGCTGAATTTGATGCTAGCTGCAGGAAACTATAGTGACAAAAGCAATCACCTATACTAATACAGGGATTGATTAAATCACAAATGTTGAAGTAAAGGAAAATAAAGGATATATTTGTTTGTATGTATTTATGTTTGTATGACTACAAGCTGAAGAAATCAACAATATCCAACTGTTGATAAACGGCAGTAATGACGTTGAGCTGCAGGAAGATGTTGAGCGTACAAGGTTAAAGGAATTCTTCTCAGCATCTATCCAGCCTCCAGCACCTCTGGGCACCCTAGGTCAAGACATGCATAGGGCTCATTGGAGCCCAAGAGGCACCAATCAGTATTGTCATCTGTTTCAAAGATGAGAAGACTAAGGGAGGAAGCCAATAAAGCCAATACAACAATATAACAGGCTTCAGAAATGTAAATGCTGCTATAAAGAGAAATGTAATAATGTTCTTCATGCCACTGCTCTATCCATTATAAAGTAATAGACTTGAATTAAGCAAGAAACAAAACAGGTTAGTATTAGAATTTCTTTTTTAATGAGTATGGTGACTCAGGAATAGGCTACCAAGTCTTCATTATTGTAGGCCTTTGAGATGATCTTGCTCTGGGACTGGGGATTGACTAAGTGACCTCTATAGGTTGTTTTTTTCTTTGTTTGGGTTTTGTTTTGTTTTGTTTTTGAGGAGAGGCTGTACTTTTCTGTGATTTTGTCCCTTTAGTAGCTGGGATAAAGAATGAAAATTATGCTTGGGAAACATGAGGCAAACCAGCTTTAGGAAAAACAGACTACAGCATGCTTTAGATTTTTCCTAGGGAAAAATATATTTAAGTTACGCTGTGTAGTACTGCAAAGAGATACCATACAGTGGTAGCAGCACTCTGCTGTTAGGATTCATCAGTAGGAAGAACTGAACTTCATGTTCTGCCCAACCATCAGCTCTGCAAAGATCCCACCTGCCTGTTGGCTGGCATCAGAAACTGCTCCTCGGAGCTGCACCACGAGGTCCTGCTGCCCCTCAGGAGCTAGTGAAGGTTCCCCATTCATAAGATACATCTGACACTAATTAGAGTGTTTCTGACATTATATTTTTTCACTGCATACTAATTTGCATTGGAACTCCCCCAGCAATACAGAACACAAGAACTGATCACGAGTTGGTGCCTGATGATTCTATGATGACTATTAGTTTAACAGCAATTGACTACTACTTACCATAACCTGAAGGTTTTTTTTTTTTTTTAAATAAAATAATTGACCTTTCCCCAGCCATTTTTCAAGTTCCTTTATGGAGGCAAAAGTGGTGTTCCCCCTGATTTTATGAACATTTTGTTTCTACTAGCCACCTCATTTCTTGAAAACAAATTTCAGCATTCCATTGCTTCTAGCGGCTGCTGTTTTTTTCCAAACTCTACCTCTGCTGAAACACATCAGTGCTTCTTATTTTTTCTCTCCCTCATTCTCTGTCAGGGATTACAGCAGCACAAGGGTATGTGTTCTTTAACATCTCCATCTGAAAGCTATTATAGGAAGCCAGCAGCTAAATATAAACTGTCCAGACTCGGAGCCAGCCACATTGATGCTGCGATTCCTAAATGCTATCATTGACAAAAGAACTTACCACAAGAACACAGCAACAGTCTACTTGCCAACACAACTGCTTTAGAAACAATGAACTCCTGCTCCAGAAGGTCTTCTGGAGAAACACACTTGCTTAGCAAAGACCAAACCCCTTTATTTTTAGTCAACATAAACATATTGACAACAAACGTTCTAAAGCAAACAGCTTATTGCAGGACAACATGCTACACGTCAGCTCAAGTCTCCCTGCTGTATTTGCAACTGGCTGCACCTCTGCTTTCCTCTCTAGATGCACACATTCCAGACAGCATTCACAAGCTACCTCATCATCACTGTGGTGAAAACATATGGGCGGGTGGAAACTACATTTGTGTCTCCACAGGATCCCTTCTAACGGCATAAAACATTCTTACAGTCCATTTCTCTTATTTCTTCTCCCAAGCAGAATCTGTGTGCTTTATCATGATTTATTTGTTCCCACACTAAACAATCATCCATCTACCACTTTGCTTTCGAGAGGAATTTGAACAGGACCATTTGGTCCAGTTTTTCTGCAAGGTAGCTCAGGGAACATTTCCTTATATACAAGAAATTAGTATGGATGACTTAGCATTTTCATCTGTCTCCTTGCCACTTGCTACTTTGAAAAGTGTTAAAAGACTTCTGATTCAACTCCTATAATAAAAATTTCTCCATCTAATAGGAAATGTACATGGTAAATAAAAATCCAGGCACAGAAGAGAATAGCTAGTCACTCCAGTGCTTGGAAAGGATTGTAGTATGCTCAGGACTTAACTATTCATTCGGAGGAGGTTTTGCATATGAATGAAACATCTTTCTACATCTAAAAAGAAACACTCACTAGTGACCTCAATCCTCCACATCTGGTCAGGAAAGAGAGGAGACAGTGTGCCCATATGTACCCTATTTTTCAGACCCACAGGTTTTTTACATTTGTTAAAGTTACTGCCATAGCATGTAATGTTATCTTATATATGTATTATTGACCAACTCCATTCAGCGTTTTTCAAAAATTCTACTTGAATTTGGCATGTGTCCCACTATTGCAGAGAATAACTTACTTCCTTTCTTCTGGAAAACTTCTACTAAACTACTGCTTGTTCTCGTTTTCCGTGGTCTTGCATCATAATTTGCAGTAAAGGGCTGGCCAAGTTAACTCCTAGGATAAATAATAATATACCAAATTTTCAGAAGCAGTAAATTTGATTCTACTTATCCAATCTGATTATATACTCATATACTTCATATTAGCTTATGCAGCAAACACGGCTCCAAAACTAGTGAATCAGGCTCATTTTTAAAAATACTTAACTACTTAGCTAAGTCAGTCTCAATTTAAACATTAAAACTCCAGAAACAGACGGCTTACATGGCAATATCAATTGCTGCTAGACAAGAATAAGTAATCTTTTCCAAGACGAGGAGATAAAGAACAGAAAGTTTGGCTATAAGACAAAGCTGGAAACAAATGTGTTTTCCCCAAGTTCTGCTAACTCACTCTGCACATGAAGATAGTGCTGCCTTAGCTTCTGAACTGAAGGGTTATTTCTTTGCCAAGTCTGTTAGGAAACCCCATTTCAGTTCTCCATTTGGTTTAGTATAGGAGAAAAACAAAACCAANAAAAAAAAAAAAAAAAAAAAAAAACACACACACACACACACACACCCCAACACTTTGGGGACACTATAATGGTCAATATACAAATGTAAGCCGAAACACATGCCTAATATGCAAACATAAAACAATAAAGCAGCACAGAACACTTGAAAAGCCATTACTTTAATCTTAAAAGAAGTGTTTTTTTAACTAAATACATTAGCCAGTCCTGATATAATGCACAGATGACACCAGCACCCAAAGAGTTATTGCAAGCACTCCATAACAGGGCAAAACAGGGCAGCGTTGGAGAAAGTTACAGAACTGAAATAACAGACAAGCAATCCGCCTGGAAACGGAAAGGGTGGGTGAGTACACTCTGCTGGACAAGGGCAAAAGTCAGGGCTTATAAATTTAGAAAAAAATACACACCCACACAAGGCCTCTCAAGTAAGAAAACCCAACATTTTTAGAAGACTTTTACATAAATTTTGCTTAATCATTCCTAATGGACATCTGCCTATGGCTTGCTACAGGGAAGAACAGGCATTGAGCCTGTGCCAAACAGCTTGAGCACCAAGGGCTCCGGGTTGCTGCCAGCTCCCAGCTCCCACTCCGGGCAGTCTCCTGCGGGGAGCTTTGCAGTGAATGAACACAAACGCATCTCTCTTTGGAAGGGATGTCCAAAAGAGTCAGTGCAATGAAAGTTTGGTATCAGACTTCACAATGCTTGACTGCCTTATTTGGGAACTAATTTTAAATGGCTTTCGACTGTTAAAACAGAAGCAGCTAGATGGTATTTAATAATTCGCTTCTATGCTGGACAGAACCTTACAGAGGGTTAACATAAGATATTATGGCTCAATAAATTTTTGAGTTGGAGGTGAAAGTTGCCTTGTTTCGTGCAGATGGGGATTAGGACCAGCCAAGTGGAAAACAGCTCCTTAGAAAACTGTGGCCAAAGGCTGGAGATGCATGAAGACCCTCATTCACATCAGGCACGGAAACTCTGTCCATGTCAAAGGAAGGTTCACAAAATAACATAATAAATAATAAGAGCAGATTGATGTTCTTGGCAAAAGCAGCAAGCAGGTAATTTAGAGCTGGCACTGCCCCTTCAGTCCAAGAACAGGAAACAACTGTATGACTTACCAAAACGCCCCACCCAAAAAGTCTTGGTCGGTATAAAAGCTCCTGCTGCAAAATTTAGCTAGTGATACAATCCAGGAGAGGTCTGGAAGTACCATAGAGGGAGAAGAGAAGAGGAGAGAAATTTCTGAGAAACAGACCTTAGCTAAAATTAGCTACATCAGCTCAGGCACAAACGCATCCCTGAAGCTCATGAAATCTGGAGAAAAAATATTAAGTTTTCTACAGTACAATTCACTACTTTTTTAAAAATAATCAGTTTAGTTGGCTAGTCTCAAACTAAGTTGCTAAAATCTGCAAGTAATCTTTCTGATATATAGAAAGATTAAACTACTACTTTTTCTTCCCTTAATTACAAAGCAAGATGCAGATTCCAACCCAGCAAAACAGTATTTCATAAGTAAAACCTTTTATATTACAGATCAGTAGAGAAAAGGAAGGAAAAAATCTTTAAATATTAAAAGAGGCCTGTAGTTTTGGTTAGATAATTAACAAATGTGAGGCATCAGAAAATACATCTGCACAATAAAGGAATAAATTTTATAAGAGACTGTGCATGCCACTTGTTTTTTCCCAGTTTCTAATTCAGATGGATCAGAGCACTCTGTGTAAAAATGTTTGCTTAGAATAGGAAACACTGACTGACTTCTTATAAATCATATCATACTAATTAAACACAAGAAGCGTATTTATATCAGTAACAGCCATTCCCTACTTTCTTTCCCAGTTTTCTCCTTACCTATCATTTCCTCCCCTACTCTCTGTATTCAGTATTTCACATTGCCCTCTCCTACATAGCTGCCTTCCAAGGTCCCGAGGCAGCTCAGGGTGTTTCAGTTTTTCAGGTACCTGTCTGGCAACTGAGAGAGCAAGAAGTTGGAAACACACTCAACCATACATTGAGGAAAGGCAGGTCAAAGTCTAATCACATACACGACAACCTGCAGCTTCATCTCCTTTTTCTAGCTACACCACAATGCTTAAGAAATATCTTTTTAAAAGGTTGGCAGAACTGTCCACTTCTATATAAATTCAGGCATGAAGAGCCACCAGAGCAGATCTTAAACAGATTGCTGTGTTCCCAGCATTGTGGCTGACATTCATATTGCCACGCAAGCACCATTCATGTTATTTACACCAGCACATTATTTACAAATTACCTCACACACCAACAGCTGAAATCCCATCTCTGATCTTTAAAACACAGTCTGTGGAGCTGCAATCCAGCAGAAAATCATTCCTGCTATTTTTCCTTTGGACAACTAGTTAAAAATTGTAACAGGAATTACTACTAAATAAAAATATCATACCCTCTGTGTTCTTGTATAGTAGTGGATTATTTGCTTCTCTGTCTTGGAAAGAAAACCCTTAACACCTTGCTGCATTATGAGGTAAAGCTCAGCTCGGAGCAGTGAAAGCTAGAAAAGGACAATCGTATAGTCACTCTATAAACATACACATATTGAGTTTTCGTGATGAAAAGCTTTCTACTTTTTAACTAGTGAAAAATGATAATTTCAATTACATATGACTAATTTCCAAAGCATTAACCAGTTTTTGTCTTTTTCAAAAACAACAGCTCTTCTAAAACTTTGCTGCAGGTTGTGAGCATTTTTGGCAACATTTTGTTCTCATATGCAGCATTTGCTTTAGAATATACATCCCCCCCAAAAAAGTTAGATAATCAAGTAAGATGCTTTATCTCCACTTCTGAAGTTGCAGATAGCTAGTGAGATTATAAAACCACCTACAAGACGATGCAAATCCAGGACTGAGTCTTTACCCTGACCCTTTAATTTTGTGCATCTTTCACTTTCCCCACATGAGTAACATTTTACATAAACATCATGGCAACACTCGAGCAACTGTCAAGCCAGGTGACTCCGTGTGATTATTGCACAGGATTATTTCAAGTTCACACGCATTAAAAGCGAGCTTACTTTAAAGGCCAACTTTCCATTCCCTTACACTCCCATTCCCTTACACACATCCTGGCAAAATCACACCCAGAAAAGAACCGCTCCCCTCGTCTGTACTCACTAATGAACCACTGTACCGCTGCAGAAAAGCCAGGCCTACAAGAAGACAGCTTATACAATTGATCCAGCACAAAGCAGCATGTTACAAGGAAAACATAAGTATCTATATTTACACTTATGGTTTTTTTCCCCCCTCAAAAATTTGCTTTAGCAAATTCGGTAAAAGTTCCCCAAGAAATTTCACGGAAACTCTATGAAAATGCAACTACAAGAGCTGGAAAAGGAAAAGTGACTGCAATATGTTTTGGCTAAGAACATTAGAAGCAATCTGAAGTGCCACAACATCCTCAAACTATGTCTCGTCCTTCTGCATAGACACTACAAAATGATTCATTTTAAACAGTCACTTCCCCACTTCTTACAACAGAAGAGTGAAAACCACCACCATGACCTCAATGTGCTTCTTGGGAACAAAGGCTCTTTTTCTCAAGCAAGACTAAGCTCCTGTGCTCTTTCCTCACAGCCCAGAGAAAGACTCACCGTGTCCATGCACTGTGCTCCAATTACAAACATCAAGGTCCACGAAACATTACATAATTTCTGAACTAACTGCTGTTGAAGTTAGTTCAGCAGTGAGCTAAAATGCTGAAATGTACTACAAAAATAGGAGGAGATGTAAAATAGGAAAACAAAGACTCTCCCTTCAGCAAAGAATCAGTGCAGGCTCTCATTTGAACACTGGCAAATTAGCTTGAAGTTCCTTTCTGGTAAAAGCTGTTATTCATTTTCTAATGAAACTTAGGAAAAATCTGGAAAAAAATACATGAACTCCCCTTAAACTCACGTACAAAATTATTTTAGTGGAGCAAACACATCCAAGGTAATGAGCTGGCACAGGAAACATGTTGTCCTCTATTTCTTTCTCAAGAGAAACATGCATTTAAACCTGCAAACAGGTTTGCACTTTGCAACACTTTGCAAAATTCCACTTTGCAACACTATGCAGCTATACACTGGGCTTTTTGGAAAACGTACTGTTGCCATACTCTCAGTTATCATGCCTTCGTTATCAAATTGAGCTTCAATCAAACCATAAACTATCTGCGATCATCTCACTGAGAAAGCTGCCACTGCAAGTAGCTCATCACCCTAAAGGTAAAGGTGACTCCGGCCACCCGACAGGCACGAGGTTTTGCAGATGTGTGATGTGATCAGCTGACATTTCAACTCCAAGAGAGCAAAGACTTGGTCATCTTTATAACTCCAAAAGGAAAGAGCTTTGCACTTATTAAAACATGCAAGGTGAACGAAACACCACGTTTGGGCTCACCAAGCTCATGTGATGCCCAACATACATCTTTGTTTTAGTTCAAACATAGCAGCTTCAAGACAAAAGTTGAGACAAGACTGGTAACCTTTCTGTCTTCCTATAAATATTTTCTGTCTCAGGCACCTAGTATGCCAAGAGCTACAGATTTAAGAGCCCCTCCCTAATAGGCGAAGAAGTCCAGATCACTTGGATGTACTTCTGTGCCTACCATAAAACCCCCTCATACATTTAAGCAGTAATTGAGGATTTTTCAGGCCCCAGGGAAAGGCTGGGCACCGTAAAGCACAGCACAGAGGCTTTCCTCATCCGACTCACATGCCTACTCCTTCCGGGCCCTACAAACCAGCAAGGCTAAGCAGCTCCCCCCTCCATCTTTTCTATGTCTCAGACGCTTCCTGTCTCCACTGGCATTTATTTTCAGCCCTCAAGATTCCTTTCTATACGTTCCAGGAACCCTCTAGCCACCCTCTGTCCAGATGGCAGCCGTCGGATGAAGGGAACAGGGTCCTGGAGAGCCTTTTCTTGGCCTGCTTCGCAGCAGCCTGCTGGAACGCAGGGACAGACCGAGGCTTGCACAGACAAGGCTCTGTTGCACTGCGAAAGCCCTTCAATCCCTCTCTCGAGTTCTCCTCAATGCCCTCTTTGTCTCCGAGCAAATTTGTCTTAAACCTTTTAGAGGCCTCTGCTTTCCAGGGGCACATTTTCTACAGCCTGCTCCCTACAATGCTGCAGAAAGCCAATAGAAAGCCAAAGGGAAGGGGTCTTAAACGCCACGATAATGGGTAACCACAGCCTCGTTTTTCAGGACATGCAAAGCAGATGCTGTTTTGACAAATGAATGTAGAAGAAAGAGTTAGGTGATAACTCCTGTCCTGCTGATCCCTGTTCACCTGCAAGAGATGTTCTGAAATTTCACAGAATCACAGTAATTTATGTGCTCAATTTCAACAAGAACCATCAACCTGTAATGCACTGCTTTCGAACTGTGACCCTCCTGGATAATTAACATCCTTTTATCTCTGCACTAGAGCAGCAGACCTGCACTGCTACAGAGACGGCATCAATAAAGTACAACACCCGCTCCCATGTAAGCATCAGACAATGACATCTAAATAGGTCTTATCCCAAAACATAAACAATACTTTATGCCCAACTGATACCACAACCACGCTGACCACTGATTTCATAATTTTTAACAAGATTAAGGATACCTTTAACTCCATTCAAATCAAAAGTTATGATATTATCTGATTATTTATATTTATGAAAACAATACTTTCAAGATTCAAGAGAGTTTAAACATGAAATAAAGCTGGATACCACACAGTAGATTATATTTAAGTATAAGCTAATCTAAAATCAAATGCATCATGAAAAGACCATTTCCCACTCAAAGATTACAGCAATTAGGAAGATCTTAATGTAGCTCTTGGCAAAAAATATTCTCTTAATCTTGGAAAACAGTTGCAAGAGAAAGAACAAGTTACAGAACTCAAACAAAACTCTGTAGGGTAGAAGAGGATATGTTATGGAGAGGAACAATACAGAAAACCTCCCAGCATTAGGCAGAACTTCAGAATCCAATATGTTAAAGATCAGAAAAATCAAGTAAGCAACCAGAGAATTAGCCAAACATGATCTTGTCCTCTGCAGGTTCATAGAAAAAAAGCATCTCTATGAGAAAAGCAGCATTATTATGTGCTGTAATGCCATTATCAAACAATTTTTTCTTCAGGCATTGGCTAACTTTTAAAACAAATGCGTTCAAAATGGTAAACCTGAAGAACAATAATTTGACCAAAGTAACAATAAATATCTCCTATTGTTTCCTTTAGCACTTATGCTTGTCATAACACAGCTTGCCATAGACCTGTTTTAGGTGAGAGAATATCTTCATTTTCATTAAGAGCCAGAGAAAGAATATTTTTCCTTTGAAAAATTTCCCACTCCTCTACGGTATCATTTGAAAACTAAACACTATGAATACCTTATATTACATACTCTAGAAAGGAATTTTCATCAGGTGTACTATGTTTTTATGTTCCATAAAACCTGTTCATTTTTAGAAAACAATCTTTTCTATTCATTTCTCTCTGACAAGCTATTAGAGATGCATATTTCACTACAGACTGCTCAAACTCTTTCACTGTTTCAGATACCTCTTTGCATTTAAAGGGTGTGATCTATTTGGGCATTAGGGAGATACACTAACTATATAATCACATCCCTAGCTCCTCCTAGGAAAATTTGGGATTGTCCAATTGAGGATATTTATCTGCTGTTACGAAATGTCTTCTGCGTGATCGACTGTCATTTAACATATAATAGCTGTAGCTGATGAACTGGTTTTAAGTTCCTGTTTTGTCTCCACCCTTCCTTAGTTTCCCAACCATTTCAAAGGTGTAACCTCTTCAGAAATAATTTTCCAGTTTGCATTCAATTCACAACAAGTGCATGTTCATCCACAACCTACAGCTAACCATTACTGAATGCCCCCCAATTCCATGAACTGAAAATGCCAAATGAAAATATAAATCAGTTATAGACCTGATAAATCAGTTATAGACCTGATATACACTACATAGATATATAGTATATATACATCCTAGCTAATAGAAAATCCTATAGAGTGAATATAGCATAAGTAAAGACAGTAAAAGAGGGGGAAAAAAGACAACGTAATACCCAGTTACACATTTAATCATCAGGATACTTCAGTAAAGAACTAATAAAAATGAAGACATGTTGTGACTGATGGAGATAACTGCTTTAATGTCAAATTCTCTGCAAGGTACCTTTTAAGGCAGGAAGGGAAGCGCACATAGCAGGCATTTACAACTGAACTGTAATAGACTCATGGCTCAGTGAACAGCCAAGTAATTTTGCACTATTTTTGGCATGGAGCAATAATATTTTGTTGCATAGTTAACCATTACTTCCAGACACCTATGTTTGATTCTGATTTAAAACTAGGGTTAGTCTTGCAGGGGGTATCCCTGTTCAGGCTATGAGAAATACTCTCCTTGCATCACAGGGAAGGGTCAGCTCCAAATTCAATACACAGAACTCTAATACCAACCACATCAGAGTACACTGCAAGCAGGAACAAGAGGAGAAGGCTTATATTTTCAGTCCCTCAGTTTTAGGAGCATCTAGGTCCAACAGCAACATGAAAAACAATGTAAAAGAAGCATAGAGAAGATGAAACAGTAATCCTATAGACTAAGGAACTTGAAAAAGTACATGCTGAAGCCACAGGCAGCTTTTCTACCAACAGTATCCCCCTTATCAGTCATTGTATCTTTCACCATCATTCTAAAAATTCCTTGTATCAACTTCTCTCTTTGTAATATGCGGTGGGATTTTCACACTGATGTGAAGCTACACAAACGACTAAGCTCTATTTCTTCCACGTGCTTATCTGGAAATGGGATTTGCAGAGAGAAGAGCCAGTAAAGGAACTCAGCTAATTAATAACTTTGCCTATTCCATTCTCTAAGGCTGGTTAGGCCTTAAGCCTCTTTCCATGTACACTCCTTGCAAGGATCTGTTTCAGGATTGCTATTTTGGTATCTTCATACCAAAGTTTGTTTAAATAAAGCACTACAAAATCTCTTGGCTAGTACATGCTAAGAAAATATTTGCTCCGAGACAATATTACCAACAAAGAATGCCTCTGAACTGTCTGCACAGGGCACTTTTGTCGCTAGGGTATAAACTGTAAGTAAAATACAAAATACATATTAATTTATAATAAATATATCTTTAGTATCCTTGCCTTTATTATCTGCACTGACCGTGAAACTCTGACACAATTGCCACAGTTTCTGTAAATGTAAGCAAGAAATGGGTAATCCAACACTGCAGTCACTCACTGGAGTTTGGAATTGATTGCTACAGAATCTCTCGCTATTACAAAACTTCAGAATTATGCAAAAGCTCATATCTAAAAATATTCTTATATAACTGATTCTGATGTTGCTTTCAGAAAGGAAAGAGTTTTTTTGGTTGGGGTTGGGGAAAAAAAAGGCTGGGAAACGTCCTTGGCAACTGGACATCCACGTTGGCAGAAGGTGTGGGACGGAAGAGCAACAATTCTTGCCTCTACATAACCACACGTCCCATAAAAGCTGGGCAAAAGGACCCATGATTTCAAGTTCACTCCACCCTGGTTCATATTACTTCATTTTTTTGCCAGTTAAACTTCTATTCCAAGGTTGTGGTTCAGAGATCTAATCTAACATTATATTATAGGGCTGGGTTCTCTGTAGGACTATCCAAACGGTCTACCACATCTTCCATACCAACAGATATTTCTACTCAATTAATAGTGAACTGATACTTGAACATCTGGCATGACAACAATAAATGAAAACTCAGACCCGAAACCAAATGAAAAAGATATTTTTGATGGTTCTAAACAAGCCAAGAGAGTGATGGCATCTGAAGGAAACAAAAGCTTAAAGTGGAATTCTTAATGCGAATCTGCAATAGATCCAACAGAAATAAACGCATTAGAAATCAGTTCAGCCAGCGTCCTACATGCAGCCTAAAACCCAGCAATAGTCAGGCTGTCCAAGGAGTCATTTGCAACTAGACACCCCAAATCCCAGCTTATGATTGCATTTGCCATATGCTATTTCTTGTGCTTAAAACTGGAGAGAAGAAAGACCATCAGACTGCAGGGTGGCAAAACTGGTAAAGAAAGGAGTAGATTCTGTACGAGTCTTACTTGGCAACCTAGTGAGAATCCTGAACCACAACATGAAACAAAACTAACTTCTTGTGTCTTGCTTACTAGCACACCAACTGCAGAGCACAAAGAAAACAACACAAATATGCCACCTCGAGAAAACATTTCACAGCCTTCTACTCCAGCTCCTCAAATCAAAGTATGAAGTGACATCACATACCCTACAAAAATATTAATTATCTTGGTCTAAACATGCTGAGAGTATCTGTATTAAATAAAGACAACAGTGAAAGAATGGTTATAAAAGAGTGCTCAGTAAACTGCCTCTTTGATCTTGAAGTGTCATTTTATACAAAGAGAGGTGATCAACCTACACTGCTAGTATTTGTTATCAAGACAAAAAGCTAGCTAGAGGCAGAAAAGCAGGACAGGAGAAACACTTAAGACTTCAGTTACTTCCTCCCTCCGGCTATCCCCTATCCAATGTTTCTTCCCCCTCTGCAGCTAAGTTTTTTTCCAGCTTCTGTCTGCATAGCACAGGTTCCTGTCCATACATGTCTGTGCTAGCTAGTTAAAAACAAAACCACCTTACCAACAGCGGCACAGCGAGCAGATGATGAATTCCATTCCGACAAAATCCACGGCAGGGGATTTCCACCGAGATGGTGAAAGAGCAAGACACAGTTAGGATGCTCAAAGAAACATGGGAGTCAGGAACTCGTGGCTCCCTGAAAAACGGTTACTGAAGCAGTGCCTGAAATACTGGTAATTTCAGCAAAATACAACTTCTAGCAGGTAAGGGTAAAAACAGAAAAACATTCCATTCTGGAGAAAGGATTTATATATCTTAGTCTTGAAAGGGCAGCTGTCTCAAAGAGAGGAAAGTGCTGCCTGCCTTTCTATTTTCTATTGGAGAAGCTGTTATCGTAAAGTTTCCTCCTCTTCTTCCAGCATAAGTCTGATAAATAAATAAATAAATAAAGCCCCCGCTCACATTAAATGAAGATTTAGTAAGCATTTTACTAATGCTTCTTTCCATCTAGTTCTGCCTGCCTTTCAAATCAGTGTGGAATTAAAGAAACAGTAATTCCAAAGAATAAATAAATAATGAGAACTATTTTTTCCAGTCCTTCCTCCTCCACAACATTAACTTCAGCGACTCAACACACATCAAAAAGTTCAAAATATCTGTTCAAAATTGTTTTTTTCTAAAACCCAACCACTTGCTTGAAAAGCATTAAAATGCTCATTATAAATATATGTTTTAAGAAATATGAGAAATTCCATTCATCTTTGTACTTCGTATTCTACCAGAGAAATATCTAGGTGTTTTATTCCTAGAGGTGTTTGTTCCACTAGCTCCACCTTGTGGAAGCCGCCTATAATATAAAACCAAGTTCTAGAAGAAAAAAAGACTTTAAATGAAGCTTAGATTTAATAAGACTTAACATTTACATGTTCTCGGCAGTCATGTAATAAGACACACTCCTAAATGAACTCCATTCCCAGGAAAAAAAAAAAAGCATCAAGGAATTACCAATAAAATGAGATGCTGTTTTTCTTTCGTGCCATTGGAGTCCCCTACAATATTCACCCAGGAGATGGCAAACACCTATCTCAAGCCACCTATCAGAAAAAAAAATCATAGTAGAATATCTGCATTCAGCCATTCCTACAAGCTTGTATTTAGAAGAGCATATCACAACCATATGTTGCCTATTACCTTTTTCTTGAGAATTAAAAGCAAATTGAATTAGCACTGCCCTCTAGTGAAGACAAGCCTGCACATGACAAGCGCAGCAACTTCTACACCATTCTATTTTTCTGCTTCATGTCCGTGCCTTGCTTTTCCTCCTCCTGTGTAATTCTGTTTTATTCAAGGTTCTATTTTGCCCCGTTTACTTTCTCCTGGTTCTTCTGCACAAGGGCTACAGAGTCTATAAACAGAAGCTTTGCAGGTTTGCATCCCATAATGCGACATCAGCACATAGGCTCCACTCAGAAACCCGAGGTACCAAAGCACTGCTCTCCAGGCTTCTTGTTTTCAAAGGACAATGTAAATGTCCTTTGCAACATTGCAACGTAAATGTGAACAAGAGAACACGAACTGAGACATTCACAAATGAACCCAGAAAAATGAGTTAAAACTTTTCAGGGTCCTGAGTTATTTTGGGAAGTAAAACCAAGATGCTTAAAGGACATATACCCAGTATTAATTCAATACTTTGAATTAGTAAGTATGCTATAATAATTGATTACCAATAGCAACTACATTACATTATCTGACGTACAGGGCCAATGCTTGCACTTTCAGTTGATTCTGTTTAAGATTTGGATGTCTATAACATCTTGAAATGCTAAGCTAAGTATTAAACAACCATTCAAAATCTAGGAGTGGAGTACTCCACATCATAAAACTCTTTTGGCAGAAGAACACACTTCCTTGGAGTACTATGGAGCATAGAGCTCGCACTGGTTGAATACAAAGTCTCTGGATCCGTAGGAAAGAGGCAAGCAGAGCGCTCCAAAGAGGAATGTACGTCACTACATAAGCATGCTAGTTTGCTGATGCCCTGAAGCTCGGAAAGCCTGCATCTCAGCCCAAAATACCCAACTGGCAGCAGCCAGCAGACAAATTTCAAACTCGGTGTGAGAACATTCTGTGCACTTCAGCAAGTTTCCATAGCTGCGGGCTGATTCCGTTCCCTAGAAATCATCCCGAAGCCCCAAGCTCACGGCAGCGCGCTGCTCCGCGCAGGAGCACTGGCGGGAGCTGGCTGCAGAGGGAGCCTTCTGTCCACTCTCCCCAATGGGTTACGGGTGAGGTCAGCTTGCCAGGAAAAGCAGGGACCTCATGTTCAATCAACGCAGTAATGCCGAGGCCAGTGCTCAGCTTCACTTTTCAATACTGATCATATCAGAAAAAATTGAAAGAGCGATTACCCAGTGGTCAAGATGAAAAGAACGCGATTCTGTGGTGCACAGCACCCTCAGGATCTTTTTCTCACAGTGCTTCTTAAACAAACTCTGCCTATTAAAATAATAATTTGTTTCAAATTGCATTGAATATTTTCCTGTTCCAGACCTCTCACATATATTAGCTCCGACCCTGAATGACCTTTTGCTTTACACAATACTTTTAAGGATAGACTTTCTCTCGTGAAAGAAAGTAGCCAAACACATCTTCAGATGCTGAAGGCACATTCTAGTCACCTCTTCAACGCCCATAGAGGGGGGCCTGTCTCGCATGGCACACACACTAATAGATCTCTTAATGAAAAAAGCCAGCCTTTAATTGCAATATAGATGCTTGCAGCCGCCCTAAACTCTATACTTATCACTTGTGATGGTGATTGTGCACAACAAAGAGCCCAGAGAGTACAGCAGCACAAAACAACATTAAATACATGAACAGATTAAGAAAGAAACAAAAGAAAACTGATATACCCCATTACATAATCTGAAACAATTCTCCTCATCTTCCCTCACTTCCATCCCTTTAAAATGAAATCTCTCTGTCTCTCTCAATCAGCCTTTATTCCAAAATATAAAAATTTGTATTAGCTGTTACAGTTCAGGGAACAGAATCACAATCTTTGGTAGCATAAAACATCATGTATGGATGGGAAGGCCAAAAACTCATAAGCACATGAACACTGGCAAACTGAAGACTTTAGAAAAAACAGCCTGCCAAAGTAAAGATACCTGTCATCACAAGTACATGAAACACCCTTGTTTAAATTAAGTTTTGATAAGTCCTCTTCAAGACATTCAAACTTCAGGCTAAACTTCAGGCTAAAAACGACAACTACTACACGGGAAGTTGCAAAGCCACATATCTTACTCAGACCCTCAGAGGAAGCTAGCAAAAGGGCTGCTCATCTTAAACTAATATTTTTATGGGGAAAACTCCTTTTGACCTGACCTTATTCAGTCATGTTCGTCTGCAAATATCAAAAAGGGTTTGTTTGGATTACTTACAGCACAAATGACGCAATTCAAGAGCAGACAGATCACATTTTAAAAATTAAAAAAATACACCAGTATTTTCAATATTCAGATATTTCAAATATTAAAAAGCCTCTGTAAGCTTGCTTTTAATAGTAAAGAATGTATATTTAGTACTTTAACAAATTCATGCAAACAAACTGTTCTTGTGTTAGGTGGCAGTGACAAGCCTTGTCTCGTATAAGTCAGTATTTTTGAGATAAACTTGAATAAAGAATATTTCTAACATTTTCTTTCTTCAGAAATCAAAAACGTCTCAGCTAGATTATCTGTCTGAAAGCCTAGAGTGCCGCCACATGCTTTGTCACTGTAGCTATCCCTCTGCTTGGCAGTCTCACCCTGCTTTATCACCTCCTTTACTTGAGCTGCCCTACACTTAGTTTCTTTGGCTGGGAGATGATACACCTGCTGAATCACTTAGCATACATTAGAAACGTCCATTGCATGAAAGGATGATGGATAATTTCTTAAATATGCAATTCAACTTTCAATCAGATATATCATTCTAAGGCGTAAAAGCTTATTAAGTTCCAACAAGGATTTCTCCAGGGACCTACAGGAGAAAAATATTCATCAACTGAAGCAGATCTTGAATCCTCTTCCTGCATATCTATTCAATCATCAATAGTTAAAACAATAAAATTTCATTTTATTCATTCAGCCGCCTTGAGATTCTGCTTGTGTCCTATCAACAATCCAATCCTCTATTTAAATAGTCTTGCTATCGTTCTGTAAAAATCATAGGCACAGAACTATAGAAGTGATAGATACGCACATATATATGTATATATTTTATTTATATATATATACACATATATAAAATTAGGTGTTCTGAAGATGCTTTTTAGAAGCTATCAACGTATTTGAAGAGAAAAACGTTTTGAATTAGATCAGAGTAAGAGAACCTGTTCTCTTTTGGGAATTTAATTCTTGCCCATTTATTAGGTACAAGTATGCAGGGAATTGGCCCAAAAAACGTGCTTTCAGAAGAAGCCCTGAATTAGGCAAAAAAGAGAGTAGTATCAGTGTAACAGTCTCAATTTGTTTTAAGCTTTAGTTCCATTCCCAAGAATGTTATAAGTGGACGGTGTCAAATCATGGTATTTATTTAACTTCTTTCTGCTAGATAATAAGCACTTTTTTTATATTCGATTAGTTCTGGTTCTGTAACAGAATACCTACTGAAATAATCAGGAGGAGCTGAAGTTTCCAGGTATTTTTAAAAGCTGATGCTGTTTTTCCTTTTTATTTTTTTCAGTCTTTTGAGATAAAAGTAATTTTTTTCCAGTGAGATACGAGTTCTACTGTGCTTTTCCTGAGTGAGCTTTTAAAACTCAGTTTTCTAACTGGCTTTACAGCAGCTAGTTCTAAAGAAAATGTGGAATTTTTTTTGTTTTGTTTTGTAATAAGCCAAGGAAATTCAAAACATCACATGAATATACTAAAGTATATTGACACATACTCCCAAGTCTGCTTGATACAAGGTCCTTATTCAATAAAATTTAAGAAAGTTTGTTTAAGACACTCTTTAGCATATAGAAACTCAGTTGCATAACTAAGGAGCCTACACGTGGTGTTTACACTTGCCACAGTAGTCACTACCCAGGCTGGCATTTGCGGTGTCCCAGCCCATGTGTAGGAAGAGCAGGAGCTCCCTCCGGCGAGCCACGGTTTGTTTGGGATGAGGAGCGTGGTGACACCAGCCTTCCTCTTCACTTCAGAGGGGCTGAGGGCCACGTGGCCCCTCTGCTGAGCACAGCTTTGAAGCAGCTAGAAGCCTCCTCTCTTACTTGCAGGCTACTGTGAGTTAGGGAGCGTTACGGTTAGGGTGCTACTCCCGCTGTCTACCCTCAGTGCTACTCCCGCTGTCTACCCTCAGTAAACATGACCTTCTGGAGAGCAGCCCCGCAGAGAGGGACCTGGGCGTCGTGGTGGATGACAAGATGACATGAGGCAGCAGTGTGCCCCAGGGGCCAAGAAGGCCAATGGGATCCTGGGGTGCATTAGGAAGAGCATCTCCAGCAGGTCAAGGGAGGTGATCGCCCCCCATACACAGCCCTGGTAAGGCCACATCTGGAGTACTGTGTCCAGTTCTGGGCTCCCCAGTACAAGAGGGATGTGGAGCTGCTGGAGAGAGTCCAGCGCAGGGCTACGAGGATGATCAGGGGCCTGGAACATCTGCCCTGTGAGCAAAGGCTGAGAGAGCTGGGTCTGTTCAGCCTGGAGAAGAGGAGGCTGAGGGGGGACCTGATCAGCGTGTATAAATACCTCAAGAGAGGCAGTGAGGAGGGAGCCGGCCTCTTTTCAGTGGTGGCCAGCAACAGGACTAGAGGAAACGGCCACAAACTGAAGCACTGGAAGCTCTGCAGGAGCTTAAGAAAACATTTATTAACAGTGAGGGTGACAGAGGCCTGGAACAGGCTGCCCAGTTGTGGAGTCTCCTTCTTTGGAGATCTTTAAAACTTGCTTGGACACAGCCCTGTGCCACATGCTCTAAGTGACCCTGCGTGAGCAGGGGGGTTGGACTAGATGACCTCTGAGGTCCCTTCCAACCTTAAGCGTTCTATGATTTAAATAAGATTGGATTCAGCTTGCTGGGCTATACAGACACCCGTGTGCAAATGGCTTTATTACAACAAGTGTCACAGGCAGCTTATTGACTCAGTGTGAGAACTGGGCAGAATGCTAGAAACCACGTGAAATTCATGCCTGTTTCAACTCACAATAACAAAAAGAAACAAATGTATTCATCTCCAATTTTCATACAAATTACAACCCATAATGCCTAAGGGCACAGAACAAAATGCATCAATTGGCCAAAATGATGCAATCTGGCAGCAATACATAGTGCGACCTTTAATCCATGTAGGCCTCTCCTCCACGCTTAAAAGGAAGTTGGGTTAGCAGAGTGCAGACTGCAATGACAGATTACACGAGCCTCCCCGACTATGCCTCCCTGCATCCTTTTCACAACATTTAGTAACCACAGGCATCAAATACTGCTGCTGCCAGCATCCTGACTGATGCTGCTGCTCTGAGATTTCACGCTTACTGCAGTTAAGCTTATTGTGTCTGCAGCTCTCAAACATAAAATGCAGGAAGATGTGGATTTAACATCCTTCTGGCAGATGAGTAAGCAGTTAAAAAATAATAATATAATAATAAACAAAAAAACACAAATCTTTGCGTATAATACTGTGACAATTTTTAAACCACTACAGGTTAAAATGAAAAGCACAATGAAAATGATTTGATGAAGATACTGAACAGCAATTTCAGCCACTTTCTTGAAAAGTAGTACAAGTGAAATAGCTAAAAATTAGAAATAAGAGTGATGGAAAGTAACTTAGAATTCACTATGTATATATAAATGTACGGAAAGGAAAATTCCTCTCCTTAATTAGCAGATTTATTTTACCTGACCTCAGAGATCTCTTCCCTTTCCTGAAGCCTGAGAAGTCTTGACATATTGCAGAATGTTGTCCTCACCCAAAGCTACAGAAGAACCGCAGCACATGCACTTGAACTGGCAGAAGAGTTTGGAACTTCAACACCTACGCAGGTAAAATAACTAAAAACTGAAAAGCCAGTCAAGGCAGAACTGCTAGCAAACATAGTTGCCCTACCTGCTACTGTCTGTTGGGAGCGGTCAACTCCTGCGTAAGCCTCTTCAAAGAAAGCTGTGTTTTGATTCTCTGAGTACAACTTCTGAGAAAGCCACCAAGGAGGAGCGGTATAAATACATGCAGCCTGCAATGAATACAAACATCTCTGGCCTTTATATGCACCTGGAAAATTAAGTATTTTTTTGGATGTGAACTTGTACTGTTATCTCTTGCATGTTCTACAGAATTGTCCATGCAGCAGTTGCACTCTGGAAATTCAGCTACTCCCTGCTGCTTTCCATTTTAACATTGCAAACTAGACTAGAGCTTAGTATGGTTGTCACTTTTGTCTTTAGCCTTCACTTTGAAAAGTTTACTTTCACAATAACCTAAAACATTAGGTCATTATCTCTTTATAAAATCTTCTGTGCCTAGCTATTTGGCCACTTAATTGAGAATGATCTAATCCATTTTATTCTGCATTGAAAATAGAGGGCCCTTTCTCAGTTATCTTGGAATACGTAATATTAAACATACTGCAGTTATCTGAGGTAAACACACACCCTCCAGGTTGTTGGGGAAACAGCAACCCCAACCGTTCTGGTTTGCTGGGTTTAATACAGGATATCTACGTCTGCAAGAGAGCACATGGAAAACTTATTTTCTAACAGTAGCATTTTCTCTGAAATGCACCTAGAAGCAACATTTCCACCAATGGTTCCTGTCCCACCCTGCCCTTCCGCCTCAGTATGACTACAAGATTCCAGAAATTTTCATCTTAGTGATCATCATGAACACTCAAAAAAAATCTATGTCAGACAGTAAGGCTTTACTAATCAAACCTGGCATATGTTGCTCTTTCTGAAAGACAAATACAATTAACACCTTGATAGTCATCACAGAAAGACAGTGAAAATAACTAAACATTTACTAACATTTCGCCAATTCAGTTTATAAATGCAAAGTGCAGGAGTCAAACACACCATCTGTATGAAAGTAATTCAGGTGTTTCACTGAGGAGTGCAAATAACTCCATCTTCTCTTTAGTACATCACACACATCCTTTGCTCTTCTCCAACTAAAATGAATCCCTTCCCATTTAATATTCAGCATTTTAATGTCTGCAGAACCATAAAAGGTACCAGATGACCATTAGGCTAAATAGCCCCTACCTACTCCTTTCTTCCACCCTACACGGACCTTTTAGTCACTATGAAAGTATTTTGTTTATGCTGAAATCTTTCCCAAAAGGGTGAAGAATATATTAAAGATACAGTTTAGCAACAGTACATACTATGGGAGAGTAATGTAGTAAAGAAAAAAAAAAAATCAAAAAGACACACACAAGTAGCACAGTCATCCTAACTGTTGTTCTGACTTCCAGGTTAATAAAAATTTAAGTGATTCATATAGCACAAAGGTACACTGGCTCGCATCTCAAGAGACTTCTCCCTTTTCTGATGCAAGTTCTTATCAATTGTGCAAAACAGCTGCAAATTAGCCCCTACACACAGCCACAGAAACTAATGCAGGAAGTCCTCCACTTCCTCTCATTCTCAGCACACTTCCAAAATTATACTGGTGATAGAAGCTGTAACTTCCTTCATGTAAACACATACCTTCTTGATTTGCTCAAGGTTGCATGCAGTTCCTTTGGAAATATGTCACCGAGTTCTACACTGGTGACTTTTAAAACCAAAATCTGACAGTGACTGACAGGGAGCCCCTTAGCATACCACTTTCCATCTCTGTACTCACATCTGGGAAACAGAATATTTACCTGCCAAGGCTGTTATAAGGATTACCATTTATAACTTGATAAGCTTAAACAGCTGTACAGCTCTATACAGCTGTCAATTTAGGGCAGCAGCTTAGAGAAAGGTAGGCAAACAGAGAAGAGTTCCCATTTGGTAAAAGTCTCAGCTCTCTCACAGAAAACTCACATTCTCATGAGATGCAGCCCTTTATAAATCAGATAGTACCCTTACATGACAAGCAGAAAAGTGGCACTAATTTAAAAACTGAAGCACAACTCATCTGTAAGTCAGGAAGAAGTGAACTAATATTTCCAATACATATTAGCAGGTTTTCCTCTTAAGGAAAATTCTCTGTCTGAAAACATCTGCCTTTTAGAAAGAAACCTCTTCATTAGGTCCTGGATTGAAACAAATCCCTTCTTAGGCACCGGAGAGGTGGGGGGGAAAAGTAAAGAGGCAGGAGTCCATAGCAGAGGAAAATCATCCTTTAAAATCCTCAATTATTTTAAATCATGTATTACCTAACAGACTAATACATCACATCTTTAAAAGTCAATAATGAAGATGCAGTATTAATGAAAATCAGGGTACTGAGGATGAAAGTTTTGTGAAGACGTCTAAATACAAGCGACTTCCTCCAAACTCTAATTTTAAAAATGGTATTTGCTGCTTTACGCCTCTGGTCGGAAAGGCATGTCCCCAGACCATTATGAAAAAACTCTTAGTGAAAAACGTGTTCACAGTTATGACGCTAACAACAAAGCGGCAATAGAAAACTCAAAGCCCGAGCAGGATTCAGAAGCAGCCACAGGACCTGGGAGTGTCGCATTTCCTTCCCATTGCCTCAGGCCTTGAGATATTCTAGGGGAAAAAAAAGAAGTCAAGATGGTAAAGTATGCTTCTCTGACAAAGCTGCTGCATCACTGGCTTTTTCAGAGGCTCCCTTGAAAAGATGGTGTAAAGTAGAGGAGATTTATCTCTACGGAAAAATGGGCTACTCAAAACACTGTTTAGAGCTTGCCACTGTAAATGCTGCCAGAACTCATTCAGCTTATTGTAATGCCAGATGTATCTTAAATTCCTGTTAGTGTCTCACAAATAACTTAGAAACAGCTTACAAGAGTAGCTCTGTTGAGAACTCTTGCTTATTTCTTCAATGTATAAATAAGCCAAGCTGAACTGAAATTTTTAATTTCAAAATAGCATCCTCACTATCAGTTATTTCTTGGGCTATAACACTACAGTTATTTCTTACTCATCAGCTAATATCAAAATATAAACATCTCCGACAGTTTGGCCTAGAAAAGGTCACACTGGCTATTTTGGGGAAAAGATTCACTTTGTACATGCCTAGTTTTGCAGAAACCCATATAATGTCTCTCCAGCACAGAAAAATCAGCTTGTTATCTCAAAAAATCTGCTATTCCATCTCACTGGAATCCAAGAGTAATCATTGAATCCAAAACTGGAGAATATTGTTTCTGCAAGTCAGACTGCTACCTTAGTAAAGGGCAGCACACTTGCCCATGAGCCTGAAGAGCACAAAATGCACACGGAGTAGCCACTTGTCAAATACCACTGGCTACCAGTCACTTTTTTTCTGAACCAGCCTGAGTCCAGTTTTGAACCTGGAAAAGGCAAATCAGTTTCACAGGCCTCACACGTCTGTGTCCTTATCAGATAAGAGGGTGTTTTCACTGTTTGCTTCTTGGTATTAGTGACATGAAGCTTGTGCCAGGATGAAAGGAAAGGGAAAAGCTGTTCCTTCAGCAATCCAGCCACCATAATTCAAAGAAACCAACACCCACCTAGTATTCCCAGGATCAACAGGTAAGAGCACATTTTGCGGATAACTACATCTACGTCGCCTCATTCAAGCTGGACTGCAGCCAAAGTAGCCCAGGCTTCAATTGCATGGGGGGCTGGAGGGAGAGGAAATTGTGCAACACTCATCTTGAAGTGGACAGAAATACATCTGAGTTAAAAAATAAATTTTCTCCAAGAAACATGACTATGGCTGCTACAAAAAATTCTCATTTAGTGAAAATCTTTTTGAGGCTTCAGATCAGTTTTAGTCACGTTGAAATTACTGAGCTATCAGTTCCCTAACTTTAAAGGCATGCTGCATTTTCTGCAGTCTATGCTAATATAAAAGTCACTCCATTAAAAAAAAAAAATCATTTGTCCAACTCCCTACCTAGATATCTAACATGCATACCAATGTTAAAGTCTTCTTACCAGCCTGATAACATGCAGATTAAATATCTCAAGGATGTAACTATATCCAAGTTTTTATATTATCAGCAGATCTCAAAATATTCTAGATGGGACTTAGTCATTTTAGAGAAGGGAAATGAAAGAACAAAGGAACAGAAAGATATGCCTATACTGACCCACCATGATAATCAAATTCAAATAAAACTCAAATCTGATTCCTGCACTAACAACCTTCAGTCACCCCATGAAAATCTGAAATGCAGTTTGCTACAACAAGAAGAGTTCTATTTGTAAACAGAATATTTTATTCCATGTTCACTGGTACTTTTTAGTAAATTATCCTAGCAAATATTTGTATCAATAGGGTATAAACACACAGAGCACAACATTTTTCCTCCCTCTGAAAGCTAAGAAAATTGACTTGCAAACAGCAAGGTTAAAAGCATTTTATCAGCTTCTTCAGCAAGGATTTCAATGAAGACAGCTAGTTTGCTTTTCATCTAGCAAAGAAGTTTTTTTTAAAAAAACCAACAAAATATTTTTACATTGAACTACCAAATACTTGACAGAATGTCTCACTACTATTTCGTATTTGATATTATCCACAATGGATATTGGAGCTTTCCTGGAGTGCTGTCTGCATACACTTCATACTCCACAAAGCACCAGTTACCTGAAATCAGAGAGCACTGGGGCACCAACAGCTTCCCAGTATCCTTATGCAAGCGTCTTGGCCATGAAGCATTACCACACCCCTGGCATGCAGAATGATAATTGGGGATGGAAGGTGGTAAGAAATACAAGACACAATAAACTGAGGAACACTTAGGTAGTTCAGATTGAAAACTCGACTAAGTTCATCAAAATTTGGGGAACTTGAAAGGAACAACTGAAATTTTCCTGCACTTGTGTTTAAAATGGTAGTTAAATAATACTGCCTGCTAAATAGAATGCAAAACCACACAGCTGAATTTCTAGAAGTCACTGAAATAATCAGCGACAGGTTAATCCCTTCAACTTAGGAAGCAAAATAACTTTCCTTACATTAACACATGACTGTGGTCCAAAGCCCACAGAAGGCAAGGGAATTAGAGCCTGTAAAAAAGCGCCATCCTTCTCTTACCACAATATTGCTTCCTCTCCTACCTGCTCATTTTTTATCTGATGGATTTTGGAAACTGCATATGTTTGAATACAAACCATTGCTCAGTCTTTCTATTTTCGGGCATTTAAGAACAGTCCAAGAGCAAGAACCTGCACTTAAGGACTAAGAAAAGATCAACCCAAGGCTCTCATATTTGAGGTTGTTACTTATTTAAAACATTTCTATAATAAAACTTTGATGAAAGCATTGCTCTGAAAAAACCTGCTCTCTCATTTGTTACAAACACAAGCTATTTCAAGAACACAGCTCCTTAGTCTGTGAAGAAGAAAAAGACCTGGTAGACTAGATTGTTGTAAGTCATTCTTGGAAACTAAGGTAGATTTTGGAGCAACTTGTGTTCGCTCAGATACAAGCACACACCGGTGCAAAAACCCCTTCCAGCCCATAACTGAATGGGATGTCATGCATCCTCATCCACCTGCTCTACTCTCAAGTAAAGGCTGCAGCCCAGCACATGGATGTTGCAGAACTATCACACAAGCCTCACTTTACAGATGAGTCAAACATGGCAGAAAAGAAAGAGAAAGAAAGGAAGGGAGTGGTCATATTCACCAACGATCTTTGGTAAATAGAGAGCTTAAGAGATGAAGGTCTAAATGTGTGTGCTTTTTTTTTAATATATATATATATATAGCCAGTATAGGGTTTGGGTTTTTTTTTTTTTTTCGCTCTCCAATTCTTTAGAGCAAAGTTAAGAGGTTTCTCTGTGCTGAAAATTAATAACTAACACTCAAGAAATTGTAGTAACAAAAAAAAACACAAAAAAGTTTCTGGAACACATTCAACATCTCTGTAGGAAGCGCTGGTTTTGGAGCACTGTTTCCTTGTATTTCACTTTCAGTGTGAAAATAATGCAGCTGTAACTGCCATGCACTCCTTTGCACCCCAAAACGCACCTGTACAACACACAGTTCTCCAATAGGTTCATGCTTTAACACTCAATCTGGTATCAAAGGCCAGTAAAAGACACACGCACACGCTCCCTCCAACACACGGAGTTGCAGGCTATTTTCATCACAAGGAAATACCTCCCCACTTATGTTTAGATTCTTTCACAGCACAATCTTGTAAACCAAAGACTATTTGAAAGTTTATCCTGTCCCTCCGTGTTCTTAAATAAGGGCCATGTCTAAAGTAGGTCCTGGCATGCTGGGTACATCCGAAAGTATTTTTTGTACTTTTATTGGGCCTTTTATGACTGTTTAGGTAGCACCAACCTTAAACTGTCACTGGCTTCTAAAAAGTCAATCTGATTTGTGCTTTGTTATTGTAAATATGGATTTGTATCGCATTCTTGAAATTTTACGGGAAACAGATGACTTGAACTTTATTTTCTAAACAACACCGTCTTCACAGTCATTAAGCATTTAGAGGAACCCAAACCCCAGCTTTATACTTCCACCAGTTGTGAAAGGGCAGCATTCAACAAACTCTAATTGAACAACAGGAAGCGCTAACCTACCAGTCCCCATTTCACAGCGTAAACACTGCACTGAAGAATTAGGTTAAGTCATTTTCCATTTTCTTCCTAAAATTATTTCATTGCACAAACAGCAGCTGCTCCTTCTCCAGATCTGAAAGTAATACGTGACAAGAATCAGATTTTACCTATAAACTGGCTACAAAACATCATTATCAAATCCTTCAATTAAAGGCAGAGTGTTCTACTTCCTTAATGGTATCAGATTTTGGCTGAATAACTACAAAGGATCATTACTGCATTCTCAAATACATTTTTTGCTTTGCTTCTTTAATGGTGACTGACCAAATAATATGAAAGCTACACAAAAAGAGAAGTATTCCTCTCACATGCTACCTGCAGATTGGATAAGCAATGAGAAGCCTGCAGTTGTAGCCAGGGGTAAAGACAACAACACACTAGATGAATGCAGGTACGGACCCGATATTGTAACATTTAGTATATTTTTTGCAGTTAATAATTTAATATGCAAAATATTCAAATAGAGTTCAGAGTTTGGGACTGCAGGTTGCTCAAAGAGGACTACAAAATGTATTTACTTTCGTTGTATCAGATTACTTTTGTTTGTCACAGCTCTAGATATAAATCACTCTGGCAGTACAAGTAGATGCCCGGAATACTCCTGAGGAACTGCACTCTATTTGCTGCCTTGGAAGCATCACCTCACTGTTGTTGAAAGCAAAAGGCCAATGTTTTGCCAAGATCCAGAAGAGGTGACTACGTAAAGGTAACGCTGTCTTCCGTCCAAGTGATCATAGTGAGACTTTCTTAGCAGTAAGGTGTCTCCAAAAGGAAAGGTTTTACCATTAAAATGAAGAAGCCACTAACATTTGTCTGTGGAAGAATTTAAGAATTCTCCTTAGGAAATACAAGGATGGAGTCAATAGTCAGGAGACCAGAACTGTGATGTAATTTTTGGAAACAGAAAAACAGTTTTAATTGACGATGCACTTTTTTCCCCTCTCTTTTATGTTTAAGTTAGCTTTGGTTCCAATTAAATCACAAAACTAAACCACAAGCGGGATGGCTGAGAGTGGGGTATTTTCTCCTTGGCTCAGGGTGGCCTGATTCCAGGCCATCTGCATGGCATGCGCAGCAGGACAGCCCACCCTTCTGCCAGCATGGCCCCGCGGTGCCAGCCGCCCCATGCAACCAGCAAAGGGGACAGGGAGGGATCATCTTTTGTTTTCCTTATTTGTTTATTTGCTTTACTCTGGCAGCAGGCAAAGGGCTCTTTTCTCGCCAAATTCATTACCATTGTAAAATGTTCCCAATTACACTGGGTAGAGAGTGCTACAGCCAAGAGGAGGAAACAAAACTCCAGAGAGTTCACAATTGAACTACCGAACTTTGTGAGCCTTTATTTCAGGAAACAGGTGAAACACCTAAACACAACACATCTCTCCTCAAGAGTCTGAACCCACACAGATCAGTTTGTACAAATATTTTTTTCAAATTTTTCAATTAATTTGCTCTTTAAAGGAAAGAATCATCCAACTACTATCAGTCTCTTCATTATTGAGATCTCTTCATTTGATAAACCATTTCAAAGAACTTTTCAAATTCTACTATTCTATATGTAAATCTAGGACTATACCCATATAACGGCCCTATTATTTACCACTTCCTACAAATAATCATCAGTTTGTGATCATCAACAGTATAAAAAGGCATTCCTACAGCTCCTTGCCTCCCAAAAAGTCCTTGTCCCCATTCTGCATAGCACAGACTGTTGAAACAGCAACTGTAGTTTACTAAACATGATAAACTGACAAGACAGTTATTTTCTTCCCATGCCGGAACAGATTCTGGAAATTCCCAGCCTCCTTTCCCCCTCAGTGGTACCACAGCCTAAATGAACCTTTTATATGACTACCCTATGAGGGAGTAAAAAAACGGTACTTAAAAGTATTTCCAAGCAAGTATCCATTGTACTTAAAAGACAAGATTAAGAGCTTCACTCGTATCACATTTGCAAAAATCTGGACACAAAGTTCACTGTCATGACTACATAAAGTATATGCACAGGACAAATACTTATTCTCTTGTAACACAAGAAGCTGTTCTAGGTTTACTATGTAATTCGAACATCAGAGCTTTTCCTTTGAAGGGATTATCTTTGTTGGACTGCTTTTTATGTCTACCTTAGAGTCCCAAAAGCAATCCCTCATTCTGCCCCTTCTCGGTATGGCCAGCAGTGTTGCAGCAGCAGTGTCTTAAGTCGCAAAAGGCAGCAGACTTCCCTCTTTGAAGACGACTAATCCACTCCTGCGCAGTATTTGGAGGCTTTCCAAACACCATGAGAGAGAGCACAGAACTACAATCTGAAGTGTAGGAGCAATGCTGCCCCTTACAAGATAACGATAACTAACCACAGTATAGTGCTTGTTTAAAAGACACTCTTCTCAAGCCCTTTCTGGGCTTGAGCTCTTCTCCTTCAGCTGGAGAGCAAAACATTTGCTGTATATACTAAGAAATCGGTACAAGACTAGAGCATAGCAATAATTCTATAATAAACAACAACCGTGTTGAAGATCCATAAAAACTATACCACTTTCTCCAAACATATCAGGTTCAAATAGTCAAGAATTAAACCCCAAAATCTTTCGTTGCTCTTTTGCTATGGCAGATTTCATAGTTTCCCCTTAATACAAAAGGAGCCAGTTGAATTAATGTTTACTGTCAACTCTTAACAGCATAAGCTTAGGAAAAAAACGGTAAGAGTTGAAGCAGGAGAACAGGAATAGCATTAAAAGCCAGCACTTACTCACCACTTCCTGCAGTAAAACAAAGGGTGAAGAAACTAATGAAGCTCCTGCAGGCCCTCTGCCCAGCTCCTACCTGCCATGCAGCTCCTGCCCCCAAAAACCACAGCATCTTACATATACACATTGAAGATTGAACATTACCCTCTAGTAAAACATTCCAGCATTTCTCAGCAGAAAAGAATATAACGGACTGCTGTCTAAATTAGTTTACCTAAAATAAGCCATCGCTTATATGACACTCCCTCTCTGTCCCGAGGGATTTAAGAAGCATGCATTGCCATGATCTGACAAGAGGTAATCCAATAAAGCAGACATCCGCCCTCTCGCCTGCACAAGGACGCAGCTGCTCTGACTCCTCATCCAGGCCTTGTATGTCCAAATGGTGTCTGTAACAGCCCAGCTAGATCTCTGCTGAAGTAGGAAGTGTCAGGCACTCCTCTAAGCAAGGACATCCGCAGCTAGACCCACATGCAGATACCCAAATCTTGAAGGCTTCTTTTCACGCAAAAAAGACCAGCAGAGCTTTTGTTTTCTCACAAGTCCCTTCTCGCTTTCTCTCTCTGTTACAGTAGCTCTGTACACTACCCAGAGAAAAGTGTCACCAGCTAATCTCTAAAAGCCACCATCTCTCTCCCCCCAACTCAGATGGAAGCTTCGACAGAACAAAAACAGCTGCTCCTGATAAACCTACATGATTGCATTTCATAACGCACTACCCACCTGTAAAGCACTGAGACTCAGCACAGCATGTTCGGTTCTGTAACAAGTGTATCAATACTTTGCCTCCCACATCTTAAGAAACACAAATACTATAAAAAAAAGAAATAAAAAGCAACAAAATCAGAAAGTTTAGGAGTGACCAGAAGAATGTACTGTGAAGAGCAGGTAGATAACTTCAGGCTGAACAAAACTGCACTTATTTATGGTGAGTCTTGCACAAAACAACGCACAACTATCAAAAGAAGTTAATTAAGACCTTTGCTATAATGAATTTTAGTTGAGATCTTCACTTGATTTCATATGAAAGCATTTTTGTTTTGTAAACTAATTTTCACATCATAGATACCTGTCTGGGAGCATGCAACTAGCAGATACTAAGTGATGCACGTTCTTGCTATCTTTGGTTCCCTGACCAGCACGAGATCACCATTTGCAGCACTGAAAGAGAGGGAAGTCATTTATGACAATTTGTCTATAATCACATATTCAATAAACAGGATTTCATGCCTAATAGTTGTATCCTTTAATGAGTGATGGGGCTTTTTTTTTGGTGTTTTTTTTTTTTTTTTTTTCCTTCCCCCAAAGTCCAAATCCACTCCTGTCCCCAAGACATGTGGCATCCTAGCTAGGAAGCATTATGTCAGGAGAAAAATTAGCACAACAGAGACATGACTTAGTGCTGAGGCTTTTTTGTTATTACCAAAAGTGACAGAGGACAAATGGTAGAGACTGTATCAGATTTGCATTCACTGTGCTGTAGCAAAAAAACCCATATATGACAGGTAGCCTGATATTTAGCAGCAAATGAGTGGCAATGACAAACAAGCTACTGTTGCAACATGGCACTCAAGTTAGAACAGCTAATATTACATTTGTGGCAAGTACATTAAATTTATCAACCTGCCAAGGTATATCAACCTTATTATTATTTCTTGAAAAGTTTCATACATATGGATGGAACACCATCACAAACTCTAAGACATCAGCAGCAATTAAACAGGCTACCTGGCAAGATGACAACCAGCTTGTTACAACAATTTTGCCCTTCCCTTTACTCTTGCAGTCACCAGGGCAGGTAATTCTGCCATCCTAATTAATTATACTGCAACATCAAATTTAAAGTCAGTTTTCCTCCTCTAGACACGAGTTTAAGCATGTTCTGTCCAGGTGACATTTCTACATCCACCGTCATAGCAAATTAGAGGAGTAACTTTACAGACAGTTGAAAAGTCGTTTCTCAGAGGACCTACTACTTAACCGAAAATGTAATCCTTTTAGCCAGTTTTATTTTTAAAAGCTCATTTTATCTGTCATCTAGTGCATAGGGATCCTGATACCACCTCCACAGTCCTGCAAATAATTTAAGCCAACAAACTGCCACTACCACCATGAGAGTTGATCCCACTCCCCCTCACCTCTTGCTGGTCATTTGATCTCCTGCTTCCTCTGTCTCTCTCTGCCTCCCTCCCAGGCAGAGGTATTTCTGCAGCAGTACAATGTATTGCATCAAGAACCGAGCAGAGAAAAAATCTAAATGTTATTTTCTTTCCATTTTAGCCTGCACCATTACCAAGATCCAACAAGCACCTGAGCTAGCAAAAGAGAGGGGAATAAACACCAGCAGTGGTCAGAATTCTGAGGCAGCACTTCTCAGAGCAGTTTAGCTGCCCTAAAATGCTCAGGGAACTACAGCACACATTTTCTATGGCTAATAGCAAGATTATTGTTACAAAATATGATGGTTCAATTTATCAGAAGAAATAAAGTTGTAAATTTACATGCTTCAGGTCTTTTCCACAGAAAAAAAATCTTCAAAATTGCATTTACACACCTTTCAGCTTCTGCCACAACCCTCTTTTATGCACAATACTTTGCTTTTTGCTTAAGAGATACAGTGCACAGTGAGCATAACAAGGTACTGAATCATGTTCCACAACAGTTGGACAACAGTTTATTCTCTTTTCCCTTTCTGCAGAGGAGAGCAGAAGTTCTTAAAAGCACAGCAAGCACCTCAGCAGAAGCAATAACCCACATTTTAACGCTGCCAGAGCTCCTGCTTCTTCAGCTCTACGCTGGGGGGTATTACAGACCTAGTAGTACAAACATTTATACTGAACAGCGCACTAATACAACTGTCAAAACAAATACATATTTGTTTTGTCCTAAGAGGGAAATCCTGAAGTGATCCACCTGATTTCCTCCCTCTCCATACTGCAGAAGCACTTTATTATTAAATCATTTTCAACTCAACAATCCTACATTTTGTTTTTTTCCATAGTAGGCAGGAGGAGCAGCAACCAATTTATCTTTTTTTTTTTTTTTTTTTTTTTGCTCAACTGCATGGCTACTGTGAGAGGAATTGGCATGTGTAAATTCATTTTTATTGATGTAATTTTACGCCATAATTTTAGAGCTTTCCTACTTCTCTGCCCTAATGCTTTATTCAATACAAATTCAAATAACACAGAACGATGAGCTAAACCTAGCATTTTAATTTTCAAATAGTAATTGCAGATTTGGCTTTTTAATACATATGTTAATACCTACTAATTAGAACCAAAGACACTAAGGATGTGAATTAGGAAGAATAACTTTCTAAACCAGATTTATTCATTACAAGACAAAACAAACATTAGCAGCATTTCTCCTGTATACAGATGCAAATTATTCTAACCATCAACAGGAAAAAAATAGGAAAATTAAGCAAAAACAAAATTATAAAGCAATTTTAAGTTTAGACACTACTGAACTAAAGTTACCTAAATTTCAGCATATCTTGGCAACCCAAGGATGACAAAAGAAGCAATTTAAATTCTAGGTATGATGTTAGAAATGAGCATTGCAAAGAGCAGAGAAGGGCAGAATGAGGAAATCCGCACTTCAGAGCAGCATTAGGACTAAGTTCCTCAAGCCACTGCCCTCCAGCAGTAGCAAAAAAAATAGCCTCATTGTTCTAGGACACTTCAAGGACTAGAAAGGCAGCAACACACAGGTGCTTTCTACCTCAGATACTGAAGACATATTTCACTTCCTATCAACACTAAGTGCACTTTGTCTACAAAACAGGTTGGTGGCCAGATATTTCAGTATGATTTCAGAATTTGGTTGATTTAGCGTTGTCTACAAAAGAACATGTAGCAATAAGATTTTACTCCATGGGAAGTTAATAAGCAGTATCTTGTATTAGCAATTTAATACCAAAGAAAACTGAGACCAGGTTGGAGGTTAATCCCAGTCATTTCCATAATAAAACTCCCTCAATACATTCTAGAATTTCCTTCATTTGTCATATTTAATTTCCATCATTCATTCTACTTTTGTATTAAACACGTATGCAAAAAAAACTAATAGATTTTAGTGAACAAAAGTTTGAACTTTTTAAGGCTTTAAGGCATCAATACTAAGATGCTACACAATTAGAATTACAAATTACATCACTTTTTAGCAAATGACCAGCAACAGGCCACTTCGAAACACTTGTTATGGAAGATACCTTCCTTTTTGTTATGCTGAGTATCATGGCTAACCTTTCTCAACTTTGCATGCTTGTTTAGTTCAGCAATCTGCAATTTGAAATAAATAAATAAAGCAGTAGGAATTAGTTTATACTTCTATTTCAAGCTGCTGCTTTCTGCATTCATGCAAGTTCATCCGTGGTTACATTGTTTCATACTGATAGTCTGAATATTCACCACTATTAGACTACATTCTCTTAATACACATCCAAGTTTAAAAACAACAAATAAAAAAATACAGTTCAGAAAGCTTGGCTATCTGTACCATCACCAAATATTTCTTAAAAAGCTATAGATTCATACACCAGTTAAAACCATTTTGCTGGCTGCTATACTCATACTGTTCATGAACATATGCACTTTTATCCTTAGTATTTACAAAACTCTATCAGATGCAAGTACAAGACATCCTTCAAGGCATATTCTCAGTAGGAGCGCAAGACTGAAGGAAATAACACAATTTGCAAACAGGACGTGCACAAGAGATTTTTTTTTGAATGTACATTCCCAACTTGTATCTGCAAGGAAGATCTGGGGAAGGGGAGAATAGATTCGAGCCTGCAGCTTTACATAACTGGCAAAACAAACAAACAGCAATAAATGGATGGAATGACAAGATTATGCTCCCAAATGCCGTTGTTTAACTGGAAGGCAAAGCCAAGAGCCTTGCAGGAAACACAGGCTAGAAGCAGACCATCTTATTTCCTATTGCTTCTGTGTTTAAAAACATACCCAGTATGCATAAATCAAGATGTCATTGGCAGTGAAAACAGAACCCCAGCTTAACTCCATAGCTACAAGGCTCTGTTAATCCCTCTCTAACATTCTCACTGGGGTCTCCAGCTTTCTTTTGTTCTCATAATACCAAGCCACGACAAAGAAGCTCTGACACACATATGATTTCACATACTATGCATGACACACATGGAAAGAAATGTGTATTCACTTGTCAGATCCTGAGTTTAAAATATTTCCCTCATAGGTATGGTATTGAGAACCAGAGTAAACAGAGGCTATTGTGGCACATCTGCAATCATTCCCATATCTGAACACACACAAATAAATTACTGCAGCACCCAAAACACTGAGAACAATGCAGCTGTGGTCTAACACAGATCAATATGAAATACCAATGTCATTATTAGTTTTCTTTAAGATGGGCAATTTGCAGAAAGGTTCACAGTTCATGCGTGTATCAGCTCGGTCTTTCAATTTTGCAATGTGCAGGCAGAAAAATGCTGTCATGAGTAAATCTGCTGGGGAGAGAAATTGGAGCAATATAAAGCAATAGTCCTTCCCTAGTAAAAACTTTATGTCTTGCCCTGAAACAGCCATTCTAGAAAGCCAGATAATATAATTTTTCTTTTGACAAGACCTATCATATGAAAGCCTATACTGGACATTACAACCAGATGGCTGCCATTTAAGGAGGCACTCACACTGTTTTGACTTTCTCTTCCACTCCCATATATGAAAGTATTTACAACATTCTCATATAATTTTTCAGATTTATCATATACTTCTTCACTGACTTGCTTTAGTAAAAGGTACAGTTCCTCAAAGAGAAAGGATGAAGGGTGACACAGCATTTATAAAACCTGTGCAGCTTTTCATAATAAAGGCTCCTAAGGGCTGCTGCAGCCTTGTTTACTCCTGCTCATATGATGTGGTATCCTTTCGACAAATCTAATTGTAGAATAAAGGACTTAATCTTCTCCAGTAGATTCTGGAAAATATAATATCTGAACCACTTAAGTTCTGATGCATTTATTAGTCAAAGGGATCTTACAGAGAAAATCTGAGGCAGAACATTGAAATGCTGTTTTATTTCACATTCACATTGAGAACTAAGTTAGCTAATCCAGTACAAAATTTCATAAAACTTGCACATACACTAATGTGTATACAACAACTTTCTATCAATATAATTTAAAGCATTAAACATACCAGTGAAGTCAGAGAAAAGTGGAGGGTTTTAAAAAATCCAAAGTGGAAGCAGTTCCAAGGAATAATAAAAACTCATTTCCAGTCACTAAACAAGTTCTGTTTATTCTCAGCATGATACCACCAACCCAGAAGTACCACTGAACAGATCAGCTGTTTGAATTGGCTTTGTTATGTAGTATTCTTTTTATCAGCCAACAAATCGTCTACCCAATCAAATACTATTTACACATCACCTGGAGAAGTCATTTCTTTGTATTAATATAACAAGAGTGAAACAAAGCTGGGCTTATTAAACTTGTATTAGTTACTAACCATAAAACTTGAAAAATGTGAGGGATAATTAGACCACATGCTAAGATCTCTCTCTTGCACATACGCACAAAACCAAGTAAAATATGCACTTAATTGGGGTGGGAGAGGAAAAAAATAAAAATCAGTGATCAAAATTATTTTCCACCAAGGACTCTCCCTCTTTGCTCTTTTGAGGAAAGAAGATTTGTTCTATCATTCAAATTATTCTACACAGACACTACAATTACAAAAGCACCTTCAATCCATGATCTTTTTGTTCCATCTTTCCAGATGTTAGAGTAAGTCCTACTGAAGGATTATAATTAGCAAACAGTGTTTACACAATAAAATAATACTGAAATATTTTTTTAAAAATATCGCACACACAAGAAAGGCTGAAGTCAGCTCTTTAGATGAAAGTATCTTGAAAGTTCAGAAGCTTCAGCTCAGACCCTGAGGAATGTGAAAGTTTTATGTATATAAACTGCTCAAGAAGCACTACAGATTAAAGCAGAGAAGACCAAGATCAACATACTGCTTGGTATCTCTGAAAATACATCCTCAATTGAAATAGATTATTTGCTTTTAAAAAGTAGCTATAGTAAAAAGCAGCAACTACAGAATGGAATGACAATGGCAGATCGATAATAACACTTAGGTATAACCACATAGCCTTGTTTCCAAATTTATATTCTGTTCTTGCAGAAATAACAATAGAGTCAATCTTATTTCTTCTGGGGAGGGAAACAGTAAGTTCTCACTTCTAGAAAGCTAGTACTAAAGAAAGTGCACCATAATGATTAAATATTAACATCCTGGGATACTCTTCATTCCATGGATTTTCAAATAATCGTCTCCTACAAGAACAAATTTTGTCTATTCCCTCATTATAACTACATTACCAGTAACATTAAAAGTCGCTAGAAGGATTAATGTATGTCCAGTGATAGCCAGGGTCCCAAAGGTGACATTTCAACAACAGAGGACAGTAAATATCACAAACAGCATCCTCGGAATCAGATGCTGTAACGCAGAGATGCTAAAAGGCAGCAAGGATGAAATAGGCTCCATACAAACCGAACTTGACAAAGTTCACCTTTGTCTAAAAACCACAAATTCAAAACAAGGAAGTTTTATGAAAGTTTCTGAAATTTAAAATCAGATCAGCAATATATGAATATTTAGTCTTTCTATAACAGGAACAGGTACTGGAAATGCCTGTTAACCAAAGTCACTAAAAGGAAGATTATTGTCCCTTTGTAACAGTCAGATTCTATGAACTATGTCAACTTTCAGTACGCTGGAAGGAAAGCTATTTGCAAATGGAAGAAAAGATAAATCTTTAGTGTGCTGTTATTTCACCGAGTAATGGATACCTACATCTGCATCACAGAACCATGCATAATGCAAAACAACTGCCTACCAAGCCTAATACTCCATTTCTGTCAGTGGCCAACATAAGAGTGATTCAGAAGACATAAATCTCTGTACAAAGACAGCTAATTGTCGGACAACATATCCCAGGAGAAAGGCCTTCCTGGCTCTGGCTCTTTGGCTTTCACACATGGACTAAGAACCAGTACTGCCCTAGCTAGTACAATTGCTGATGCCCTGGCTAATGTGGCAAATCTTCACAGAATTGTATTATTTGCCTGAGTGATATCACAAAACTTAAGCTCTTTGGCTTAACTATGCATAAAAGTTCCTGTTTACTAGTATTCCAATTCTCCATTGTCATCCAGATGTCATAACTGTTTGTTATTGCAGATGCCAAGGAGTCAATTGACTTGTAAACTCACTTTTGACTTCACTTGCCCTCCACTTCTGGAATTGTGTTTTGTTTCATCTGATGAAGCAAAACAGGTATTTATTTGAAAACTAGTTAATCTAAGCATCTTCCAGATGCAATTTTCTAAAAAGAGCATGTTAAAGGACTGAGACAGCACCTAGTATGATATTCACATTGACATTTTGCTACTAGACTTCAATAACATGGCACGGAGATGCAAATCCAAAATGCGAGAAACTAGACAACATAGTTTCATGTTGGTAGCTGGCTGTGATTTAAGAATAATATTTGTTTTCTCAACTTCCAGTTAATGAATAGCCTATGCCAATGTGATAACCATCATCTTCCTTGTACATTAGACTGCTTTTTGACAGCTTTATCTTATAACATTTTTGTTGCCTGTCTTGTGTGCTCCACTCACTTCACCAGCCTCCTGGGATCCTAAAGAAAAACGCCACAAGGGATATTTCCTGCAATTAGCCACATTACTACTTTCTGTCAGAACACAAATGCAATTTCAATTAGTTGTTCCCACAGTCCTTGGGTCCCGTCTCATTTTGGCATTTAAAGTGTGCATATACTTGAGCATATTCCAGAAAAAGGATAAACAGCTAGGCAAATTCAGTAGACTCTAGGAAACTTTTATTCTGACAACATTCTGTTGTAACATTTTGCATCCAAAACATATCAGAACAAGAATGTATTATATCCACTTACTTTAGCCAATACAGAATATATCTGCTTTATTGTTTGGCCAGCAATACCAGAATAAAGAGGAATAAGGAAAAAGAAATACATCTTCATTTTGAACAAAAAACCTCTGGGTGGATTTGGTTTGCATGTGTAGTCTGGTTCTCCCATTACAACAGACTTTGACCTTCTCTAAGCTTCATGTACTTTTCCATAGCTCATTTAACAGATGTGTAGTTTGACTTCTAAAGCACTTGATCAACATAATAAAAAGAGCAAATATGGACCAATTATTAGCACTAGTTTTCAAAGGGAACGACAGAGCACACAATTTTCAATGAAACGGCACATTTCAGCCCAGACACATTCTCTTTTTCCATTCCATAAGCTCAAAAATGATCCTTTCCCACTCAGGTACTGTATAATCTACAAAGCATGTATTGAGCTGGTAGTTAGGTGCTCTCACGTTCAAACCTCCTATCAGCTAAAAGACATTAGAGTTTCGTTTTCCTTTCCTTTGAGTAGTATCTTATGGCCAGACTTGTGATGTCAACTAATTAGACACATTAGTTTCCGGCGTAGTTAGGACTAGAACCTTAATCTGCAAAGATCCTAACCACACTGATACCGTTAGAAGAAATGTGCTAAGTCCGTAGCTAGGAGAACGTGTTATCTACAAACAGCGGGACAAGCAACACTGGTCTAGGGATTAAAGGGCAGCCGACAGTATTCACAGCAACAGGCAATTCAAAAGGCACACCAGGCACCAGCACAGGAGCATACATGTAGCATAGTACAGGTGCCCACTGGCACAATGTGCACCTATGTCTAACCATGCCAAAGACATTTATCTGGATGAATGATAAATTACTCCTTTACATCAGCGATTCAAGCCCATACTGGAAATCTCAGGATCCAAGCTCTTTGTGCATTTACTTTGATAGCTATTGTTCAATTACAGCTAATGTCTCTACAGTAGATACTACGAGATGCTCACATTCGTTGAAATATTGAGAACTCAGTAACAAAGAAAAATAATTATTATTATTCTCTTATGCCCTGCAGAGGAAAAGATGATGATCTGTTTTAGCAGTTTTCTTATTTATATATACATATATATATACACACATATGTATACACACACACGCTTTCCTTCATCCTATATTTGCTTCCTATTTGCTTGGATTATACTGGATTACTACAATGGCAAACACTACTCTTAACATTGAGCACCATCAAACTTCAGATATACCTCCTGCCTTCTCTAGGTTTGTTGTCAAAATATTATTTTTTCCTGCATCAGACTGTGCTTGGATTTTCCTATATAGAAAGTTAAACAAAGTTAAAAGGTGAATTTAAGTTGTATTTGTTAAAATACATCAAAAACTCCATGGAAGTTGTCATTCATAAATTAAGAAACCATTGCTATTTGTGTAAAAATATTTAACACTTTCACATTTTTGCTTTGGCTCAGAAATATTCAGGATAGCTGAAATATCCTGAATACACTCTAAACAAATAAAACCAATGTGCTAAAATGAATCCATCTTTATTATAGAGACATCTTTTTTCTAAATAGAAAATGAGAGTCTGCTTTCAGAATGGAATGTTTAAGCACGGCAACTGAATGGAGCTAGCAGGATTTTGTTGTTGTTGTTAATCTACTTGGAAGAAATACTACATATATTTCCTATTGAAAAGCACTGGATAATTCTGTCCTGCAAGTTAGTTGTTATCCTGCGTGTTTTCAAACATTCTGGATCACTGAAAATGTCCCTCCATTAACAGGATGACTCATTTCAAGTATCCTGCTTAGCCAGCCAACTCTGTTAACATGCTGGTAATATTTTGCCTACCTGGAGTACTTCCTGTCTGAAATGAAAGCCTGGAAAACATTTATACTTCCAAATACCTTATGGTACAGTACAAAAACAGAAAGGTCACCCTTCTCAGCAGCAAACTGGCCTGTAAGTGTGTAGCTAAGTACCAAGCTGTACAGGACAAGCATTAACACAGAAGCTCCCCTTGCAAAGAACAATTTTCACAGCGCTCTACACCACCAGCTCAAGCCTCAAAAGGCTCTACTGAGTCTTGGGCAAGTACAACTGCCCCATTCAATAGGGTAGGTGAGGCAATGGATACCCTCTTTAAAGGCACTTTGCGGTTACAAGTAACACTTTTGGCTTATTAGAAAACAAATCACTTGGCCTCACACTCAAAGTGCTAAAACATGCGCTATGCTAGACCACAAGGTAAAAGCCTATCATATGCCTATCAAAAAACATTAATAAATATACTTTAAATAAAGGAAATTTCAGAGTAGTCTTTAAAAGTTTTTCACAACTAACAGAACTACAATAGTCTAGTAAGGAAGAGGTAGAATAGGAGGAACTACTATTAGATGCTCATCCAGAGGAGGAATACCATGAAGAAGAAAGATTCATCAATGTCTGATGATCCAACAACAGAAGAGCATTCAACAGAACCTCTGTCTTATAAGAGCTAAAACCGCAAGTGGGGAAAAAAAAACTCAGCAATAGTGATTAGGCTTAAGCATCCTCTCCACTATTTCTTCTGTTCAGTTGTCACCAGACACTCTCTAAACCTCAAAAATCTGTCAATAATTCAAAAAAAAAATAGTACTTTCTGGCTACAGCAAAAAGGAAAGAGGACATCAGATAGAATATCATATAGCTGACGATCTGGATACCCTAACCAGAACAAATAAACACTCTAACTGGTAATCTCTTTCCTTTCCTAGGAGCAATTCAGATAACTTCAGTAATTGCAAAACCAGTGCCCATTCACAACATTTAAATGTAGGTCGGTCAGCTACTTAAAAAGATGCCAGCCGACTGCTAAATCATCGGGAAAGGTTTATCCAGCTGGCACTGAGGTAGTAGTATGAACACAGTTTTGTTCAAGGCAGTTTATTAACATAAGCAAGAGATACAAATATGCACAGAAGCTTCTCTTTCTTCCCCAAGTACCTCTGTTGGTTTAAGAAAAGTTACTAACCCTCTCTACAAACTTGTTCTTTCTTACACCTGATTGCAAGCGGTTGCCCTCTAATACTTTATGAGACATGACAATCATAAAAGTCACAGACTGGAGCTCCAGCAACACCTGCATGTCATCAGAGGAAATACTAACTGAAATGAAAGCTATCATTTATCACATCTGACACAAACTTGAAACCACAGAATTAACCCTGTAACCTAAACCCAAGTCTCATCCACAAAGCAGACACAAAACACCTTGTAAAAAACAACTCTATCCAGTTTTGCATAACCTATTAACATATCCACTATGAAACAAAGCCTTTCCTGGAGAGCTTTTCATAAAGCAGTGCACGCGCACGCGTGTGTGTATGTATATAAAAAGAAGCTCTATACATTAGGAAATACTATATTGAAGGAATATTAAAGTTTTGAAAAGTAACATCGCAGAAAAAAATAAAATAGGATACCTCAAGGTCACCTACATAACTTCTTACCCACAAATTCTGTGCTTTGTGTGCAACTACCATGATACATCTCTCAGGTAAAAGTCACAATTCACGTATTTTAGTGTAGAGAAGGCACAACGGTCAATGAAAATTGCTGACAACATTGATAGAATGACTGAATTAACTTTTTGTGAACAACATTAAAAAAAAAAACACACACAGGGGCAGATATACTCTGAAGAGTTCAAGTTAAGCAGTCTGGATCACTTTAACGTTGCCCTAAACACCAACAAAGCACAGATGATGTTTGATGATGAATACAGTATTCTTCAGGTGCACCTTTCAGTTAATGGATTTGTTCTTTCAATTGTCAGAATAGAGAGGAATTGGATCTATAACAGTCTTTCCTGTTCTGACTGCAGTTTAATTTCTGACTTTCCTCGGAGGCCTGACAAGCTATACCTAAATTCTGATTGTGTTCAATGTTTAAGCAGCCCCGCTTTCCCGCAACCGGAAAGACAGTTTTGCAGACTGTGTGAAGAACCTGTCTCCTAACCAGTTCCTCTTGGTGGGCAGAAGGAAAAGAAACTAACTTCACACAAAACTGCCATTTTTTTCCACCAAATGCTAATATTATTGTCCTATTGTTCAACTATTTACAATTATACTCAGTCTGACTAAATCCAAAATTAAATTATTTAAAATGATTGCACAGAGACTCAAGAGCAGTGAGGCTTCTGGAATGCGATTGTCTGAAGCGCTGGAGCAGTTTTCAGCAAAGTCATGAAGCCATAATTCTTCCTTAAGTAGAGATCTCATGGCTCGCTAAGACTATAGTCTGCAATAAGACTATAAACAACGCATGGTTGCCAGGAAACCATACACATTCATTACAAAGCCTAACACAGTTAAGGACCGGTCTAAATTTCTTTTTTATTGCAAATTAAGATGGGTTAAAAAAGCAATGTTCTAATGTGGACATTTTAAAACTGAATCCAGTAAATAAGTTTCACAGCCTTATCATTGATTTTGTAAGACTAAACATGGGTTAAAAATGATGCACTGATTAGTTCTGTAGCACTGCACTAGTAGAGACCCACATTGAAGTTCCTATTAGGTCAGCAGCAGTTATAGAATATGCAGATCTGATGCCACAGGTTCAAACTTGTATACATAGCTATCTAAAAATTGCAGACTTGTTAATTTTACTCTTTCAAGAATGCTTGCTCTGGGCCCACATCCAGTAGATATAACAGATGGAAATTGCCAGTGAAATATGGTAAAGCTATACAGACCATCAAGCATGAATCAAGCTTCCTGAAAATTGTCTTGAATCGGACTGCTGGATTCAGACCCAAAATCCCATCTACGTTCCTTGATACATGACAGTCAGCAGATATATGAAACTTAATTTAGAAAAAATATATATAAATTATGAATTCTTCATAATTATCCAATTCACCACCAGTATGTTTATAGTTTTTCCATAAACTGACTTAAAATAGGACAGTAAGTCTGACAGTGGTTTGAGGCCATTCTTTATTATCTGTTCCAAGCTCACAGCATCTCATATTTTTAGATATTCTGCAGTTCTCCCAAACTGTCCACGCTGGACTGTTCAGAAAACCACTAATGATTATCACAAATAATGATAAGACATAATGGTTATACTCAACTGCTTTAAGTCTTTGCTGACACCAAAAAGAGCACCTCTGTTCTTCCCAAAGCTTTATAGTCTCACCAGCTCTGTCCTACTTTTGGCTTAACTGCTATGGCTGCACAAACAAGCTCAGGAACGTATTTAGCTGAAAACTCCTTATAGGAGAAGAAAAACAGGTGTTAAAAGAAACACCTACGTCTTTAGTCAAATGAGCATCATGAACCATAAGCCTTCATGAACACTAATGCCAGCACCAAGAAGGAGATGGTAACCTGTGGACAGATGTATTACTACACTTTTGAATATTCTGTTATGAAGTAAAGAGTTCATTGTCAGGGACCTCAGGATTGATGTGTACTCCTAAAGAAATTCCTTGTTGGAAAAAGAATGATCTTATAAAAGCAAATTGCTATTCACGTACATCGTACTAACAGAAAACAAGCAACTGTCTAACTAATTTTGATAGTTTCCTAAAATAAAGCAGATTTCAAAATACAGGACTATCTTCAGCATTTTCTCCAATGAAAGCAAGAAATCAATAATTAAGTATATCAAGACACTCTGGGACACAAGGCTCTACAGTTACTTTTTTGCATTGCTTTGCATTATGCCAGAAAAGTAATAATGACTTTCAGTAATACATCTAAAGCCACTGAGAAGTAGAGACAGAAGGGGGTTCAAGGAACTGAAATTCCATTTCTACAACTAGACAACACGAGTCTCCAAGGATATCAAACAAACAGCACCTTTCCACTACTATACTAATGCATAACACAAGTTAATATTTAATGGAGATATTCTTTTACCTGTTAAAACAACCAGTACAAGTACTAGTAACTCCTAGTTTAACAGAGGTAAGGCTCATATCTAATAAAGAATACGAAATTATACTGAAACTTCAACCATAAGTGAACTGAAAGCAAGCAACTCAAATCAAAATTTATCTGGGGATGAAAACCTTGGAGATTCATAGGCAGAGTGATACAGAGGAATAAAATTTTCTACCTGGTGGGACTGGACATGTCTCTTTTATAAATTTTGAATTATTTTTCAGCTCTCTCAGAGTAGGAAGACTGGACAATGAAGCCAAGAGCTTGTATGAAATGTAAGGGAAACACCTGTTGTGAGGTCAGTTAAAAAAAGCACCGGAATATACATTGTGCAGCTGTGAAGGGTGGGAGGTCACATCAGAGTTTCTAGGGAAGACTTCCTTATAAAGGCAGGAGACTTTCTTCACTGAAAATAACTGAAGATGGAAAGCATTCCTCATGGTTATAGCAGCTAAAGATCTTCCAGTGCTCTTCCTTTCATCCTTATTACATAAATACATCCTATAATTAGGAAGCATCAAGCAATATCTATAATGCAAATCATTAGCTACCTTCACATAAAGGTCAGCACAGACAGAGGTACTCTCTCCGTTTGGATCAGCTGCACTGTATAGCAGCCAACTGAGAGCAATGTATACTGCACTGTTTCCTCACACTTCCCCCTGCAAGATTTGTTCCTTTCAATTAATGCGGCCTCTTGAAAAGCAACAAGATTCAGTCTGGAAGCTGTGAAGTAGCATACAGGATTTTTACTGACTGGGTACAAGAATATCAGCTATGAATGTTTTCCTTGGGTCAGCTTTCACCTCTGGTCCCTGACTGTTACCATTATATACTAGTCCAATGTGAGTAGTTCTGTGTGCAACAGTATTGCTTATACTTCACCACAGTATATCCTGAAGAAGAGAGCATCTTACAACATTACAAGGAAGTTTCATAAAGATACTTCCACGAATGCAGCACAGAAGACAGACAGCAAATCTACCTGCACAACTTGTATCTTTCAAAATCATTGTTAGGGTAAAGTGACAAAGTCCTATATCCAAAAAAGTGGATAAACTGTTAGTTTTATCTTAAGCCCTAAACATTTTGAACTGGATGAAAGAAAGCATGTTATAACGGCCTGCTGCACTAGCTACATTTACCAGCATGCAACCCTAATCACTGTCCCAGAAGTTCTTTGGTGCTGTTTGTTCAAAGAGCATCAACACAGCAGTGAGTCTGGAAGGCTGCATTGCATAGCAAATGCTCCGCACAACACACTTTCAACTACCTGTCCTGGTCAGATGCAAACTATGCAAGGCAGTTCAATATAAGCAGTGCTTTCTGTGGATTAATCAAAATTACAAAACAAATTTGGAACTGTGAACACTGTAATACTGGATTAGACATTAGTCAGCTCACAGCTGCATCCACTTGCTTTGTCTAGCCTGAAAATAACTGAATTGCAGCTTTACTTAAAGTGCTCTGCTGTCTACTGCTGCAAGTAGACTAACCTCCCTGTACTATCTTCAAGCACAAATAGTCAGAACAGCAGTTTGCTCCTTTCTCGAGTCCTCTGTGTGTTTCTGATCATTCTAGAGTGTTACTTTTCTAACAATCCTTCAAGCTGAAGTTGGGAAAGTGGACATGGCCAGGAAATGAGAAAAGGAGAGGCTTCAAACTTCTTTCATGCCTCTTTCTCAAATCACCAGAGCAATATATGAACAAGAGGTAACTGAGCACTGGATATTGTGACAGGACAGGCAGTTAGGACTGCAAACTTTAAAAACTAAAAATACAGTGAATTCCTACTGCACTAAGCCTACTGTCTTTTATTCCACTTGCAGTGTGTGTGAAAAGCCAGTGATGGAGCCATGAATTTCAGAGATAATACACTGTTGTCGAGTTAACATGTCCATATGATCTGTGTTCTTATTCTTATATTCCCCCTCAAGAGGGGGGAATCTCACTGACCCCCCCCCCAAAAAAAATATTTACAAAATTTCTTACATAAAGATTTTTTTAGGTGCAGGACTTTTACTAAAAAAGAAAAAGCTAGCTACTGCAGTTTTCCCTTGGAGTAGGAATCTTAAGCACCACAGTGAAACCAAACCATAGTAACCTTTCACTGGTACCAGAGCTGCCTGGAAAAAGGCTGGACACTGCAGCTCACGAGTACTCAAGATGCTTGTGCTGATTCTGGGGCATCATAGCCCTCTGATGCAGAGGGAATACGGATATGCATCCAACAGCAAATAATCCTCACTGAAGAGTTTACAGGCAGCACTTCAAGGAGGTACAGTTTCTCTTGTCCTCAGAGATGTTCAAATAAGAAATGAGAGGGACTGCCATTATTAGTTTATTGAACAGAAACCTCCTTGCACAGGAAAAGAATAGACTTTCTCCCTGCTTTTCTTCACCACATGGCCCCTTTTGCAGGGCTAGTCTATATGCTGAAGGATTTGTCAGAAGTAGTTCTGCCACTGTAAGATGCCTTTACACACAGAAGTGTTTTGCCCTCACAGCTATGGTAAATGGTTACCACAGCCGTGATGGGTTTTACCATGGTAAAACAGTAAACAGTTACAGCTACCAGGTCCAGTCAGCACAGTACTACCTCACAGTGCAGATGTGGCCCAAACTAGTACCTCGTGCATTATAAGTAACTGTTGATAAAATGATTTTTTTTTTCTCTTTATGTAACAATTCATTTAAAAAGTTACTGTACACAATTCTTTGATACACAAAAAAAGTGTAACAACAATCAGACATCACAGATGAAGATCAACAATAACTAATGCCATGTCGGGTTTACCTTTAGTAGTTTTACTCCTTTTTAATTATGAACTTTAAACCAAAAAGTTTCATAACAGAAGGAACAATACCTCTCTTTGTTAATACTTTGAATTTAAAGAGCAGATCAATCCTATTTGTAACGCAAAAAATTTGGAATCTCTTACAGAGAGCATAATGGAGATCTGTCAGAGGCTACTGAACAAGGCTACTAAAGAACACCAATCTCTAACTAAAATTAAGATATTTTACATGTACAATGAAAGTACTCAAAAAACACTGACCACACACACAAATATCAAATTTATTTTAGTCCTGAGGTTTGACAGTACCATGGTTCACCGTTGTTCCATAAAACTTGGCTGGACATTGAAGCACTTGACAGAACAGAAGGCAGCACCTCCCTGAAGTTCTGCTGTGTGATCAGAAATCCTACAGCTTACCTAATCCCCAATAGATTTGCTATTGTTTATAAGCTTCAGCTTCCGTTTTTGTGTATTAAGCACTCTGAGGCAATCAGACACTGGGGCTGCTGCCCTTGGTGGTACGATTAGACCCTACCCTTCCCCCACTTTCCAAGAGGACACAAGCAAAGGGAGAACCATTAAGGAACAAAGCAGCCCTCGCTAAATCTTCCATAGGATAAATACGGCATGAGTTTGAGGAGGAGAGATCTAGAACAGAAGTGACTGTTTCTGCTGCCTAATCTAACTTACTAAGAAATTAACTTTCAAGTGCAACTAATACAAAGCTAAAAGCTAGAGGATGTTTCCTCAGACCAGAACATTAGGAAAGTACTGCTGGTAACTCAAGAAATAAAATACCAAAACAGTTAGGAAGAAGTAAAGTCACATTACTTTTGATTAATGGCAACATTCATTCAAGAAAGGCAAGAACCCTAAGAAACAGACTAACGCAGTTTGTTGCTAGAGATGCAAAAAGAAATAGACACAAGAGCTGATAAATTTCTGAAGGTGACCCATTTTTCTGACTACTACCACAGGTTTTTCTGCTGCCCATGCTTTCCAACCCAAGAGACTAACAGTTCAAAGTCATTACTAAATGAAGGGCTAGGCAACATTACCCAAAACTCTGCTGTGACAGACTCTCAGTTTCTTTCTCAACAAACAGCAAGAAGGTTTTCTTCTGGATGCACTGTTGCTAACTGCAGCAATAAGCTGGAAAGGTGAGAAAGGATCCTCAGACCTCCTTTCCCTTTAACCTTCAAAACAGCAATGCCTTCCCTTCCTGCAATCACCCCAAAAGACCGCATACATAGAACTCTCAAACTTCTAAAGCATAAAAAAAACAACACAGTGGGACACTACTGGATTTGGTTAGGAAACATATCAAGAAATAGTTGATAAGCAAGTAATGTAGAAATGACTCAGGATCAATGAGAAGAGCAGGCTGCGGCTCCCTCCCCCACACACTTAGATTTACAACCACCCACCCCTTGGTTAAAAGCAAAAGACATTTTTTTCATAGCAACTTCATAAAGCCTAAAACACTTTTGATAAGAAAACTGACATTTTAATGGATTGACAGTTTGAATAAATCAAGTCTTGATTATCTTCTGCCTTACAATATAATTCACACAAAATAAGTAGAACTAAAGTGAGCCAGCTTGAGTCATCCAAGTGGCTTGCACGGGTGGTTTACTGGGTTAGACATTTTGTAATTACCATGGAGCTTTCTGGCACTTATGCTTTTACTTTTACAAAGTAAATACTGTTGTAGGTACATACAGACCACCACCACTACAGACCTCAGTAGTTGCTGGAAATCAAATCTAAACAACCTTGTTAGTTACACTAATATTTTCATTATGACTATGTAACAACATAAAACTACAGCTCTGTAACCTACAGGCGGCAAGTGTTGCAGTACTCAGCACAGGAACCCTTTCGCACGCCTCAGATACTGTATTTCTAATGCCTGGGCTGTGGGAAGAAAAGCCCGCAGTCAGCGCACAGCCCACAGACGTTCAGCACTCAGGCTCATCAGCTGCAGGATCAAACTACAGCAAAGGGTAACCAGTAACTGGCTCAAGACTTGCTCACATGCAGCACGAAGATATGTCACACTTCTGCAATGAGAGGCCTCACAATTTCGGGGGCACGCTCACCACCAAACCAGCGCAGCTGGAGACAAGCAGGAGCACACACGCGTGTGCAAGCGATCTTTCTGGCAACTGCAAGGAGGTGTTTTTACTGCATATTCAAAGCAGGTCACACTAGAAAGGGGAGGCAACCTGATAAAGATCAAACTACCATAAAAAAGAAGCTAAAAGGAGCAAGTATCACTGAAGTATTAGTTTTGCTGAAGCATAAACTTACTGCCCATCCAGTTCTGAAACATAATTATCCACAGTTCACCTGAGTGCAGGTCATCAGCACAACTCATGCAAGAAGCAACCAAGTTTAATTTCCTTGGGAGACTGTCAACACATCAGATCACTACCATGAACTAAGTCTTCCTCTCTCCTGCTGAGGTTTTCAAGACTAAAACCAAGTAGAGTGCTTTCTACCTTCTGTCTCTATGTAATTAGCTCTATTAATCCCAGGCTATTCAAGGCCCTCCTCCCCAGCACAGCTCTGATTTGGCTTTAACCTACTGCAGTTTCTTCTTCCCCTGCACAGAAAGCCAGTTAAAACTTTGGCGAGCCTCAAGGCTGAAAACAAAGTTACGTCGCAGGGATCCTAGTCCTTGGCTAAAGTCAGTAGGAATGGGGTAAGACGGGCCTTCCCAAACCGAGAAAGGAGAGAACAGTCACTTTTTCAAGGAGCAAGCACCTGGGACAGGACAAGCTCCGGCACCTCTTCCTCTCCCCCGACACACACCGCAGGCGACACGGATAAACTCGCCTCCGTGCGGTGCGGCGGCCTCCTCTAGCGCTTCCTCCTCATGTCACGGCAGGACCGAACGCAGCTTGTCATCTCCGCGGCGAATAACCCATTAGTCACTTAGTCCTCCCCCGCCGCTCCGCCGCCGCGAGGCGCCTCGCTCCCGCCGCCGCCCGGGAGGCCCCGACCCCGGCGCGTGCCTCAGCCTCGCTCCCCCCCCCGCCCCGCGCCCAACGGCCGCCCCGCCCGGC
>NW_020455049.1:351362-401079 GCF_003342845.1 Nothoprocta perdicaria
GCCGCCCCGCCGGCTGCCGCGCCGGAAGCCGCCGCCCCGCACGCCCGCGGCCCGCGGCGCGCCGGGAAACGTAGTGCGGGACGGGCGGGGCCGGGCGGGGCGGGAGCCGGCAGCGGGCGGGGCCGCCACAGCCCCGGCCTCCCTGCGCTGCCCGGAGCCGCCTGCATCGCTCCTCCAGCTGCTGCTGCTGCGCCGGCGTCCGCTCCCGCCTTTGTGACACCCCCTCGCCTGGCTCGCCCAGTGCACGGGTACCCAGCCGGCCACGACGTGCAAAACCTGGCAGGAAAACTGCCCGCCCGGCAGACAGCCTGCCACCGCGCTACAGCCTGCCACCACGTTTCCTGGGGATGCAGGGCATCCTCCTTGCTTTGAGAAAGGAATTCCCCTCCATTCCCGAGGGAAGAGCCGCCCTCGGAGGCTGCCTGGGGCTGCGCTCCCAGAATTCCCGGGAATGCTGCGCTACAGGCCAAGGAAGGGGTGAAGAGCCGTAATCCCAGGCCCCAGCGCCAAGGGGAAGGCCGGATGCTGAGGGATGCTGTGGGGACGGCTGTTCTCTTCTTCCCTCCTGCTTCACCCTCTTCCTCACTCCCACCACTGTGATTACGCTGATTTAACAAGAATGTGCCTCATGGTTGGCTGTTCTGTCACACCTCAGTCTCGAGGAAAGGCAGCAAAACTATTTTGTTTTGATAAACCCTTTTGCTCCATCCTTTCTGCAAGTGACCTGCCCTCCGGAATCCTGCACAGCACAACTGCTCCTGGATTTGGTCTTTCATGTGCCCATAGTTTCACTTATACTTGCATTTATTAATGCAGCAGAGGGTCTCCTGCTAACAAAACTCCATGCACTTTGCAGAGAGGCGAAGATGGGGATTTTTCAGTGTTTAAAACAGCAGATCAAACCATCTGCAGAAAATAATTATCCTTTATGCAGACACTTGATCCAGTCATTATCTGCAAACATTAGAGAACAGATGTCCCTCATTTGAATTATGTTTTCTTGTTGCCCTTTGTTAGGAGTATTTTTGGCAGGGCATTTAAGGATGAGCTCTGTCCAATTTTACTGTGGGGTGCATTGTACCAGGAGTAGGGTGGTTAGTCATATGACACATGTTTCAAACCATAGATGACTCTAAATACAATGAGTTTGTCATGTCAGATTAGCTGTTTTCCTCCTGAGGGTATTGAGGAGAATACATGGCAAGTGGCACTTGGAGAACAGCTAATGCAATAGAAACTTGGAAAAATGGTATTTATGTTATTAATGTGCTGTATCAGACCTTGCAATCTCACAAGGACACTATGTATCCAACACAGAGTTTTACATAATGTTGTGTATACTTCACCTAAGCTGATTATTGTAGTTTTTTCCAGTTGCCAGAATGGTATTTCAGCTATTTTTTTTTCCATAGCTCCCTCAGTCAGTGGAAAACTCAGAAATCCTGACTCTTTCACACTTTCCGCTGTCCGCTCGGCCTCTCCCTCGGCAGCTCTGGAGGGCGGAGGAGGTGCCGGGCGAGGAGCCTTCTCCAGCGCTCATCCCGCAGCTCCGCCGCTCCATCCAAACCCTCCGGAAAGGCATCGCAGCAATTACTCGCTCCACAGCAGCTGGGCGGCGCGCTGGGCTCAAACCTGTGCACATATGTAAGGAAAGGGTGGTCCTTGCTGAGGGCAACGGGAACCCCGACCACCTGGGTGCGAGGACATGTAACAAGGGAGGTCCCCTCCTCGGTGTCACCGCAGGAGCTGGGCAAGACAGACCCCTCGCATGAGGGGTTGCCCCTGTGGATTTCCCCTAGCTCGGCCTTACTGAGCCCCTGCCGGGCTCAGTAAAGCCGAGCTGAAGGCTAAGGCAGCTCTGAGGGCCCTCTGGTCCTGCCGAGCGCCCCGGGGAGCTGTAACCCCATGGCACGGCGCTGCACTCCGGAGGCGGCCAGGCCTCCTTGGCGCACTCGGAGCTGCCCTGAAGGAGCAAGCCCAAACAAAGGTTTCCTTCCTTATGCTTCCCTCTCGCCGTTCCCATGACCAGACTTGTCCCAAACAGGATGCGTGATGGAAGCGCAGACGTTGTTTGTCGCGCAGGGCTGGTTTGTGTTGCGGCGTTTCGCTTGGCCGCTTTGCCGGCCGGCGACAGAGCGGTGCTGTAAAGCACGAGGGCTGCGGGGAGGCAGCCGGGGCCGCGGCTCTGCAGCCGCCCCGCTTCACTGCCTCTGCTTTTACAGTCACTGCTTCTCGCACAGACAGGGCGCAGCGCGCAGGTGGGCAAACATCGATCCGCGCGGCAGGGCGCCGAGGAACGGCAGCGAACTTTGGCCCTTCCCTGGCTCTTTGCGGCAACACCTGCCCCTCCTTCCCAGCCTGATATTTGGTGCAGGGACAAGCAGCTTCCTATCTGAGGCCGCAGCAACAGCGGCAGAAGGAAGGGGGCAAAACGGTGTCGGGAGCTTTGCACACTCCTCTTGTCCCCCTAAGCAGCCACAGCAAAGCCTGGGGAAGAGAAGAACAGACATTTCCAGCTGCCTGGGCACCTGGGAAGCCTCTGCAGGCAGAGAAACATGAAGGGGGTTGTTCGGTTTGAAGTGTTTCTAGTGCATGCAGCGCTTGTTGCAGGGCACAAAGTGGCAGCAGAGAAGCAGGACAGGTGACAACTGCCCCAGCATGGAGGAGACAAAGTGTTTTCCAGAGGACAAAGCCAGCAAAGTCTGTTTTCAGATCCAGCTCTTCAGCCACAGGAGGATTTAACCATTTGGCAGAAAGACACAGCAGGCTAATAGTCCTGGGATCAAAACAATGTGTTTGTAAAGCGCTATTTGCAAAGCATGCAGCACTGGCTCTTTAAGTCCAAAACATCCACATACTCCTTCTCTGGGACAAAACGTCTTTGTCCCTGCGCATGAAACATGTTACAGCCCAAATTCCTGCAGAGCCATTAGGAAGAGCAGAGCACATGATCCTTCCAGCGTGGGTCTGCCACACTCAGAGTGCGATTATTAATCATGCTGGATATTAATAACAGCATCCCTTTCTGGCTGGAACATTTGATTTGTTATAAATAAATACCAAGAGTGGTTGTAAATATTGACCACTGCCAATAATAGCAAGACATTTTAGATATAGCCTTGTGACAGGGCGACCAGTCCTGCTGATGGTCAGATTTTGAACAGTTTGGCATATTGGGCCCTGAGCAAAGTGGGAAATCTGGCTTGTGGTTAGATGTCCAAGTGAGGGACAGGGCTTCAGGGAGGAGTGCTGAGGAGTCAGTGTTTGCAGAGATGTTGCACTTCACAGCTCCCCTGGGCTTCAGCAGAGCTTGTCTGTGAGGAGTTGATCTGCAGCCTCATCGAGGACAGGCACATCTTCAAGTAAATCCCTGGATAAAAATCTTAACTCTTATCTCTCAGGCCCAGAACAACCAAAGTATTAGATGTTTTCTCTACCCCCAGGAGCAGCTTGCTCCAGCACAGCTCGGATGCTGCTTTTTCCACACATTAAGAGCCAGACCTGGAGAGCCACCTTGTGCCTTTGCTGCCATGGGGACCCTGCGGGCACCACCGGGCACTGTGCAGGGCCGGTGCCTGCAGCGTAAGCGAGGCCTCCGAGGCAGCATTAAAGCCTTCCCAGCCCCCAGCCATCACACAGCGCCCGGCAGAACAGGAGTCTGTTTGTCTGCAGCGCTCTGCACAAACCATTGCTTCTGCAAATACATCTCACATGAGCAATTAGCGCCGACAACAAGGAGGGTCCCGTTGCGGCGCGGCGGCTCTGGCAAGCAGCGCTCTCGCTGGCACCGGCAGGAGCTCAGGCCTGTAGCCCTCCCGCACCGGCACCGGTCCTGCGCCAGCACCCTGCAGCCGCAACACGTCCCCCTGCGCCCGGTACGGAGCCTCCACCCGCAATGCTCTCCAAAGCGCCCTGGGCACAAGGGGAAAGGGGCTCCCTTCCGCTCCTGCAGCACCCTGCGGGCACAGAGAGGTTATTTTAAGGACACAGGAAAGATTATGCTGCGAAATTGAAGCCGGCTCCCACCACGCTTGGAAATCACCCAGCTCGACGGCTGTTCTTATCACCAACTAAATGCACTTGCAATCATTTCTGCTCTCGTTCCTTCCCAGGCTTCCTCATGCTGCTTGCATTTTTATCCTCTTTCATCTCGTGCAAATAAAACCTAAAGCCAGCCCAGGGAAAGCAGCAAGTCATTATTCACACACATATTTGCAATGCTGGGTAAAGGCCTCAGCTGGACACCAGGGCCATCTGTGCCAGGCTCTGGTCACTGCAAAAAAAACCCAGAGCCTGCCTCAAAGAGAATTATTAATGCAAAGGCCCAGGAAGTCCTGGCTGCACATCTGGAGGGGAGATGTTAGATGCGATAAGCACGCCACAAGCAGCTTGCCTGCGCACACAAGCCTCCTCTGCTGCGCTCTGTGCAAAGACATGTAAGGGAGAAAGGAGGTCACCCCCAGGCCGAAGAGCTTAGGCCGGCCTCTCTCCCGCTCTCTAGGGCGGAGGAGTGCATCCCTGGCACGTCCCATAACTCTACCTTATCCTCAAGGGAAAGGGAGCTTTCACCACTGGGGACCAGCTGAAAAGCTGACTTTGACTGAAAAGCTACAGCAGGCAGCTACTATTGTGAGCTCTCTTTCACTACCTGGGCTCTGCTGCATGAACGTGACTCCTCTTTTCTGAAGTATTTCCAGCAGCAAACACACCTTTTGTTTTGGAAACTGAGGCTGGAATGCTTCTGTATTAAGAGCACTGATGCCCAGGTTTAACAAGTGAGCCAGTCTTGCAAGATTTGTGCAAAATCACACACACAAAAACAGAGACACTGGCTTGTTTAATGGTCTTGGGAAAAGCTGAAAGCCTACTCTTGCTTTGCTTTCCACCCCCTATAGTACGAAATTTCTTTATTTGGCCAAATTTGGACCTAAGCAATATAGCTCTATTCCCTACAGTAAGATCCTGCCTGTGAGATGGAGCAAGAAGCCAGTTGTGCTCTCAGGAGCAGCTTGGTGTCCTCAGGGCCTCGCATCCAAAGCAGACCCAATGGCACCATCTAATGGCCATAAGGACAAGCAAGAGGTAGAAGTTGTTTCTGTTAGAGAGCGTGTTGAAGACTGATGTGAGGGCTATTCCTCACCAGCAACACCATTTTTAGCTAGGTGCCAACGGGCTAGTGACCTTGGTGAAGTGGATCAGGAGCACGCAGCATTGGGATGGTTTGGCACACGTGGTGGGAAGCTCCTGAGATCAGCTAAGTGCTGCTAGAAACCTGCCCAGCTCGGGAACAGTGCCCAATCCGGGTGCTGGTAGAAGCAGAGCCCTGCAGCCTAGGCTGCCAGCGGCTGAAGGAAAGGCTGAGCTTCCTCTTGGCCTGTTGGACCAGATTTGGGGTGCATAGGTGGGCCTGTGAGGCACTGAGATACAGACCTCCAGGTTGTTCAGTTCTGGGTCAGGAGCAATGCAGATTCACTTGGGAAATTGTATTGCCAACCCTCTCCACACCACTACCACTTTTCCCCCCTCCTCTCCCCACAAATGAACATAAAGACTTCTTCAGGTTACCTGTTGACTCCACAGCTCTGTCATCTCCATACCACCCCAAAATAAGCATCTGCTCCGGTAGTGCTGACCTTCAGCCTGGAAAAACACACAGGTATGTTAAAGCCACAACTGAAAAAAACCCTTTCCATAGGAGCTGTGTGCAGGTGACTATGGCAGATGAAGGGTTCCCTTCCTGCTCTGATAGCTGCTGCTTCCTGAGGGCCACGAGCCCCAGGGCTCTCCTGCCTGGGGCACCATGCAGTTGTTTGCCTGCCTGTTCCTTAATGCAGCTCTTGCCAAGGACAAGTCCTCTTCTCTGAATAGAGCAGGGAGATACAAGGGCCGCTCGAGCTCCCTCTGCTTCTGGCAGGCAGCTCTAGAGCTAATGTTTGCAAAGGCTCATTAGTCATTTATGAGGTCTACCCAGGCACCTGAAAGTCTTCCCAAGGAAAGCAGAGGGAGGGAGAGAGCCCATTTTGCAAGAGGCCAGACAGCAAATGGCTTGTTTCATAGCTAGGAAGGGAGCCCAAAACAGATAAGAGGGTTTCTGGCTGCAACTCCAAGTCCGGGCTTTGGACTCCCCATTTGCCCAGTGGGGTTTCTCATGCAGCTGCAAACACCTGAAACCACTGCCTCGGAGGCAGGAGGATCAGCTAGAGGTGCAGGACCCTGGCACATCCTCCCGCAAGGCAAGAGGGGCATGAAGTGAAAACGCTCAGAATAATTGGGTAGCTTTAAAGCAAAAAGGACAAGAGTCTGTCCATGCCCTGTGTCCCGATTTCAACACTGGAAGGTATAACAGAACACCCTGTTATGGATTAAAAATAAAAAAAATACATATTAAAAAGGAGAAAAAGCAATCCAGACTATTCCATTGCTCTCCATGAAGGTTCAGGTCTCTGCGGGAGGCGAGGCAGAGAGGTTTCCTGCCAGCGAAGCCCTGCAGGGAGCTGGAGAGGAGCGGACCAGATCGATAGGCGGCTCCCGCGCGCCGGCAGCGCCAACAGCGAGGTGAGCTCATTGCTAACAGCCTTGGGGGGCACGAGAGCCAAGGGCAGCCACTGCACGCGGCTTTTTTTTTTTAAATTTGATGGGAGAGCAGCTTGATCTTTGGCCAGGTTCCTGGGTGCTCTTGCATGTGCTTTGGCTTTAGGAGATGCTCGATTCCTGGCATCAGCAAGGCCCGAGGACTGTCTCACAGGGGGAAGGTTAATGCTCTCTGGCTGCAGATGCGGCAGCCCAGTCCTTGCCCACGGCACCACCACATCTGCTGGGCCATGGCCACACGGAGGCTCCCGCACAGTGCTGGGCCTGGGGACACAGGACCACAAACGGGATCGGTGACAGGGGCCTCCCTCACTGACGTCCCCCTGCTGTCATAGGGGACAGGCTGGGACGCTGGGAAGGGAGGTTTCGGCTGCCAGGCAGCATCTCCAGGGAGCAGCGAGGGCTGTAACCCCTTCTATCTGCAGCCGCCTGGCAAAGGTGCAATATGGGGGGCCTTGGGGTCCCTGATTCCCCAGCCCAGCCCCTCCAGAGACTCAAAAAGGCTCGAACAAGGCGGTGCAGCAAACGCTGCAGGTGCTCAGGCCGCAGCGTGATCTGCGGCAGCACACGCTGGCAGGGCCCAGCAGTTTTGCAGCTTACCTGGGTCTGCCGGGGAATCTTGCAGGAGGGGGAACGCGTCCCCTCCGCTGGCACCACCACCACCACCCCATGTTGATGGGGGAGCTGCCAGGGGCTGCCCCTAGAGGCTGCTCACTGGCTGGCACCACAGGCCTGTCCCGCAGGGCGATGGACTCCGCGGACACCCAGAGCTCGGGTTCCTGGCCCAGGTGGTCGCTCAGGGCCCTTCCTGCCCACGGAAAGGGCCAGAACACCACAAGCGGGACAGATTTCCCTCCTGTGCCTGGCTAACAGCAGGCTCTGCCTCAGCCAGGTCCTGCTGCCAGGATCTAAGCAGGCAGATCCATCACTGATTTTTGTAGGAGGGGATTTTGTTTGCACTTACACTAGTGCCACAGGATGGGATTTTTGCAGGTCTCCTCTTGCCCACGCAGCAGCTTTCCAGCAGGGCAGTGAGCAGGAGCAAACCCCGTGGCTGTCAGCACAGGCACCTGATTAACATTTGCAGTCTCCTGCAATCACATTTAGCAGCAAATCCTCAGCAGAGTAATCAGCTCTCCTCACAGAAGGCAGCTTTATGAAAAAGAAATGAAGAGGGTGTCTTTATTACTTAAAGGAGCATCTCCCACACTCACCGCAGCACTAGTCCTGAAGAGGATTTGTGTCAGCACTGACCTAGCAAACACCTTCACCAGGTGTCCAAAGCAACCGCCTTTCCTTCAGCTGCACTTGGTCTCCACGTCGAGCCTCCCAAGAGCAACTGTCTCAGGGACATCCTCATCATGGCTGCAGTTGCATCAGAAGAGACACAGCAGAGGGTAGGACCCGCTGCCAGGTGCCTCTGGAGTCAGGAAGGCCTGGGCTCCTTCTAAATAGAGCAGCTCAAGTCATACTGGCTCTGGCTGCTGGCTCAGCCCAGGAGCCTGGAAAACTACATGACATCATCTGGGCGCCGCTGACAGACAGCGCTTGCGCTCAGGCACCCAGCGCCAGCGTCTCGCTCCAAGAGAAGAGCGCCGAAGGGGAGCAAAGCAAGAGTGCTGAGCAATGCTAATGAATTTGGGCACACAGTAGTGCCCCTGCCCCGTGCTGCCAGGGGGGTCGCTAGCAAAGATGACCCCCTGTCCATGAAATTGGGGTGAGCCAGGGGTTCACTCCCACATTGCCAACTCACACTCCTATCAGCCACATCAGGTTGGTCTCCTGGCTGCTCAGAGCCAATGTGTCACTTGAGGATGCCAGGCCCCCACTCTGGGGCTGTGACACGGCTAAGGGCACAGCCCACAGCTGCAAGGGGCTCCGGGAATAAGAGCAGGATAACATCCTCAGTCATGATTTACACAGCACAGCTCAGAGGGTGCCAAACCAAAAGCACTCACAAAATCTTCTGTTATCAGAAATGTCTGGTAAGGGAATTAAAGCCTGGTGAAGCAGGAGCAGAATTAGGATCCAGATTTCCCCCTTTCACTAGCTCAGCCCTGTCTCTGCCTTCCCACGTGGCCTTCAGCAAACTGCTTATCGGCTTCACTCCAGGTTGCCAATTTGCAAATCACACTAAATCAAGTCTCTTCTGACTTGGAGTCTCTGTATTCAGTGGAGCTCGTCCTGATCTTCAGGAGTACATGGGAAAGGAAGGAAAAAAATATATATTACACCCAATAATAATAATTACTTTTCTCTTCCCATGGGTGTTGTAAGGATTAGCTCATATTTAGCAAAACTCTCTGTAAGTGCTAAGCATTATTAATGCCTTGGATTGCTCCAGGAATGAGCGTGGCTTTCCAGGGAGTGATGGCTTTTTTCCTTTGTTGGTATGGAGCTGCAGCAATGTCATCACAGCCCAAGGTGAGCAAAATCCTATTTCTGTTTAGGACAGTGCCTGCAGCAGAAGAGCAACTCTCACCTCTTTCCATCAGTGTTTTCTGCCTTGGAGGGAGTGAAGCTCAGCCCTTCATCCCAGGCTTTTGCATTAGTGCACAGCCAACATGACCCCTAAGTTACACCATACATGCAAGTTAAATGTACCCCAAACCACTCTCTAACACTGAGTCTGAACAGTACAAAAGAGCCTGCATCCATCTCATCAGCCTCCTTGGCACAGGGGACCTCCTCCTGGCACACATTGCACAAAGAGGTTGAACCAAATGCAGCATGGGCCAGGCAGCAGGACCCAAGGGCATGCTCATAATACCACACACCTTCAGTCTGGTATCCCAAAGCAGGGTCCCTCTGGCCAGAGTCCCCTCACAGCCCTCTCCTGGAAAATGCTGGAGCAAGGATGAACTCAGATGCCTCCAGTGACCTTTCATATGTCTCCGGCCCAGGAGATTCTGGGTGGCAACAGAAAACAGGAGCTCAGAACAATCTCAAGAAGCTACTGGATCATGCTGGTTCTATAAGGGGCCCGAAGCAGACCCCAGCAACACAGTACCTTCTCCAGCAGGATATCCTCCATAGAGCAGAGCAGAATAACAAAAACAGCAATTGTAGCAGTCCCAAACAAGGAACCAAATCCCATCCAGAAAGCCTATCAAGAGAGCAGGGAACAATGCTCCAATATAGGTACAAGGTCCATCCAGGAGATAGGCCCTCACCAGAGCTTAAATGGAGTTCCAGGGTGGAAAGTGCAGGTGAGCTCCCAGGTGTGGCTGTTCAAGGCAGGTAAGGGCAATCAAGGGCTGATGATTGCCCCAGCGCCCTACTATATGGCTTCTCTGCCCCTGGAGGAGGGTACCTCAACTCCTGAGAAGTGTGGAGAAGGAAGGCACCCCATGTTGTGCTTGAAAGCAGTGTATTTACCTATGGTGGACAATACAGTCTCCCCTCCAGGTTCCAGTGCTGCAAAAAGGTCTGGAGCCCTCCCAGGAGGAGAAAGCACCATATGGCTACTGGTGCAGGTCATGCTGCCTCAGTTCCCCCTCAGGAGTTCCCCAGGTTAGGGATGTAGGAGCCCAAAAGCACCTCCTGCTGCTAGATGTGGCCACCCCAGGCCTACAGAATCTCCATCTGGGGCTGTCACTGACTTTTAGTGACCGCTTCTCCTCACCCCGGCTCAGCTGTGCCCCCATGGTGGGTGGCCACAACCTCGTGTGGGATGGGGCAAAGGTAGAGGCAGTGCTGACTGGCCTGCTTTCAAAGAGGCCACAAGCTAAATAAATAGCCGGCAGCCTATTTCAGTGGCTGCTATATTTAGCACAAGGAACATTTATTTATAGGCTTGGCAGCCGTTCTGAGTCAATAAAAGCCCAAGAGCTGGAAAAAGGACGTTCCTGGGTTTCTCATTGCGAGAGTGGTTTCTGCCGTGCAGCCGCCTTCCCGCTCCTGCGCCCGCTTGCAACCACCTCCAACTTGAGAGCTCGTGCGTGTGAGCCAGGAGGCCAAAACACCCGCACGCGCCTCCCTGTGCCGGGCTGGCACAGCCTCTCCCTGCACCAAAGGGAATCCACCCGGGGATTTAACTGGGCCTGCGGCCGTGGCAGCCAGTGGGTCATGGTGCCACCTCAGCAGCGGGCGCTTCTCGGGAGCACTGTCCTTGTGGGAAACTGGGAAAATGGAGCTAGGATGTAGGTGGGAAAAGCTTGTGCTTGGGGGTTAAATATGTGCCTTTTGTGTGGCGGTGTGAGCCCATGGTGAGCGGCACCAAGGCTGTGAAGCCGGAGCTGCACCGTGAGGCCGCCATGATTGCTGGGGTGCTGGCAGCCATTTTAGGAGCCTGTGCCAAGTTGTGTAGCTGGGTGAGGGGGCTGGATTTGTAAAACCCGGCAAGATTTAGCTGGGCCTGTGGGAAAACGCCTTGGTAGCTGATTTTTGATAGCTGTCACTCCCACCTTTAAGTCAATAAGTGCTGCACCTTTCTGGAGCCAGAGCTGCGGAGAGCTCCTGGTGCTGACTCCTCTCCCTGAGGGAAACTTGCTGCAGGGGGACGTGAGGAAATGTTTCCATGAGAGCCATTGGGTGAAACCAGCTCTGCTGCTGCCTGGGGTGCTGCCAGTGTGGACCTGGAGCAGAGCACGGCCAGGAGTGAGGATGAAGTCACCACCTGGGCCTATTCCCTATCCCAAGATTTAGCCCTTCCCATGATTTCATTTTCCCAAGATTTAGTTTGCTGTAAAACACACCAAATGCACAGCACTTTATCCTCGATGGGTTATGGGACACCAGAAAAAAGAAGATGGGAGCGGAGAGACTGGTTTTCCACTTAGGGCTTCAATATCCCACCCCAGTATCTTCATTATATGGAGTTCATGCAAGCTCCTGCTCTGAGCGAGCGTCACCCACACCCGACCGCTCAACCAGCTCCCACACCCGACTGCTCACCCCTATAAATGTATGGAGATATGTCTGTGCATCCAGCTTTCCACACGGCCAGGTCTGTGTGGGTGCAAATGAGGATCCCCCACCCTGGCCACAAGGGACTCTCCAGCCCTGTCCCGAACGGATCTGGTCCTCCAAAAACAAGGCCGACACCGGTTATTAAAACATCTATTTGGGCATTTATTACAACACGTAGTTCCAAAATACAAAAGAAAGGAAAAGAAAGAGAGGGTAAAAAAGCACAGCTGCTTACAGCCTCCGGTAATAAATAAGTAACGGCCAGGCAGGGGCAGGGCGTCTTTCGCGGCCGCGCCGGGCAGAACCCGGCAGCACCGCCGGATGCTCTCCCCGCTCGGGGGTGCCGGCGTGTGCCGGGCTCTGCCGGCGGACACGGACTCTGTGGCTGCGAGGCGCCCCGGGAGGGAAGGAGGCTCCGGGCGCCTGGCCGCGTGCGGCCGCCCCCGCGAGCACGTGAGGTAGGAAGAGCGGCGCCCGGGCGGGAGCCTCAGGAGGGCTGCGGGCCTTGGCGCGCAGCTCCCGAGCGGGCGTGAAGCCTGAACGGGATGGAGCTGGGGCTCTGGGCTATATCAGGGATGAGTCTGACACAGCACGAGGACGAAGACCCCACCTGCAACAGCCCAGAGCCCTGGGGGGACAACGGGCCATTTCTCGGCTGCTTTGGGAAGGACAGTGTTAAACTCCAAAGATGAAAATGAGCCTTCATGGGGCCGGCCCGTTACACGGGGAGCATTCTATGCTGCAGTGCAGAAAGGATTCCTTTCCCCTTCCCTGATATTTTCTCCTGGAGAAATATTTGCCGTGCAATCACCTCAGAACCTGCAGGTTGGGGAAGGAGCCCAGGCTATGCATGCAAAACACATGCCCCAGGCTCCATCCCCACGGGCCAGCCAGGTTTGCCAGTGCTGTTCCCGGCCACTGCTGCCGCTGGGAAGCAGGGAAGCAGCATTGCTCCCTACCAGCAGCAGCCTCCCCATCTCCTCGGGCCAGCAGCCAGCCTGCTCACGGCTCTCAGCGCTGCTCTGCTGCCTTGCAAGCTCTAACACTGGCCATGGATCAGTCCCAGGAGGCAGAGTCCTGGGCCAGAGATGGTGTCAGCAGGACGCTCGAGCCCATAAAACACATGAGGTCTTGCTTAAATGTGGCGCCCGTGCAGAGGCAAAGGCTGGCGAGGCTGTACCAAGAAGCCGCTCAGGGGGAAGGGGCGTTTTGCGGGTGCTGACAGTAGTAGGAGGTGAGGGGACCATGACCTGGAGGGAGCTGACTCCATGAGCTGGATGGCCTTTAAGCTAATGCTTGTAGCTTGAAGCTTTCACCAGTTAATTCTCCAGCCTCGGGGCGAGTGCCTTCTTGCCCTTTATAAACATGAAGGGACTCCAGTATGGGGAAGCGGAGTCACTGGAGAGGATGGCAAGAGTTAAGAGACTGGCTCTTCCCCAGGGTTCTGGAGTCTGTGCATTGTTAGGGAGTGCCCCCCTCCAAATCCTGGGCCCTGCATAAGCCTCCTGCAGCCTGGGAGCGCTTGGGCACTGTGCCAGAGGCAGCCCAGGCCGGCCAGCCCAGGCGGGCAGCGGCGAGCAGAGAGAAGGTGCGACGGGGCCTTGCATTTATTCACGACAGAGAAACAAAGAGCAACATACAAAGAGTAAGAAGCAAAAAGTACATAATCATAACCATAATAATAATAATAATAATTATAAATACTCAAATCTATCATTCATAGATTGCAATGACAACACTGATAGCTTATTATCATTAGTATTAAGAATGGTAGCGGAAACAGGACGGGAAGAGGGGTTTCTTTTGGGCATAATCTTCTAAGGGGCAGATGCAAGAGGGATGAACGTCCAAAGAAACGAAGAGACAAAGCGCGAGGGGGAGAAGGGCTGGGAACATATCACGAGCGAGGAAAACACGCCAGGGCCAGGGGCCACCCAACTGGAGCCTCTTGCCAGGCATTGCCAACCTGACTGCAACCGCACTGCGCTCTTCCTCGCCGCTTTGCTCGGCCTGCCTAGAGGCAGGTGGCAACCAAGGCGGCTGGGTAGGCTCAGCCCTGGGGCTGTGGAGGCAGGAGAAAGGGAGGGCCGCCCTTCCCAGACTAAGGGAAGGCTGCCCAAGAGCTCTCATTAGGTCCATCCTTAACAGGGTGGAAGATCCGGTCCTGCTGGAGCTGGGTAGCTGCCAGGGTGGATGGTTGAGATTGTCCAGGCTGGACATAAGCTCTGCCAGGGGCCCACAGGTAGATGTGGCCTTGTCAGCTCTGCATAGAAAGACAATTTTGGTTGCAGTGAAGCTTTGGATCAGGTTGCCTGTCTGAGAGGGTCCCTGAAAGCGCTTGGCAGGCGGATGATGGGCGGCTACCAGCCGGCAGACACATCCTCAAGACTGCTCATGGTTCTCCAGTACCACAGAGTGTCTGTTAGGCAGAGCTTGATCTAAAAAACTCATTAAAGGTATCTGAGAGACCCTCAAAGACCCTGAAGGCTTTGGGTCGGTACTGGCAGCAGACACTCAGGCAGGGTGGTCCCTTCATGGGGTGTTGTGTTGATGTAGCTTTAAAATACACCACATGAGAAGGCTTCTAGCACACACAGCCCACGTGAAGGGGGAGGACGGATGGGAAACACACTGAAACTGGGTTGCAGGTGTGGGTCTTGAATGTCTCTTGACAGTCATGGTCTGCAAGTCTTAAAAAGTTTCCTTTTGCATTGGTTTCAGAGGACAAAGAGTGTCATCTCTGAGTCCTCTCCCACCTGGCTGTACCCTTCCACTCGCTGCCCTCTTTTTATTATATGACCGCAAGAAGTCACCTTGTTCCCTCCCTCCACTGCCCGCATTGCACCTAAGCTGCTCCTGCCTGTAATCTGATTTGGGCTTAGCTGATCCGTGCTTGACGCCAGTCCTCTAGGACGGGCTGCCAGCGTGCGACAGGGAGCAGCCCCCGGCCGGGGACGATCCCGGGCACGAAGGTGTTGGCCTGGCAGGAGGCAGGCGGCAGAAGCCGCTGGCCACGTCCTAGAGCCCACTGGCCACGTCCTAGAGCCCCCTGTGGGCTCTCCATGCAGGGCTCCACAGCGCACTCGCTAACAACTGCAAGGAACAACCACCGTGTTGGTCGAAATATGAAAAGGGGAGCTAGGAAAACAACACAGCCAGCCTTTCATGGCCAGCAGGGAGGGAAATGTCGAGTGCCAAAGAAGATACAGCACAAACGATAGGCAGAAAGGGCAGGGGTGGCTTGCGAGCAGTGAAAAGGGAAGGAAGCTGACGGGGAGCCGGCAACTAGCAGGGCTGAGGGCTAAAACCCGGGCAGGGAAGGGCTGGGCAGCCCTGGCACAGCCGCTGTGCGCAGGCAGCGTGCCGGGCGCCGGGTGCTCTCCAGCACCTCCGTGCCGGGCGGCCCCGTGCGCAGGAGAGGAGCTCAGGCCCACTGCAACGTGCCAGGTGGCAACGCGGAGCTGCTCCCAGGCTGCAGAAACGGCAGGTGATGGCCTCAGGGAAAAGGAATGAACGCAGAATCTCCCCTTCCCTTCAGAAAAAGCAAGAGAAGTGACTGGACGGAGCGTCTCGGCCACCTCCCTCCATGCTCTGCCATCCCGAGCGTAGCTCGGGTCCCGAAGGGGAGCACTTGAGGGCTTTCCAGCACCTTGCTGAACAGCCCCATTGGAAAACAAGCATGGAAACCAGCGCAAAGCCCACGATTAGCCTCCAGGGAGGCTCGCTGGGACTTGGGACACGCACAGAGAGGGATGGAGGCGATGAGGAAACAGCCGTCTGGAGCAAGTGGGCCCTTACTGTATTATTGCAGCTCCTCACGCCCCTAGTTTGAGTTAAGCTTTAAACCTGAGATCATTTATTTTATCAATCACATGTATTTTGATTTCAAAGATCGAAACGGACACCAAGAGCAGGACAAGAGGAGAGGAAAAAGCCGTGCGGATCCAGAAAAGAAGATGCTCTCGGGAGGACACAGGCCGCAGGTGGCAGCGCCCTGAGCTAGGAGCTTGCAAACCAGCGCTGGACACGCGGGGAGGAAGCACGGACAGACACGAGGAGAAGGGTGCTTTGCTGCCCAGGCCGGCCAGGGCCTTCAGCTCCGCAAAGCAGCTTCTCGGCAAGCGCGGGAGGCAGCAGCACAGGGAAAACGGTGCTCAGTCTTGTTGCCAACAGCCCTGGGCAAGGGGGAGCCTGCTCCAGGGTGGAAGAGAAGGCCCCTGCACCCCCAATCCCAGACCTCACCTGCCCTTTCCCAGCACGATGGCCCATCCTGGGGCCCGCGGTGCCGGCTGCGGCCCCGCGCACACGGACACCGAGAGGGGCAGGGTGAGGGTGGGCAGCCTTCCCGGCGCCTGGCGCCCTGCCCTCCTCCACGGAGCAAGGGCAGCCCTTCGGCCCGCGCCGGGGAGGGAAGGGGTCTGCGACTGGGACGGGGAGCAGCAAACGGGGACGAGAAGAGGTAAAAAGAAGCGGCAGCGGCTTCCAGATGAGAGATTTCTGGCTCAGTTTGTATCGTAAGAAGAGTTTTACGGTTTCTCTGCTCGTTGGTTTCTAGAAAAAGTGCACAGAAGCGTTTTCTGTCCCCTTTTTGCTGTGCCCGGAGGGAACGGGGAGGGGGAAAAATTTCTTTGTCGCCGACATAAGCTATAGAAGGAGCCACAGGCCTCAGATATTGCTTAGAAACTCGTATTTCAGATTTAAATACCATACACAGTAAAAATAGAGCTGAAAGTACCGCCCCACATTGTCTGCAAATCATTGCCAGAATGAACAGCTTCAATAAATTAGAAACAAAACAAAAAAAAAATCGAAATATTATTTACGTCTCAATAAAAATCGCAGTAAAACCATTTACCTTTTTCTTTGTGTGTGTGTTTTTTATATTATATATAATATATATTTATATATGTATAGGACTGCTCTAGTGCAGCATTTCTAGGATACTTAGCCAGAGAAACATGGGGGAGCATGCTTAGTGCGCCGGGTGCGAGGAAGGGCGAGGAGCCCACGGGGCTTCCCAGTGCAGGGGACCCTTGCTCGCCCCGTGGCAGCGGCGCTGGGCTCCTGCGGGAGCCCCCACGTGCCAAGCATGTCCAGGGGGAACGGGCAGCTCGCCCTCCTACCCCACGACTGCCTGGTGGCCACCAAGGCTGCAATTCCTGTCCGTTCCCGCTTGGATCTTATCCCATGGTTCCCCGGCAGTCAACAGGCAGGTGCCCGTTGCCTGGGGCCAAGCAGGGAAGGGGCTGCAGGGAAAGGGAAGGGTGGGAGCAGGGGGGACACTAAGCATTCACCATGATGTTTCCTGACTTTGGATTCATTCATCTTTGTTTTCTGTTTTGGCGTGCGTGCTACTGAAAATACACACACGGGTATAAATACGCCCACTCCCACCCCCCACCCCGCCTCTCCCCTGTTTAAATATCCCCCCTCCCGCTCTCCAAGTGCCCGGGATGAATGTCAGGACACCTCAATGATTTCCATGCTGCCCGAAAAGCTAGACTGTTTGCCTATTTTGCCCAGGTCTTCCCGGGACCTGCCCTCTGACATGGTCTCCTCGAACTCCATCTGGCAGCTCCTCCTCTTGAACTGCTTCTCGGCATTGGCGTCCTCGTGCCAGCTGTGGCGCCCGTCCCGCTGCTCGGCCCGCTGCTTGTCTCGCAGTCTGATCTCGCAGCTGCCCTGCATGGCGTTGCAGCTGAACGAGGAGTAGGGGGTGGCGCTGGCAAACAGGGCCCCGCTGCCTCCGCCGCCGCCGCTCACGGCCGAGTCTGTGCCAAAGTACCAGGCGCTCTCCGAGGATGGGGTGCTCGGAGACTCCAGGTGGACCCCCCACGGGCTGAGCCCCGCTCCGGCGCCGGTGCCGTTCGGCGTGCTCGCCGCTTGGACGGGCTGCTGCCCCACGCCGGGCAGGCTGAGCCACAGCGTCTGCTTGAGATTGTCCTCCACGCTGCTGCCTTTGTGCACAGCGCACACACTGCTGAAGTTGAGGCTGAGCCCGTGGGCAGGAGAGCCTGCCTGATGCCTGTGCTTCCGCCTTTGCCTCACCTTGGCCTCCAAGAGGAGGTCCGGCCCGCTCGGCCAGTCCGGACTGTCCGGCACCGGGGAGAACTGGCACACGCCGTTGGGTCCGGAAGGGCTGTCCAGCTTGCAGAGCTTCGGGGCTTCTCCTGTGTCAGCGGGGCCTGGGACGTCCTGCCTCAGGCCGGGGGAGTAGGCGGACTTGATGTCGAGGGAGAAGGAGCGTTTTAACCGGTTGGTGTCTTGGATGCGCTCCGAGGAGAGGTGCAAGCCATTGAGTCCTTGCTGTAGTGCTGTGGGCGACAGGATTTTAGGAGTTCCCACTTGCCTCTCGGAGTCGCTGTGGGAGGGCGCTGAGCTTGTGCTTTTCGGTATCTCATCGGCCTTTTCTGAGGTAGACGGTGTCGAGTGCCTACTGCTCTCAGGCACCTCAGCTGGGTCCTGCTGGGCGTCCCCCTCGCTCCGGTCGCCCTGGGCTTTCAAAGCCTTGAGGAGCTTCAGGCTCCTCTCATACTCCAGGAGCTGGCCCAGGAAGTTGAAGTTGGGCGAGATAGATGGGCGCCGATCTTTAACAAACCTGCAGAGAGACACAAACAGCCACAGTTGTCACTTGGTCTTTCACCAAGTCACGCCCTGCTCTCTTGGTCTTTTGGGGAGAGGAACTATTGTCCACTACTTTTTGCCAGCCCCTCGGTAACAAAGAGGTCTTGGGGAACCATGAGGAACTGGGATGCTCTGGAGGCAAAGCTAGGCTTTCCTAGACTCTGAATTTGACCTCCTTCCTCCAGTTTACTGCCCACAACCTTCCTCACTGCATGCACTCTTGAAAGGGCATCAGCGCCTGGTTACCACAGGCCTTGGCTAAGTTAAACCAGAGGTCCAAAGAGCTGCAGCTCTCTCTGTCTAGGTTCAGCCTGATTTCCCTTGCTGTGGAGAAGCATTATTAGCACAACTTGTCCCTGTCACCTGAGGGAAACTCACCTGTAGGCATCATCTGACGACATACCCATGGTCTTCATGATGTAGGCAATGGCGATGGTGGCTGACCGGGAGATCCCTGCCAGGCAGTGCACGATCACCTGGCAGCTGGACACCTTGGCCTTATCTGGAGCACGGCACAGGAAGCAAAGAGAAACATGTTGATGTTGTCAGACGTGGTGAGCCAAATAACTCTAGACTCCCTCTCCAACCCCCTGCCTCTATGTGTGAAAAGACTATGATTGTGTAAAACAAGTGTGAAGAGGCAAAATAAGTTGCCTTAGTTTTAAGGGCCTAGGTGGGCAGGGAATTGAGGGTAGGGGGGTGTCAATAACTAACATAAAATCTCACCAATGAACTCAATGGACTTGTCCAGCCAAGGAAGCAGCTTCTCACAGTAGTTGTCATTGACAGGAATGCGCATGAAGTGGCTATCACAGATGAAGTCTGGCTTGGGACAGGAGTTGCTGGCATTGAGGACATAGCTTATTCCATTCTGTGTCATCAGGTCCTGGTGAGAAAAAGAAGTGATCAGTGATGAGTTGAGTTTGGATGGCAGAGTGCTGAGGTCTGTCTTTCCGCAGGCTCTCTGCTGTCACCCAGGCAAATACTCCCTCCTCTAACTCCCCAATGCTGCTTTGGCCTAGCTGACCATAGTAGAGCAAAGACAGGCGGAGAAAGATGAGCCCATTTGGGTGACACAGGTTTAAAACTCAGCACGTTCTTCACTTTTGTCCCTCTTTGGACAGAAAAAAGACTCTTGAAAGGAGATCCCACAGGGAAAAAAACCCCAAACCTCTGGTATGAGAGGAACAATGGGAAAAAGTAAGAAAGAAAACCAGCAAAAGGTCCGGATGAAAGCTCAGAAAGCATGAGCTGAGAGACAGAGGGTGGACTTCACCAACAGTGGGGAGTTACCAGTAGGACCATGCTGACCATCTACTATTCACCAAACTCAGCCCATTTCTTTGCTCCCAAACCTCACAGAAACATATCAGAAGCACTCACAGATTTGTTAGATGTTCAAAATTCCCTGATGAACAGTGCTGGGTTAAGCCTGCAAAAGCCTCAGGTAAACTATTTCAAGCTCATTTTGGGTCCTAGCAACTGATAACTCAGAACATGTAGGATTTTTTTTTCTTTTTTGGAGGGCTAGGATATATGTAGGTTGCAAGAGAAATGATCTTGCACTGAGGGAGTCAGCAAATGGGCCATCCCTCAGGATAAGGGCTTGCTCCATGTCTTCCTTCCAAGGGATGGAATGAGTTTCGCCCATGTCAGGGCTGACTCCAGTTCATGGTTAATCTGTCCCTTTCCCTCCACTTGGATTATGTGTAGTCTGTATGAGCCAAGGGCACATTATGTACAAGACAAGGGGGAATGTCTGTGCCAATGGCTAGTTCTCAATGCCTGGCCTGGGAAACGCAGAAGGAAAAGGAAACACGGGGATAAGAGTCAACCCACGGAGCTGCCATATGGGATCTCTGCCTATGGAAGTACCAGACAGGAGAAACGTCACTGTGCTCCTCGCCTGGGCACGGCCCCTGCGCTCACCCCACCTCTGGTGCCTCCAAACAGAGCTGCCCACTGGCCACTGCACCGCAGAGATGGCAGCAAATGAGCCTCCAAGAGATGAGTAAGAACCTCCGAGGACGTGGGGAGGAAAGAAACCATCAACTTGACTGCCTGACGCTGACCCCTCTGGAGACCACGCTGGGATTTCAGCCCCCATTCCATGGGCCATTGGTCCCCGCTCGCACAAAGCTCGTCCCCAGCGGCTCTGCTGCAGCCCGGCCTCGGCACCTCGGAGCCGGCCCAGCTCCCAGGCTCACATTCTTGACATTTTTCTCTTTCATTTCCTTTTACTCCCTGTCTATAATTTCTCTTTCCCTCCTTTCTGCCTCCACCCTCACTGCTGGTCGGCTGCTTCTCCCCAGCCCTCTCCCCACTCGCTTTCCCCAGGCGAGGATGCCGGGCTGGCTCCCATTGGCATTTTAACTGCAATTCCTGTTCCTTTCTTCTCCCCTTTATTTTTCCTTTAAACAAAATTCCTTCCCTGGCCTGACATCATCACACAGCCGCTCCAGCACCTTTAAAGGACACAGCCCCTTTTGCTTTGTCTCTTGCCATAGCCAATCTTTGCCCATTTTCAGGCCTTCTGAAGAAGTGCTCTGCCTCTGGCCACAGCCACCTGCCCCTGTGCTTACACAGTGGGACACCCCAGCTTTCTCCCTGCCCCCTCCAGCTCTCAAGAGCATCACAGAGCTGCTGAATCTGGTGTTAACCAGGTCTGGGTGCTTGGGAGGAGCTTTCACGCCCTCAGGACCCCACAGAAGCTCAGCAATCACCCCGCTGGGACAGGGCACGTGCAGACACCCTCCAGCAGGGCCCTACCTTGTTTAAGACGTCTTTCTGGGAGCCCAGGTAGAGGTGGGGCAGGATGCGCGTGGGCCCCACGTTGGCCACGGGCAAGCAGGGCTGGGAGATGCTCATGGGCAGGATGGCGGCCGGCTTCCCTTCGCAGAGCCCTGGAAAGCAGGACGAGAAGGTGGCGAAGCCTCCTGCGGAAAAAGGAGAGGGATGTTGAGAGCGCTGCTGAGATTCAGCCCGTCCTTCCTCGCAGCACAGACAGAACGTGGCAGCCGAGGGCCAGGCTGTCGATGGAGCTGGTGGCACCGTTAAGAAGGCAATTTTGAGAAGCAAAAAGCCAACCCCCATAGCTAATGAACCCAGACGTGATGCAATGACCACGACAAATGCTCAGGACACAACAGAGAGCCAGCTCTTATTCTCCTGTCACTTTGGATATTAATGCATATGCGAGCCAGGTGCCACCTCGCACCCCCTCTTGCTGTTTGCGCCTCCATTTGGACAGCTCTGCTCCAAGTGACAGGCAGAAAAAGTTCTTTCGTCTGCCTCCTACTCCGAGGACAGACAAGTTCACAATTTATTGGCAAAAACTACCCGGGTGGGGGGTGTGAGGGTCTGCTCGAGCCTCGCAGCAGGCACCAGCCCCAGTGCTGCTGCTGAGAGCGTCGTGCCCTGCGCAGCCCCGCGGGGCCTGTGCTCACTGCCCACGCGGCACCGTCGGAGCGGCAGCCCCTCGCGCTCGCCCCGCACGAGGGTCCCCGCCACGCAAGCTGCCAGTGCCACCCAGCACAGATTCCCTGTCTTCCCGCAGCCAGACGCCCGCCTGGCTCACACGGCGGCGAGCGCAGTGCTAATTACAAAAGTGAGTCTGCAAAAACGGCGAGAGGGACGGAGTGCAGATTTTGCCAGAGGGGATGAAATTTAATTTCTTTTGAACAGATTTCCTAGCTTTTTTTTTTTTTTATGGCCAGACATTACTGAACGTGACAGCAAGCAGTGCCCAGTTCAGCGCGCCAAGCCGCTCTGCAGTCACATCCATCTCAGAGACCAACGCCAGCTGCGGCAGGTGGAAGGTGCCACCAGAGCCACCCGCGCTGCGCCCGGCCCTCCGAGGAGCGCGGCCAAGGTGCCCTGGGGAGCACCGGCCTCGCGAGAGCAGCGCCCCGCAGCAGGGCCGCGCAGCCCGGTGCGCTCGGCTCCGGGACGGCGCTTACACAAGCGCGCGCGTTATCGCATTTCGCACACTCGCCCTTAGCGGCTCAGGGAACCAAAGGGACCTGACTAAGAACAGTGGTGTGGCCCGACATGGGAGCCTGAGCCTCTGGCCTCCCTCCCTGCATGCTAGGGCATGACAGAGCCCAACAGAGCATCCGGGGAAGGCACCGGGAAACGCTTCACGGTGGCCTCTTGCCCCCCGCTACCCGCTCTGGGCTAGAGCCGGGCAAGGGTGGCACTGACTCACTCCTCCCTAGCACAGGGCATGTGGGTGACAGCGTGGGGCAGCAGAGAGGACCAGGCTGTGTCAGCCCAAGCAGCAGCCCTGGTGGGTGCACAGAGAACAGGAGTGACCAGGTGGAGCCTGACATCACCCAAAGGGCTGGGCACACTTTGTGCCTTGACTCTCAAAGAGACCTGGATGTCTCCACAAGCCCATTTTGAAAGCCCTGGTCTCTAACACGGTAGTTCCTGGCCCATCTCTGCAGCTGAATGACACCTTGTAACCAGCCTTTGGTCAAGGCACTTGCACTCGGCCTCTCCCCTCAAGAAGACAGGCAGGGAAACCTCAGAGGTCAGGGTCTCTGCCCTTCCTCTCCAGGCACCGGAGCCTCCACCTCCCCACAGCCCACATGTCATGATGTCCTGGCATCCAGCCCTCTGTCCAAAGAGGGCACCAGCCCCCTTCCAACCCCTATTTCCTCCACTCTTACGTTTTCCTGGCCGGCTGGCAGTTAGGGTAAGTCTCAGCTTCAAAGCCTGGCCGAGGCGGGCAGGGAAGAGTTAAGGCACCTTATCTGCTCCAGCACTTCCTCTTCGCTGGCTCTTTCTGACATGACATCACCTCTCAATTGGGACATTAAATCAGCGTGCAAGAAGGAGGCCCAGCACAGGTGCACGGCGGCTCTGGTTACGGCTGTTCCCCGCCCCGCACCGGCACCGCCACGGAGCGCAAACCAGCGGGCGAGCGCGGGGCGCCCACGCGCCGGCCTCCCGCCGGCCCTCTGCCGCAGCGGCCGCCCAGCTCCGGCCGTGCTCCGGCCGCCCCGGCTCCGCAGCCGCACGCAGGACCCATCCTGGCGCTCACCGTGAACGGCCCTGGAGAAGCCCCAGCGCCAGAGGGGACATCGCGGCAGGGCAGGCCGGGAGCTGCTGCCACTCTCCCGGCGACGTTATCACCGTCCCGCTCCTTGTCCAGCGGCGCATCCCGTGCTGGCTCCACTGAGTGGAGTGCAGGCAAGCAGCCGGGGAGCTCACGGGGGCACTGGGAGGGCTGCGGCATCGGCCTCACCTCAGGCGCCCAGCCCCACAGTGGCTCGGCCCCACGGCAGGCGCGGGATGGAGCAGGGCAGCCGCGGCGGTGCTCGGCGCGCCCCAGCCCGGCGCCCCTTCCTGCAGGGCCCGCCGGGCAGAGGCCGCTCCGGACCCCTCGTGTCGCCCGGCGAGCAGCCGTGTGTGCCTCTGGCTCTGGGGGACACGTGAGCGAGGGGCCCAGCACCACAGGGGAATAATCCCCAGGGGCCCTGCTCCAGCAGCCCTTCCATGCGCAGAAAGCCGAGCGGCCTCCCAGGCAGCGCCCAGGGCAGCACGTGTCCCTGGTTGGGACACGCTGGGCTGGGGAGCCAGTCCCCCACGCCGCATGGCCCACAGGCTGGCCGGGGCTCCGGCATTCCTGAGGGCTTCCAAAAACATTCCCTGCTAAATCCAGTGTTTTCCTGCCTTCTACAGTTACCCCTGTCAGGCAGAGGTGGGGCCCAGGAGGAGAGGGGGCTGTGCAAACACAGAGCCCCAGCCAGAAGCAGGATCATCTCTGCTGCTCCTGCTGGAGGTGAAGGAAGATCCAGAAAGCAGCATCTCTCTGGCAGCTCTGGGAAATTAAAACAAGACCCAATTTTGTGTGCAGGGGGCAGCTGGCAAGTCCCTCTGAGACACTGAAACCTGCGCATCACCCAGGCAAGGAGCTTCAACCCAGGCTGGGCATGAAGCAGTTCTGGGGAGGGGTGGGAGGGCTGGGATGCCCTTGGAGGGAAGGAGAAAACCGAGGCGGGGGGTTCTGCTACCGGGCAATGGCCAGTTCCCACTCCTAGCCCTGCTCCCAGGCCTTGCCCCCGCACGGCCAGAGCACCCCATGGAAAGCGGAGGGCTGCAGGGCGCCCAGGGCGGGGGAAGGGAAGGGGTCAGGAGCCGGGCGCTGGAGCTCTGCCGGAGCCGCCAGCCCAGAGCAGGGCCTCGCCGGGAGCCCCCGGCCCGCGCTGGCCGTGCCGGGCCCGCTGCCCGCGGCGCCGGCATCTCCCCTCCTGGGGACTCCGAGTGCCCAACAGCCCCTCTGCAAGCATCGACCTGCGTTAAACCACAACTCGCCGTAGGGAGGAAGGTGGAGATCCAGGAGCCCCGAGGACGGTCACCCCCAGCCAGGCGGACACTTGTGCAAGCGTCATCAGAGATGTCAGCTCAGCAGAAATGCGTTCCTCCTCTCCCCTGTACCCAGGTGGGCGATACAAAACCCACCACACCATCCCTGCAAGGGTGGCAGGAGCAGCAGTAGCAATGGGGAAGAGTCACGGGTGCAGCTGAGGACGCTGTCGCGGGGGCGCAGCGGCGACACAGCAGGGCTTTCCCTGGCAGGGAGGAGGGTGCAGTTCCCGTGCTCACCTAGGGACCACCGGGCCTGACAAGGATGCCCGGAGAAGCAAGGGAAGCGCTGCTGGGATCTACCCACCAGCAGAACAGCACGGGTGCCACAGGTAGCACCTTGCCCCTGGAGCTGCTATGGGTCCATCCCCGGCGCCAGGCAGAGTCCCAGCCCCACACGTGTCTCACCGCCAGGAGAGCCCGTGCCACCAACCCAGGCCAAGCCCGGCCTCCCGAAGCGCGGCCGCTCCAGCAGCCGCAGCAAACACACGCAACGCCCCGTCCCCCCAGAAGGAAACGAGGAAGAAGAGGTGACGCTTCACCCCGCAGGCCGGCGGTCTGTGGCAGCAAGGAGCGGGGCAGGAGGCAGAGCAGAGCGAGCTGCAGGCCCTCCTGGACCAGCTGCCCTCTCCTCACCCCCGCTCACAGCTGAGGAGCAGGCAGGGCACCCGGGGGGTTAGGGAGCCGCGGCGCAGCCCGCCCTCGTTGCTGCTGTAACGAGGTCAGGCAGCAGCTGGCGCAGTCCCTGCCACGGGCCGAGGCCCTGCGAGCGGGTTCACCCTGCCGGACCCCGGCGCTGCGAGGCCGGGTGCTGCCTAGGGGCCTGCGAGTGCGGCTGGCATCGCCCCATGCACTGCCTGCCCGGCCCTGCGAGGAGAAACCGCTCCTGCCCCAGCGGGACGGTCTTCGCAGCAGGCTAAGGGAAAGGAAGGGAGGCCGAGGGGCTGATCGCCTTGCGTGTCACTCCCTGAGCCTCCGGGAAAGCCCCTCTTTGCAAAATGCCTCGTGCCGGCGCCTCGTGCTGGGCAGGAGCCCGCTCGCACGGGCGGCGTGACGCAAGGCCGCTTACTGTCACCCTTACTCATCGCGCTGTGGGAAGCTCCAGGGCTTTGTCAGAGCTTCCTGCTGCCTAGGAAGCTGGTGAGTTTTTCCACTGCCATTTCCCCTCCGCTGTCGCCCCGTGCTTGGCTCTTTGGCTTTTCCAGTAGGCCACTGAGTGAGAGGGGCTGCCTGCCGCTGCCCTGCTGGACCCCCCGGCCACAATGAGCGGTGGGGACAGCTCTCGCTCGGGCTCTGGGCCCAGGCTGGCGCCCGCTCCCGCCAGCCTGGCCGGGGGGCAGAGCGGGGCCCCACGGTGCTGCCTGCTGCTCCGTGAGCGGCGATCGCCGTGGGGCGGGCGCCGCGATGCCCTCACACGCGCACAGCCCGGCCCGGCCGCATCTTCCTTCCGCCTCCCTGCGCGCCTGCGCTCGGCATCTCGCCCTCTCCTGGTGGCTGCTCTCCCAGCTGCAGCGGGATGCGCTGCCTCCCCGCCTGCTGTCAGCCCCGACTGCTGCTCAGCCTCATCCCGCTCCTCTGCTCCCAGGCACAAGCGAGGGACAAGCCCAGCACAGCCCGTGCCCGGCGCTCACGTCGCACCCCCTGCCAGCCTCCGTCCTGCTCGGCCCCTGCGTTCAGCTTCAGCCCTCCCCTAGCTTGGCACCCAATCTCACTGTGCCATCGCACGGTCCTTTTTTTCCAAGCAGTCAGTATGAGAAAGCAGATGAATCAGCCCTATTACTGATTCATGTAAATCCCCCATTTCCCCAACTGTCAACTCCTTCCATCCCAAACAGCCCCGGCCCATCTGTTGCTAAATCTCCTTGCCATTTCCCAACCTGTGCCACCCCTCACCGGCCTCCCGCATCGCTCCCAGCCTCCCGCATCCCACCACCTCCCATTGCCTGTCCCTCTCCCGCCTTCCCAAACGAGCAGAGTCTTGCCTTAAAAACAAAAGGTAGAAACCAACAAGCCCCAAAGGGCAGCCCTGCACCCCCACATGCACACACGGGCTCCCGGGGCTGCTGGGCTTGATTTTCCTCTGGTGATGGTGCCGCCTTTGGACCAGCCCTACTCGTTCTAAGTAAAGAAAAACGTGTCATTTCCAGGAGTGACTTATTTCTAATGACACCATCGCTGGGTTATGTGGTTCGTGCCACAAAACCTGTCAAGCACTTTTAGCCGGCTCCCATTTTAAGGGGCGGTGGAGGGGAAGTTTCTTGATTCAGCCGTTCGGCAATGTAGGTCACTCCGGGCTCGCGTGTTTTTAAGCCGCTCCAGTTGCTGTCTCCTTCCTCTGCCAGCCCTTTAGCCCAGCACTACCGAGGGGCCCCGGGGCAAAGCCCCTGCCCGGCAGAGCCTCCCGGGAGGATGGGATACAGCAGAGCCGTGAGGGGAGCGACCTGGCTCCAGCGGGCAGCAGCGTGGATGCTGCTTTATGGAACTGCTGCTCTCCCACTCCCCGCTCGCTCGTCTTTGCTGAGCCCCGGCTCGCACAGTCTCCTTGCCCGGGGCGCAGGGATGATGGCAGTGGCGCCCCGCGCAGCGGCAGTGCCGGCCGCGTGTGCTGCACGGCACAACTCAGCTCAGCTCAACACAGCTCAGCTCAGCTCAGCATAGCTCAGTTCAACACAGCTCAGCTCAGCACAGCACAGCACAGCACAACACACCACCCGTGTTCCTCCGTCCCGCGCTCTCAGCCGCTCTGGCTTCGCCCCCGGCCGCGCTCATCCCAATGGCAAAGGGGCTCAGCCCCGAGCTTCCTCGTCCCCCGGAGCCGGCAGCCTGGCTGGACACTGCGGTGCCAGTGGCCGCCCCTGCTCACTGCTGGTGGCGGCAGCTTCCCACCTGCCCGAGAGGCCGCCCCTGCTCGCGCCGCGCGAGCTCCGTTTCCTGCGGGTCCCTGCGCGCAGGACGAGCTGCCCCTGCGCCCGCTTCCGCAAACTGCCCCGGCTCGGGAATTCTTTGTGTGCCCGCTCCGCACTGCCCCGGCTCCGCGCTGGCCGGCTGCCCGCCCTCGGCACCGCAGCTGCCCCCCGAGCCGCCCGCACAGGCAGCTGCGGCGCCCGGCGGAGCCGCGCTCGGCTGCAACAGCCCCATGTCCCCGCGTCCCCTCTGGAAGGGAAGGAGTCGGCCGGCTGACAAACCTCGCATGTCCCTGCTCTCCTTCATCCTCCGCACCCTGATTTTCAGCTTCAGCTGCCCCTCGTGCATGTCTGTCCAGAACTGGTCCTCGGAGGGAGCGAGCATTACGTCCAGAGGCATCCAGGCTGCGTCTCGCTCAGGCACCTCCTGCCCTAGCGAAACAACAGCTGGCGGGCAAAAAAAACAGCAGACAAAAAGCCACCTCTCCAAAAAGAGCAGCGTGCCCTCCCAACAGCAAAGCAGGGAAAGCCTTCCCGCAGCTCCAGCCTTCAGGATGAGTCAGAAAGAAGAGGGGAGCGCAGGGGCTGAGGTTGCGGGGGGATGTGGGGAGCCCCGCAGCGGCGCGGCCGCCCGCCTGCCTCCGGTGGTGCCGCGCGCTGCGTGCGCCGCGGCGGAGCCAGGCGCGATGAGCTCAGCGGCCGGGCGCGAGCGCGAGCGCGAGCGCGGCCGGGCCGCCGCGGCGCGCTCATAGCTAACGGGTCAGGCATGCAACCGCATTCCTTACTCAGCACACAGACACGCAGCGCCGCGCGGCGCAGCGCGGCTCCGCTCGGCTCGGGGCTTCCCGCCCACCCCGGCGCTGCCCACGGAGCGGCAGCTGCTCCAGGAAACGGGCCCCGGCACCGGGCTGGACTGGGCTCGGCGCGGGGAGAGTTAATTTGGGGACAGCAGCTCGGAGGGGGAAGCACTGAGCTGTGCAGCTAATGCGGTTTGCAGGTGCCCGTCACCGCAGCGTCTATCACCAGCACTGCTCAGAAAACAGGGATTTATTCTAGCTTGGAACAATCCTTCCTTCTAGGTAGAGGGAAATGGGGGAGCTCTGCCTTGCTTTAAGGGCACCCCATTATTCGGGGGAGATGTGGGATTCTCTGGGATCAGACTTGCGTGCCATGGGGTGGCTGTCCCTCCCACCAGCCCTGCTGCCATGATTGCTGCTCCCAAGTGGGGAAACTGAGGCAGAAAAGGTTAAATACCCTCTCCGGGCTGACATGGATCCTCTCCATTGCAGGAGGCAGCAGCAGGGCAGACCTCCCAACCTGCCCAAGAGGCAGCCAAGTTCTCTCACCACAGGCTTGTCTTTACCCTCTGGTGCTCTAGGGGAGAGGCCCTGAGCCAGGCACCGCTGGGGACACTCAGCCTGCACAGCCAGAGGTGACGGGGACCCGGCGGGTGCCGATGAGAAGCCCTGGCCGTGGGGTCCCACGGCCACGCCAGCAGAGGCACCCACTGCCACCAGCTTCGCTGCTGCTAAAGCACAGCGAGGAGCTACGTTTTCTGACGCTCTTTGCTGACCCCACAAGGGCTCAATGCGCGAGCTGGGATCTCTGGGGCAGGTGGGGGCTGCTGTGGGGTCTCTGCTTGCACCCCCGGTGCCGCCCGGCCGGCCTGCTGGCCCCGGCGCCGCCACGAGGCCCCAGGGAGCGGCAGGGCCTGGGGGGTGGCGCCCGGTGCCGCTGAAGCGCACAGCCTCGCGGCTGCGAGCCCCGCGCCGAGCCCTACGCCAGTGACTTCAGTGTTTTTCCTCTGGATGACATCACACGGGATGAGGTCACCGGCAGCGCGGGCGGCTCTGCCGCCCTCCCGCCGCCGCGCGGAGCCAGCCTGCCCGAGCCCTGTTGTTGTAACCAATACGGCCTGATTATTATCAGATGTGGGGCAGAGGGGGGCCAGGATTCAAAGGGGCTCCAGCCGGGCGGGGGGAAGCGGAGCAGCGGCCCCCTTGGCCAGCCCCACGGGAAGCAGCTCCTGCAGCCGGGGTGCCCTGCGGCCCCGGGTGCCGCCGCCCGGTGCCGGCCCACGCAGGCTCCGCTCCTTGCCCAGGGAAGCAGCCGGTGAGCCCGGTGAGGCCCCTGGTGCCGTCCTCGCCCCGACGCAGTGCGCCGCCTCGCTGCGCGTCCCTCGCCCTGCTGCCGGTGACCGGCTCACCGATGCCCGCGGGAGCCACCGGCGCCAGCCCTGCCCCGCTGGCCGGCTGCCTGGGGACGCGTGCGCGCCCGGACGCTGCTCCGGGTGCTGGGGCCGGGTGGCATGGGCAGCCCAGAGCTGGGCACAGCACCTGGGTGCCGATGGCGGGTCCGTGTGTGCCCCGGAGCCGGGCACAGCACCTGGGTGCCGATGGCAGGTCCGTGTCCGGCCACGAGCTGGGCACAGCACCCTGGTGTGGCTGGTGGGTCCGTGCTTGGCCTGCCCTCCTGCCCACTCCGAGATGGGTGATGCGGGTCCCTTCACCAGTGTAAGGACGTCCCTCATGGAAATGCCTCCCACAGCCCCCTTTTCTCCACACACAACTCTCCTCTTCAGCTCCTGCCTGTGGCCCTCCCCATCCACCTCCTCAGCATGTGTCCCCATGCTCTGTCCATGCCCACTTGCAGCGCCCCAATCCCTGCCTCTCCTGCCTTTGTTCCCGCGTCCCTCCTGCATGGGCCTCAGCGAAGCAGGGAGAAGGGCTCCACGGCCCTGCGCTCCCCCAGCAGCAACGCCCCGGTGCCCCGGCCCTGCCGAGGCGGCACCGCCGGCCAGGGCTGGCCAGAGACACTCTGGGCTGCCCCATTGCTGAAGCTGCCGTGCCAGGGTCGGGGCAGGAGCCGCGGCAGGGGGAGCAGAGCGAGCCCCGGCACCGCCGCTGCGGCTGCGCCTGCGGCCCGGCACGGGGCCCGCCGGCCGCCAGCGCCCTGCTTCCGCACGCAGGGCACGGGCCCTGCCACCCTCCCAGTCTCGGGGCCCTCGCAGGCAGGAAGCCTCAGGAAGAGGGGGGCTGCAGGACGGGAGGCAGGTTTCTCCCAAGGAAGGAAATCATAACTGGGCACAGGTTCCTGTCCGGCAGGGCTTCTTACTGGGAAAGCTTCCTTCCTCCCTTTAGCTTTCCAGAAATGAAAAAATGAAATGACACAAGCATTTTGTAAGTCTTGGCAAGCAGAGGTCTCTTCTTCCATAACCCTCTTCTCTGGTCTTCCTCCTTCTCCTCTTTCTCCATCCCTTGCTGCATTTGGCCCTTTCGCTCTCCTTCCCGTGGTCCGATCGGCAAAATCGTGGCCAAGGGGGAAGGGAAGCGCCGCGGAGTAATTATAGAAGCAGGAAAACAAGTTGTCTGACGACAGCACTGCTAAACGGGGAGGTTTAGAGCATAGGTCTGGAATACGACCAGCGTGCACATACGTGACCCGGCTTAACCCCTGCCGGGGAGGCAGCGGCGGGTCCTGCGGGGGCCGGGAGGCTCGCGGGCATCGCCGAGGCCGAGCGGAGGCCGAGGGCGCCCGTCCCGCGGCTGCGTGGCCAGCAAGGGCGACCGCCGGCCCAGACGCACACGTGGCCAAGCGCCCCGGCCTCCACCTGCCGCCCTGGGCACCAGTGTCTGCAGCAATGGTAGGGCAGGGTGGGAGCCCCAGGGGAAAGCTCTCGGAAGGGATCTTCATGCAGAGCTGCTCACAGCGAGCCCCTCTTCTGCTCCTGCTCCCAGAAACGCTTTGTGTGAGAGGGAGCTGAAGGTCCAGGGGGATGAAGGTCAGCTGGCCTCATGTTGCTGTTTGAAGGGCACCTCTCAGGCCCCAAAGTCTACTCGGGCCCCGCCAAAGGAAGCACGAGAGGGGTCCCCCGCCTCAGCCGTCCAGCAGCGAGCGCCTTCGGGGCAGGGAGCTATGGGTCCCAGAGGATCCACAGCAACTGCCATGCCCGTGCAGGCCAGGGAGGACTCCAGGGGGCTGCTCCCGCCGGAGAGGCGCTCCCTCCCTGAAGTCCTCAGGTGAAGCCACTGGGCTATCCACGACAGGCTGTTGCGAAGGTTATTATGAAATAACCAGCTAAGCTGGAAGCTGCTCCCTCGCTCCCAACAGACAGTCGTTGACTGACGACTGAGGTGTGGGTGTTTGGGGTATTTTCTTTCTTAGCTTTTCGATGATTTTTTCTTCCATCAGGGCTGTAAGAATTGCCTCAGCCCTCATTTCCCATCCCGCTAAGCTATTAGCTGCAGTGACAGCCGTGACAAGCCTTGCAGATTAATTTGTATTTCTGCCTGCCTTTCAGATTCACCGGGCGTCTTCAGCTCCTGCTACTCTGACAAAGAGCAACCCCTTCTGCCCTGCTCCATCCTCACTGCTGCTTCTGCACCTGCCTGCCTTGGTGTTCTGCATTCATCTCCTCTTTCACTCGAGCCTGCCCCAATCCTCTCCCACACCAGCCCTCCCCTTGGCCACTGCTGTCCCCTGTCCTTCAGTTCGGCGTATTTTCGGTGGAGCAGGAGGCAAAGATGATATAATGCCAGTAAACGGCTCCTTGTGGACACAATAAGCCAAAGCTCTGTGAGATTTTCAGCCTAACAAGCACTGTCATATTCAGCCACCTTGAAGTTTCATCTCCTTCTTAGGACTGTCTATATACAGCAGGAAAAACAAATATTCATTTTTTAAAAATTGATTTTCTCCTTGGACCTAGCCCCAAAGGTCCTAGTCCAAAGTCCAATTAGTAATTCCAGCCTATATAGGACCCTGTCACCAGTCTGGACAGCTCAAACAACTTTTTCAAATGGAAACTCCCTGTTCTTTTTCACTACTTCATTTCATCCACTCTTAAGTCCCCCAGCTTTGGTAGGTTCCCCTAAAATTCCCAGTTCCCTGGGGAAAAATCTCTGCAATAACCGGGCTGGGCCTGTGAGTGAGATCAGCCTCATCCACGTCATGCCAGCCACGGCGTTACAACCTGGTGGCCGCCGCGTTGCCTTGATGATGCCAACGCAAACAAGCCCTTCCTTCCTGACACACCAGGTTGTTGGTGAGGAGCTCACCCTGCTGCTTCACAGCTCCCTTGGGAGGATGAGAGATCTCATCAAAAGGCAAACGGAGCTTCCAGGAAATTCCATTCACTGATTCGCCCAACTCCAGTGTTTTGCTGACACCCACCTGACAAAAAACAAGGCAGAAACAGGGCAAAAACACCTCGTCAACAAGGTCTATTTACCCCATTAGAAAGGCGGGTACCTCTTCCTCAAAACACCATCTCCAGAAGGAAAGGCTTGGAGGTCTAACCCAAACCCTGCCACCCGAGCTGCCAGGTGGGCAGGAGGTGCCAGGTGAAGGTCACCAGCACAGCAGGCTCTCGTGCACGGCAGCACTGCTGAGCACAGGAGTGCGGGGAGCAGGGGTGGGAGAGAGATGCACGGGTGGCACGTGAGCCGCCCGCGCCGCACACGCTGCAGCGTCGCTGGCCTCACGCGACGCGGGCCACCAGCCAAGCCCGTCACGGCCAGCCTGCTCGCTGAGGAGCTCCGAGGGAGGAGGATGGAGAGCGCAGGGCTGGGAGGGATTTCTCACTGATGATATTGTTACATTCTTTCCGAATCCTGGGAGTAAACAGGCGATCCAAATTTAGAAAGCACAGGACTGGAAAATTCAAACATTCCTTGAAGAATTGGTACAAACGGAGGAGGGGAGGGCGAAGGGGGACTGAGGATGATCTCACGCGCACACGAGAGCCAGATGAAAAGCTCATGACTTGAGCTCAGAACGCAAGCGAGGGGCCTGTTTCAGGTTGGCGTGCGAAATTGCAAAGATGAAGCTCCCCCTGTACACAAAAATGAAATGAAAAGAGCTCCTGTCATGCAAGGAGGGTCCCAACTCCAGTGCTCCTCCACAGACCCTCTGTGAAGGAGGGAGGCTGGGGGACAACCACTGCCCGAAGCCCTGGCGCTGGTCAGCAAGGGTTCGTACCAGCTTCCTCCTTGGCCTTTAAGTTGCCATTGACAGGAGCTTTGTCCAGCTTCACCAACCCGTGGGACAAGTGTGGATACAGCTGCAGGACAAACGGGGCCTCGGGTCTAAGACTGGATCTACCTAATCCCGAGAATCATGGAGCACATGGGTCCCTAATGAAGAGTAACACCAGCCACTTGCTAGGAGAAGCAAGAGCCCCTTTTTGCTGTGCTGACCCATCTGGAACAGCTTGAAGTGCTTGGGTTTGCTGTGCCCCGAGGCTCCTTCCCTTCTCCATGGGGCCTGAGCATCTTAAGCCCTCGGCTAGCACTTCCAGCCACTGAAATGGTGCATACCAAGCCAGGTCTGTGCTCTGCAGCTGAACAAAACCGAGGAGAGGAGCTGGTGAGGCTCAGCACCCAGCAGCTCAGCACCACGCGAGGCTCTGGGCAGGCTCCAGCACGAGAGCTGCACGCGGGCGCCGTCGGGGGCCCATGGAGCCAGACTGCTGCTGCTGCTTCACAAACAGATAATGGCTGTTAATAAAAACAACGCGGGAGTGTGCGAGGGGGAAGGGAAAAAAAATGAAAAAAAAAAAAAAAGCAAGGGCTTGTGCTGGAATAAACAAAGGTTAAAGAACAGTCAGGCTCCTGCAGGAATAGCAAAGCTTGGCTGCAAGGGAGGGAGGGGGCATTACGTAATGCAGGAAAAATGTTGGCTCCATTCAGTTTTCCACCACTTCATGTGATGTCAGGAAAACCATATAAATCAACATGCTTTCTGCTCCCACGGATGGAGGGCAGCAAGCAGGACTATTTATACTTACACAATTAAAAAAAAAAAAGAAAAGAAAAAGAAGAGTAGATGATGATTTCCAAGACCGGGAATAATTGACTCAGATTCCTCATTGCAAATGCGGCTGGAATCACTGCTTGCTGCGTGTTAACCCTTGACGGGCTCCTCCATCAGTCTTGCCACCCTCAGCTCTTCCATCTTTACCAATCAGCCTCTACCAGCTGTTTCCAGACTCATTTGAAGAATGATGTGGGCTGGAGATGAACAAAAATGGCCAGGCACTGAATTTGTGCAAGATGGGGACATCAAAGCATGGAAAAAGTGAAGTGAGTCACTCAAAGCAACCCAGCTGGGACTCCCAGGCCCTGTCCCATCTCCCCATATCTGCTCTAGCTACTAGGCTGTGCTGGGAAAGCAGAACATCTTTCTGGAAGAGGGGGATTTCTCCATGCACTGTCTGCTGCCACGGTTGCAATAGCCATCACATTTCACAAGCATCACCTCAGAGGAAATTCTGGTCATATGGCGAGGCTGAAGAAAAGCTGGGGACAACAGAGTGAGTCTGGAGGCTTGGGGACTTCTTTGGATTTTTTATTTTCACTGTATCTTTATCATGAGGGTTCGGGAGAGGGCTGTCATTGCAATGGGTTCAGCAGCGTGTTTCCCTTGTAACAACAGCGTGGCCTGGGGAGGAGAGGAGAGGGGCTGCAGATTTGCTCCTGGTAAAGCACAGATTCTCCCGGAGCAGCTGGATGCCTCCCGGATGCATGGCAAACGTGTCCCTGCATTCAGTATAAACGCTGACTTGAGCCACCCGTGGGACAGCTGTGGCCCTGGTGAGGGCAGATACCTGGTCTGGGGACTCTTGCATCCCAGCTCCTTGTCCCTTTTAGCAGTGGGATCCCCCAGCTGCTCTCTGTGGGACAGTGAGGGGTTACTTGGGCTTCAATGTACTTGACCCTTTGAATGCAGAAACGGAGTGAGGCCAAGCCAGTAAATGTGATTTTTTAGGACCAGGAGGTTTACTTGTGCTCTAAAAGCAAAGAATGAACCATGCGGTGGCTCAGCAGGATGAGCCCCTTCCTTTGCCTCTGGGCTGCTGGTATCTCGATCCATCTATATTAGGGACAGAGATGAGCTCTCTGCACGAAGCATGGCAGATAAGCAGCCTGCCCGCCCTTCACTGGGAGCAGCAGAGGCCACGAGAAGCGGGAAGGGAAGCCTGGCTCAGGCCAGCAGAGCTCCTGGCGCTTCGGCCTCGGCCGCGGACATCGCAGCCGCAGCTCGACGCGAGCGGCGACACCGCAGCCTCGGAGGGCAGCACTGGGAAATTCTTCCTTCGGGGCTGCGGGAAGCAGCTTGCGACTCCTCAGCTCGACGCCGGGGCTGCCTTCGTGCAGCGCCCCTGCCTCAGCTCAGCGGCGCGCGAGCGGCGGCAGGGAGCCCAAGGGCCCGCGGTGCCCGCGAGCCGCCGCGCGGCCAGGCCGCCCGAGCCGCCCGGCACTCCTCAGGGCAGGCGGCTCCCTCGGGCTCCGGCTCCTCGCTTTGGCCCCGGGGCAGCAGCCCCGCTGCTCGGCGCCCTGGCACCAGCTCTTGTGCCTCAGCGGAGGCTGCTCCCCAGCGCCCGGCCGGGCGGCACCCACCGCTACCGGCTCCCCAACGCGGGTGCGTGGGTGCCACGAGGGGCGCTTCGATCTCCGGAGCACGGGGCAGGAGGAGGGAAAATCCCACAGGATTTCTGCAGCAAAGCAGCAGCTGAGGGCACATGTGAGCTGAGCTCCTTGCTGCTGGCACCAGTCCCCGTTCCAGGACCCGGACAGCTCTTCGGAGGGCGGGCAGGGGCATGGGAAGCCAGTCGAGGACGAGGTAGAGGCGCCAGCCAAGGGCTTCTTGCGCTGCCCAATCTCCTCACACTAATGCAGCTCCTCACCCTGTCCTCGGCAGTCACCGAAAGGCTTTGGATCGGCACGGGCGAGCCCAGAGTTTGCCCAAAGTCCTCACATGGTGCTGGCCGCTTTTGCGGACCGGCAGCCGCCCGCGCCGCGCTCCTCTGCGCAGCCCCGTGGGCTCCTCTCCATCCACTCCGGCACGGAGCCGGAGCCAGGCCCACCAGGCACAGCCCCCTCAGACCTCCCAAGCACTGCAAATCTGGGTCTAAAATAAACTGCCTGCTGCCCACATTACAGGAAAGAGGAAACTGTGTGTGTTAGAAAGTGTGCCCAGCCTCCCTCTAAATGTTTTCAGCAGTATTTTTGACTCATGATTTCCATATAAAACTCAGCAGCCATGACCCAGTGTTCTACATTTCAGTTCCCTTTTTCCACACATTAGTGGCCTGTGTTTCCCATTAGCAGATCGGCAGGCTCCAGGGCGCGCGGCTCACGCCGCCGGCCGCGGCAAGGGGAGCGCAGGAGGCTTTGCCAAACCCTCAGCCAGGCAATTACCAGCCACTTCTGGGAACACGCTCCCTCCTGCTCCCGCTGCAGCAGCTCTTTAAGCAGGGAGGAAGGGAAGGGCTCAGAAACCTGTTAACAGGTTTTAATTAGGGCGTTTTAAACTTCACTTAGCACCTAGTAGAGACAGACACACGCGGGAGCTTGGGAGCCCTGGGTCTTGGCTAAACCCAACAGACAGGATGGCTGCAGGTGGGTGCGCGCGCGCCCGCAGGTGCGCGCGCGGGGCCGGGCGCCGATGCCCAGCACGGGGCCACAGACACATCCCCGTCCTGCAAGCGCCGACCGCGCCAAGGGAGGGAAGAGAGACGAGGAGGGAAGAGAGGGAGGGAAGAGGCTCAGAAGCAGCCTGGGAGAGCCGTGCATGGCCACATGAGCCCGGCTGCAGCTCCAGCCCTGGCCCTGCCGCTCACCATGCCCAGGCCCCGGCACCCCCAGCGCGGGGCTGCCGGGGACGTGGGCAGCTGGCCCGTGCCCAGCTCACCTGTGGGTTCTCCCTGCTCCCGCTGCTTCCCAGAGCAGAGCAGGCTCCGCTGGGATGCTGCCTCCCAGGCCTCTCCCCGACGGCTCCACCTGTGCCGAACCTGCGGGCAGGGCCATGGGGCCAGCCTGGCCCCGTGCCACGCGGGCAGCAGGACCCCCAGGCCGCTCTCATGCCGCTCTCTTCCCGAGGTGAAAGCTGCAGCGGGCTGGAACCGGGGCGCGGGGGGCACCGCGCCGAGCACGTCCCTGCTGCGGCGGCTCCCAGGCAGGCGCGGGTCGCTTGCTGCCCGCCTGGCTAAGGCACCGCAGCCTCCCCTCGCTTGACCCCGGGAAACCACAAGCCGGTGGGTGCCGGGCTCCCGCCGAGCAGGCCCTTTCCTGGCCTGTGCCAGGGACCCCGCGGGTCCTTTCCCGCTGTGAGCGAATCTCCTGTCCCTCGTTGTGCAGCGGGCACCGAGCGGTGCCCTTGTTTAGGCCACGCCGACCTCGGGGCTGCGTGGCCGCTGGCCACCGCTCTGCTGCGTCCTCCGCGAGGAGCAGCCTCCCTTCCGCGCACCCGCCAGGCCTGCAGCCCTGTGGCACCCGCAGCCAGGCCCAGGCAGCCACACGCACCAGGATTTTATGTAGGCCACACAGCCTCACTTCCCTGCTCTGCTGTTCCCATCACTCCTGCTCCTCTGTCCTCGGCACCTCTGGCCAAGAGCAAGTTTCCAGGTGCCAGGTGCTGTGCAAAGGCCTGGCGAGAGGCTGCTCTTGCCCTCAGCACCCAGCGAGCTCGGCCAGCAAGCACAGGAGGAGAAGTGCTGGTGGACACGCAACTTGCTTCTGTTGGATGTCTTCAAAACCACCCACAGACTTTGTTACACTGAGCAAACTGCCACAGGGTTTGTGGGGACGGTAACTAGCTTCCTCTAAGACACGGAGGCTGGCATCGATTCATTCATCGATTGCCTGCCTTGGATTTTGCTCGTGCTGTCAGTGGCTCTGCAGCAGCGCTGTTTGCTCCTCCTGTGTGCTGCCTTCCCAGGGAACGCCAGCCCCAGAGGAGCCCAGAGGCTACCCCGCGATCACCCCCGTTCCCCTCGCCAGCGAGCCCTCATACAGGAGAGATGGAGGCGAGCAGAGCACCTCAGGGTAGACATGCACCCCTGGGAGCCTCACAGTGCTGCCCTTCCAAGCAACATCACCCGCCACGATCTCTTGCCCTCAAGAAGAAGGTTCTTCCCACCCCAGCCAGCGGGCAGAAGGTTCTGCTCTCCCTGCTCCTACCTGTGAGGATGGAGACGCTGTGGAAGCAGCTGTCCAGCTTGCCCAGGAGGATGGAGAGGAAGCTGTCGGCAGCCAAGCCGTTCACATCCCGTGTGCTCTGGTCGTAGACCACCACGTCCTGGTGCTCTTCTGCCTCCACCTGCAGAGGGAATGGCCACAACAGGGTTCAGAGAAAGGGCAGAGGATGGAGGACTCGTGCAGGGCACACTTTTGTCCACTGATTTAGGCTGGATGAAATTCCTGAAGGTTGAATGCCAGGTGTCCAGGGAGCTGGGATGGGATGGACATGGAGGGAGGGTGCTCGCTGCCCTCCCTGGCATGGGCCCTGGAGCAGGGCAGCGTGCACCCCCCCCTGCACCCGCCCCTCGCCAGGCTGCCCGCTGTGCAGCTTCCCACGAGCGAGCTCTGCTCGTGGCCCCGACGGCTGCACCAACAGCGAGGCGGTCGCTCTGCTGCACGGACACAAACCAGCTTTGCTGCACAAATGCCAGGCGAGCAGCCATGCTCACTGCGAGGGCTTTGGAGCATCCTGCCCAAACACTGCTCCTTTCCAGCGCCAACCTCAGCTCTCCATTACTCCACTGCGTCCCGGAACTCCCTGTGACTCCCGCACGTGGCCGATCCTGTGGCTCGCTGGCCGTCCCTGCCCGCACGCACCCACAGACAGCCCCGGAGCCCTCCCACATGCCGCGCTCCTTCTCTATCCCCCCACTGAACCTGTGTGCTGAAACGCTCCTTTCCAACCTGGCTGGCTGCTGTGGGAGGCATCTGGGCCTGATTTCCGTCGGCAGGGATGCTCGCAGCGCCGGCTTGTCCCAGCTCGGCCACCGCTGGGAAGGGTTTGAGCGACGGCTCCTGCGTCACCGTCACGTTACCTATCACGAACGGCACCCAGGCCCCGCGGAGCTGCCGGGTTCCTGGGGCAGGTCAGTTTGCAGGACGTGCCAGGGGTCTGGGCAGACGCCTCTCAGCCTCACGAGGAGCCTCACGAGGCCCCGTCATGGGCAGAGCTCGGCATAGAGCTCAAGGCGCTGGCAGCAGTGCCGGCCAAAGCCCTGCAGGGAGACGGAGAGGCCCGCGGAGCCGCGGCCGGGCGCGCTCCGGACAGCCTGTGCCGGCCTCGTGGCTCCAGGCACATCCATCTCGCCGCAGCAGGAGGAGGAGGAGGCAGCCGAGCCGCAAGGAGGGCACCAAACCAGCCCGCCACGTCCGCGTGCAGCCTGGGGGGACGGCAAAGCCGCCCCGCTGCGTCCCCACCACGGCTTAGCTGCGGTAAGGAGGGAGGGCCTGTAACCCCTGTGACAAGTTTGCTGTTCTCTGCTAGGGCTTGTGCTCAAGTTGCCTTGTGAAAACCCCTCAGCCCAGCACTGGAACCATTTGCTGCATCTCACGGACGTTTCATAGCTTGCACATCCCCACAACAAGGGGGATGCAGCACAACAAGGCTGTCCCCATCTGCCCTGCTTCCCAACCAGAGCCCCGGTCCCTGCCTCGGGTCTGGCTGAGAGCTGCAGCAGCCGCCCAGGAGCCCCGGAACCAGCTGTCCCTGTGGCTCCGCTTTACTCAGGGCAGGAGGGTGCCAGGACTCGCTTCTCCCATCCAGCTTCCTCAGCCTGCAAGGAAGCTGCAGCACGGGGGGCTGCAGCAGGGCTGCCGTGCCGGGGGCCAAAGCAAACAGCAGTTGAAGCTCCCGAGAACTGAAATCTCTGCAGGAGCCCCCTTGCAGTGGTGAGCAAGTATCTGTAACACCCATCCCCTTTCAATACATCACTTGTCCGCAATGCCATTCTGCTGAATGCATTCACCTGGCGCTGCCACAGATATTAACACAGCCCCGAATGACACGCTCCAAATTCAGCACCCCTTGGCGAGGTCCCTGCGGCAGCTCGAGGTGCAAAGCCAGCGCCGGGCTCCCTGATGCAGCCTGAGCCCAAGTCACCTCGGTGCTGGCGGCAGAGGAGCCGCGGCTGCTGTGTGCGCCGTGCGTGCATGTCCCACCGTGGGATTTGGTGTCCCCGGCATCTCCGCGGCCCGGCCGGCGGGCTGCTGCCGATGCCAGGGCTGCGACACCGTTCGCATCGTGCCCGTTATAAGGTTTCACGCCGAGCCAAGGCCAAGCAAGCACCGGCCTCGCGTGGCCCCGCTGCGGAAATAAACGCTGTGTTTGCCGGGGCCAGGCCTGTGCAGACGGGCCCAGGGGAGGGGGCTGCTGGAAATGAAGAGACGGGGCTCGGGGGCGCACGAGGAGCCCGCAGGCTGGCAGAGCCCCCCGCCCATGGCTGTAGAGACGTTTGGCCGAGTTCCGCGGTTCCTGATGGTCCCTGGTCCTCAGGGAAGACAAAGGGCCATCTCTGGCTGCAACACATGGATGAAAAGCCGAGCAGGGGCAGAGGAGGAGGCTGGAGATGAGGAGATGCCCAAGCCGGTGGCCTCCACCCCAGGTCCCTTCCAGGAAGCGGGGCCAGGAAGGTCCCTCTGCAAGGGGACACAAGGCCCATCAAGCCTTGTGGCCACAAGCTGCGGTTTGCTGGCCTCCCGGCTCAGCTGCAAACACGTTGCACACACTTCCCAACGGGCTTGCCCATGTCACCCAGAAGAGGTGTCCCAGGCTGGGGCCTGACACTGTGCCCGGCCAGCACGGGACGTCCCCTGCGGCCACAGCTCGTGGCTGCACTGCCCCAGGGGAGCTGGGCTGCCAGGTTTGGGGCTGGGCAGTGCCAGGAAGGGCAGCAGCTCCGCAGGACAAGGCCCAGGCTTCCCTGCCCGTGGTCCCTAGCGCCACGGGCCACGAACCCGCTGGCTCCGTCGCCGCCCTGGCTGCAGAGTCCCCACACTTGCAGATCACGGGTGGCCCCACTGCTCCGGCGACACAGCAGGACGGCCCAGCTCAGGAGAGGAGAAATGGGCGCAAGCCGGTCCGCTCCGCACGGCCTCCCGGAGCTCCCTGTCCCGGCTCTGCCGGCCGCAGGGCTCGTTGTGCAGGGAGCAGGGGCCGCGCGGCGCCCTCAGCAGCTCTCCCCAAGCCGGGGGCACCAGCAGCTCTGCCCAAGCTGCCCTCCTGCAGCAGCCCCCGCCGCCGTCCTCACCTCCCGTGCTCAGCCTCCAGCCGCAGACGCCTCCCATGCGGAGGCCGCGGCCTCGGCGCTCGCTGGCTCATCCCGGGGCGGGCGGGCAGCTCCGGTCCCTGCCCGTCCTGCCGCGGCCGCCTCGGCTGCCAGGCGGGTTCCACGCTGCTCGGCTCTTGTGCACAGCTCCCGGGGCACCGCAGGTGATCCGGGCTGAGATAAGGCCTAGGTGCTCTTATTACCCAAAGTACGACAGGCATCTCAGCGCTTATTGTTTCAAAACACAGTGAATCACCCCACTGAAATGGCAGAGCTTCCCTAAGCACACAGCAGCCAGGCACACAGCTCCAAAATAAGCCCTGGCTTTGCCTATAGCCAAACAGCTGCTTCCAAAGTCAGGCTCCTAAAGCAAATAGGAACAGTAAGTGTCTCCCCTGTCCTCAGCGCCCGCTGCCAGGCCCCAGCCACTGCTACAGCTGCCCCGGGGTAGCCACCCCGCAGGAAGCAAAGGAGGTGCGGGAAGACCTGGCGGGGGGCTCTGAAGGAGTGAAATTTTCAACACTTCCTTCAAGGAATCAAACTTTCACCTTCCCATTTCTGTTTTCCCACCAAACGGCCTTTTCCCAAGAGTTGCACCAAGCAAGCCGGGAGCTGCAGTACAGCCACGGCACCGCTCCATTCCAGGGCATCCAGAGGAGTTACTAACGGGAGGAGGCTGGACACGCTCCCTGGGCCAAGGCGACAGCTACCCGTCCTCGCTGTCACTGTGCACAGGGGGCACAAGCACAGGGAGCGGGAACATCCCTGCAACCTCTGCTCTGCCTCAGCCGTCTGCTCCCGCGGCCCCGCGCGGCGGGGGGCACGGGGGTCCCCGCCAGGCCGGGACACGCAGGCCGGGCTCCTTCGGAGGCACGTGCAAGGAGGGCGGAGGGGCACGGCCCCATGGGCGGCTGCAGAGCTGCCTCCCGGCCGCCTTTGTCTCCCTGGCCCAGCAGGAACCATGGGAGGCCGGTCCGGAGGGAGCCCGGGGCCGGACGATAGCGCCACTGATGTCACTCTTCCCGCCACGCGCCCGCCCCGGTGCCCCCGTGCCGAGCGCCCCGTGCCGCGCTCCCCGTGCCCACAGCGATGCCCCTACACCGAGCGCCCCGTGCTGCACCCCCTGCCCCGAGCCGCCCTGCGCCGCGCTCCCCGTGCCCACAGCGATGCCCCTACACCGAGCGCCCCGTGCTGCACCCCCTGCCCCGAGCCGCCCCATGCCGCGCTCCCCGCGCCAGCAGCAGGCACAGGGCAGAGCCGGCAGCGGCCTCCGCTCTGGAGGCCTCCCCAGGCCGTCACAGCCAGGGGGACACGTGCCCCATCTGCCGCTGGCACCGCTGGGGACGCGTTCTCCCGCGCGCCGCTCTGCCCTCTCCAAAGGGAGCCGAGCGCTTTGGAAGGCCCCTCCCTCACAGCGCAGCCTCTTGTGAGATAAATTAGAGCTGCTAATAATCCGCTTTGAACAGATCTGCTCCATTTTTTTGCTCCATTTCCATTTCTGCTGTTTGCCTGGCCGGCAGCCAAGGTCCGTCCTTCCCTTCTGGTACCCAGGCCCCATTCTCCCTCGTTTCAGCAGAAATGCCTCTCCCCAGGGCTTGCTGCTGTTTCTCTATGCCCCGCTCACCTTGGCCAGCTCTGCAGGTGCACCCGGCACCCACTCAGCAGGCAGAGCTGTGGGCATCTCCCCCCAGCAACCACGCACCCCAAACCTGTGTTCTGGGGCCCCGCTGGAGCCGCCACCTTCCCTTTGTGCCTCTGGAGACAGGGACACTTCCAGCAACTAATGCTGACAAATCTGCCAAGGCCACATTCCTCTTTTATTAATCCCCACGTCGCTGCTTTGCAATGCTGCTCTCCCTCTGAGCTCCTGGCACTACCCACCCGCCCATAAATGCCCCATAAATGCATTTAAGGCTGGCAGGATACGGAGAAGGTACAAAGGTAAGAACTGCCCACCGGGGTCCAAAGCAGCTCGCAAATCCCTCTCCGGGGGTGGGTAAATCCTGAGGCGGCTGCCCAAATCCCATTGATTTCCACAGGTCACAAAACACACGCTTGCCTCAAGTGGCCACTACTGGAAGCTGGAGGTGGGGTGGAGGGGGAAAACAGCGACCCCAAGGCTGGAAGCCCTGAGCCATGGGCTGTGTGGAGGCCTCTGTGCCGCAGCCAGGCTGAGCCCCCCTGATTCCTGCCGTGGGGGGGATACAGCTGTGACCCCCCTCCCGCCTCCGCTGGCTTCCCAGGGCGAGTGGCTGAAAGGCACAAGGGTGCCGGGAGCTTAATGAATTGCCGGGCGGCCTCGCGCCGGGCGGCCTCGCGCGCCGGGCCAGATGAAGGCCGGGCCGCCCGGCAGGGCGCTGGCGACGCGCCGGGAGCCTTCCCAGCCCTGCCACAACGGCAGGAAAAAAAGCAAGGAAAAAGCCAGGAGGGAATTAAAGCTCAGGAACACCCCTGGGCTCCTCCCCCAGCAGCGTCCTCGCCGCAAGGTTGTGTTTCTGTCCCCAGCCAATACCTGGGCCCTTACGTAATGAGCAGGGAGCTGTTCCTGCCCTGCCAGCACGGAGACCATGGGATGTGTGGGGCTGGCGGCGGGCACCAGGACTGCACCAAGGGCCCTTTGGATGGAGCGGGATGGGGCAGGAGCCCTGGGGCTGGGGCGGGATGGGGCAGGAGCCCTGGGGCTGGGGCCACCGCTCACCCAGGTCTGCAGGAGGCCTCAGCTGAGGTTAACTCTTCCCGCTGCCTCCCCGGCTCCCGCCCCGGCTTGGCTGCCGCTCCCCGTGACGGCGGCCACTGCAGAGCTGACCCCAGCTGGGAGGGGGCGGCGGCGCCTCGCGCCCGCTCCCGCCTGGCAGAAACTGATTATGCTGCTTTATTCCCTCGGGGATTTAAGAGCAGCTAAATCCGTTCAGGAATCATTGCCTGCAATGCCGGCGGCGCAGCGCGGCCGGGCCGGAGCGGGGCCGAGGCAGCGGGGCGGCCCCCCCGCGCGCCAGGCAGGGTGATGTCAGCGGCAGCCAATGCGCGGCGCGGCGCGGCCCCGCGGGGGGGACGCCACAGATGGCTCCAGCTGGGCCCGGCATCTGATTAATCGCCTGAATTACCCTCACTTTGCCATAAAATCGCAAGGCAGGGGGGCTGGGAAGCGGGAAGAGTGGGAGCCACCCGGGGAGGGGGCGGGCTATGGGGCACAGCGCCCCTCGGGGTGCAGCCACAGGCTGTGCCATGGGGACGCGCCGCTCCGGGGACATTTGGCAGCTGGAAGCGCTTACGCCAAGGCACATCCCAAGGGTCTCCTGCTTGGGATACTGGACCCTTCTGCACCAAGCACGTCTGGAAGAGAGTCCGGGTTCACCCCTCTGCGAGCGGCCCCATGGTCACTGAGCCCCATGGGCAGCGCCGGGCTGCCCCACAGCTGCACCCCTTGTTCCCCTTGGCCCTGCAGCGCAGGCACCTGCGCATGGGGCTGAGGGGCGGCGGGCGCCGCGCGGGGCCCACAGCGCGCACAGGCCCTCCCCGCTCTCGCCCCACTGCTCGCTGCTGAACCCCACGGGCAGGGATCGCCCCTGGGAGCCCCTGCAGTCCGGGTGTGACGGCCGACGGGGCGCTCGGCCGCGTGGGGAGCGCGGAGCAGACGGGTCCCATGGGGTGCCCATGGACCCCCTTCCTTCCCCGGGCTGCACAGGGCCCGCGGGACGGCCAGTGGGGCTAGTGTGTGGGGAGCCGGGGGCAGAACAGGGCTGCAAGCACCGGCGGGGCTCTCGGGCAGCCCGGCACGGGGAAGGCCGGGGCTGGAGCCCAGTGACATGGCTCCGAGCCACCGCTATTATTTAACTAGGAGAGATAGAGAGAGGAGCCTGGGAGAGATAATGTGCCATGACACCGGATAAGAGCTTCTGGCGTCACGAGGGAGGAGGATTACATGTCCCTGAATGGAGTTAGAGATGACAGAGGGGAGGGGAAGAGTTTTTAGCAAGGGATTAGGCTTAGGGCTCCAGGAAGGCTTTGGTGGGATTGTTTGCCAGCGCACAGGCTGGTGTACCTGTTAGACCTGCCTGGGGAGAGCTCCTGGCCGGGGGTGCTGCAGGGCTGGGACGTAGTGGTGGGCAAAGAAGCAGAGCCCCGAGGACAGCCCTGAGGGCCTGCGGACACAAGAGCTCCTGTTCATCTCTCTGAAGGGCAAAGGGAGAGCCAAAGAGAAGCGGCAGCGAGGTGCCAATGTGGAGCAGCAGGACATCCTGGTTAGGGACTGACTGTCCCCTAAGGGAGTCTGTCTCCACATCCCTGCACCTGACACTGCAGTGGACACAGACCCATGTCCCTACATCCCGCTTCCGGGGAAGGGAAGGCCGACAAGGCACAAAGACAGGCCAGGGCCAAATGCCATACCTTCATCTTGGAGGCTGGCTGGATGAGCTCTGTAATGGAGACCTTGTCCTGCTGGAGTCGCCTCTTGACCAGCTTGGAGCAGCAGATGTTGACGGAGCTGAGCACGTGCCAGGAGTTGTACTCCACAAAGGAGCGGCTGTCGATGACCAGGGTGCCCTCGGCCCCGTTCCTCAGCAGGCTGGCCAGCTTCTTAGGATCCATCACCTTGCGTGGGAGCCTGTCCCCTGCCATAACGGGGCTGTCCCCTCTGCAGCGAGCGGGCGCAAGGGGCCAGGGCAGGGCAGGGAAGCCAGCACCGGTCTTCCCTGGGGGCAGGAGCGAGGGGCTAAGGGGCGAGCTCAGCGGCGCTGTCCTGCTCTCCTCCCTCACACCGCTAAGGCCGGCGATGCCGACTCATTGTGCTGAACCTGAGGAGACACAAAAGCAGCAGATGAGTGTAAGGCAAAATGCTGATCAGAATCCACTGCTTTCCCTTTGGAGCCTTCCTCCATCCCAAGCCCCACTCTGCCCCTCAAAGCTCATTCCCCTTGACTATGAGCTTTGCTGTATTCGGGCTTCTCTGCTTGTGTTTGTTGGTACCTTGATGTTCCCCTCCCAGCTCAGCAGGGCTGGAAGAAACCAAGAAGGAATGTCTGTGCAAAGACAAGCAACCGACATGAAGAGCCTCTATCCCCACCCAGGCTCCACCGGAGCTGCAGGAGGAGGCAGATCTACAGAAACGAAGCGGGTGGCAATTCCGCTAAGCCCCGTATCCCAAGCATCCCTCCATTGCTGTATCCCAAGCATTCCTCCACTGCTGTATCCCAAGCATCCCTCCACTGCTGTAACACCAACAGGGCTGCCCCTTAAGGCCAAGCAGAGAGGGTAAATGAACGTGAGACACCAACAGCAGCAGAGACCAGGAGTCCTTCAGCCGGGCCTCCGGCAGCAACTGCTGGCAGACGCCTTCGGAAGGGAGCAACGAGACGAGGATCCAGGGATGCTCTCTAGGTCTATCTGCACAGCCTGCAGTCACCTCCAGTGCAAGAACCGCCTGGGCCAGAGGTTTTATCTCTGAATATAGCAGCCCTCAGTGAAGCTTTCTTCCATGAATATGCCTAACTGCCTTCTGCAGCCACGTCAGCTTCCAATGAGCACGCTGTCCTGCGGCCGGCGCGCACACCGCTCGCCAGCCATTGCGAACAACTGCTCCTCCGGCTTGCTCTGCACCTCTGCACGGCTCCCTGGAGGACCCCCGCTTCCTATATTGGAAGGGGCCTTGAGCACCTGCTCCCTGTTTCTCTTCCCTGGGATTCTCACCATTTTTAGAGCTTATTGAGGAGTCCCTAAGCATGTGACATGCATGGAGCTGTTCCTGGAGCCTTGCTCTCCCTGCAGGGCTGCATGTGCAGGCGCACCAGGATGTGCAGGGCCCCAAGCAGCTCCTCCTCTCCCTCTCCTGGCCTAACAGCTCCAAGAGATCTGCTCCTTCTGACCTCTGCTGAAGATGGAGCTAATGCTTTCACAGAGCCACGTATATCCAGCTTTGACGCTGCGCTCCTGCACGACAGCAGGTCAGACACCCCAGCAAAGCAAGTTGCCCACCCACGTCCATCACTTCACCGTGGATTTCACCTACTGCCTTTCGCCAGCCCCACCTCGTGACCCTCTCCCGGCTGCAGGAGAGCCCCTTCCCGCTCCCAGGTGGGAGGCAGCGACGGGCAGCGGTGCCAGCAGCGCTAGCGCAGGGGGCACCAGGCCGGCTCCTTCCTCTCCGGAGCCTCCTCTCTCGCACGCCGGGCTCTGAGTCACGCAGCGGGGCAGCATCCGGCTCCCCCTCAGGAGCAAGGCACGGTCACGTCGGGTCCTCTGCGAAGGGCCTCAGAGCAATAAGCTTCCTCCAAGCCCAGCTCATGGGGTTAGCCAGAGCAAGAGGCAACCCGCGGGCATCTAGCTTAGGTGTCTTCTTTGGCTTTAATGGCCAACGTCATCGTAGGCAAGTTTTAATGGCATTAGTTTTTAATGCCACTGTAGCCATTCAGAAAATAAGCGGGGTTATTACCAGGCTCCTTTTGCTCCTGCCAGACGGCGCTTTAGAGAGAAGCCACAAGCTGCTGCGTGGAAGCTTTAATGCATGTGAATTAGCAGGACTACGAATACGGTGCCCGAAGAGGCCGGCAGAAAGACTGTCATTGACTTCTGCAAGGCCAGGATGTGGTCCCTGGGTAGGGCAGGCTGGGAGTCACCCGGCAAGGCCGGAGCAAGCCGGCCGCTGTGGGAAGCTCCGGAGTCCCCGCGGCGCAGGCACGGTGCTGCAGGGACCCCACGGCTGGGGCAGTGTGGGGCACGAGGAGGATGCTCGGGTAGGACATGCCACCACGGTAAGGACCTTGCTGCCACACACACAGCGAACGGCACTTGCAATTAAACGGGGTAAGCACCTTCTGCACTACGAAAGAAGAAAGGTCCTTACATAGAGCCTGAAACCCATTCGTACTGCAGAAAAATCCCGCTTGGGAGGAGATGTGTGCGGGCACGAAACGCCAGAGCGCCCTGTTACCCGTCACAGAGCCTGGGGGACACGGCTGGCAGAGAAAGGACGTGAAGGCACCAAATACAGGGGCGGAGGGGTCAGCACCTGCAGCTTTCTGGCTCGGGACCCCAGAACTAGCAGCCCCATTGCCTGGGCTCCCAGACCTGCAGGAGGAGAGAAGTCCTGGGCGTCGGGATCCAAGTTCCCAATGCCAGGCCACGACAGGACGCACAACCTTCCCCGGCCCTGTGACACACACAGGCTGCCTCTGCTAACAGGCTAATTCCACTGAGGGAACAAAAGAGGGAAAAGCTTCCCTCAGCAACCGCAGGGATGCTGGGCACGAGTGCCCTCCGGGCACGAGGCACCCTGCGCCCCATGGCCGGGTGGGTGGCCGGCCCCGGCTCTCCCCGGCCCCACAGCGAGCCATGGAGCCCCCTCATTCCAAGCCACCTCATCCCGGCGCTCCCGCCTTGCCAGAGGTCCCCCCCCCCAGCAGCTCCACTCGGAGCGGGGCCGCTCGGAGGGGATGCAGATTAGGCAGCGTCTCCCCTGCGTCTTTCTTTCACACCCCAACTCCCCCTCTCCTCCCTTCCCCGTGAGGCCGCCAGGCTGCGAGCACTTCTTGATTCTTCCAATTACGCCTAGCGATAAAGGGGAAGGGAGGGAGCTGGCAGACAAAAAGATGCGGATAATGCCGAGATGGAGGGCTAGGAACGAACGGTGCGGGTGGGAAGCACGAGCGGTGTGATGCGCGGGGCAGGGGCACGCGCTGCACGGTGTGTCCGGAGACCACACGGTCCAGGCCCTGCTCTCCTGCGGTCCCTGCAAAGCGCCAGCCCTGCGCGGCTCCTGCCCGCGGCCAGCAAGCGCTGTCAAGGACTCGTGGAGGACGCGCGGCCGAGCGGGGCTCGGTCTCTCTCGCAGCGCCCCGGCGAGCGGGGCCTCCGCAGCGCTGGGAACACCTCTGGCCGCACCCCGGGCAGGCCCTGCCGCCCCACAGCGCCCAGGAACAAGCACCGGGAGGGCCGGAGCACAACAGGGCTGGCACCAGCTGGGCACGTCCAGCCGGGCCAGAGACGGCCGAGACCCTGCGCTGCCGGCAGCCCCACGGATCCGCGCAGCCGGGCGGAGCGGCCGCTCGCGTGGAGAGACCGGAGCGTTGCCAGCAAGCGGGGCAGGCAGGGAGAGGAGGGATCCCCACGGCACCTCGCGGGACACTGGCAAGATGGTGTCGGGAAAGAAAAGCTTTAACACCTCCTTACCTGGACTGGAAGGAAGGAGGGAAGGAAGGAGGGAAGGAAGGAGGGAAGGAAGGAAGGAAGGAAGGAAGGAAGGAAGGAAGGAAGG
>NW_020455049.1:403217-410996 GCF_003342845.1 Nothoprocta perdicaria
GCTGCGGCCTCCGGCGCCGCCGCGGCCTCCGGCGCCGCCGCGGCCTCCAGTGCCACTTAGGCTTCCGGCGCAGCTTCAGCCTCTGGCACCGCTCCGGCCCCTGGTGCATGGCCACCCCATGGCGTCCCACCGGCCCCTGCCAGCTGCTCTGGGTAGCCCGCATGCCAAGCGTGCACGTTCAGCCTTGCTCCGGCGAGGCTAGAGGACACAGAGGCCACCAGCAGATACCAGCAGGAGGTGGACACGTAAGGCTGGGCCGCTTCCAGGGGAAGGGGGCAAGAGGCTGCGAAGGGAGGTATCAGCGAGGTTGGGCACGTGGTGTCACCTCCATCAGCGCCCAGAGCACCACGAGGTGGAGGAAAGGGCACAGACACAGCCTTTTGCAGACACGATGGCTGCAGAGACATGACAGAGTCCTGGGGGCGCAGAGGCCGCGAAGCCGCAGCCCCCTTCTCACACCCTGCTGCCCCTTGGCACCCATGGGGCCCCTCGAGACTCGTCCCAGGCCGGGCCGCGCAGGAGGCGAGCGCTGCTGCTCTCACGGGCTCGCCGCCAGCGCCAGCCCCGCCAGCGCCAGCCCCGCCAGCGCCAGCCCCGCCAGCGCCAGCCCCGCGAGCGCCAACCCCGCCAGCGCCGCCCGCGCATCGAGACACTGCAGAGCAGCTGCGGCCACAGCAACCCGGCTGCAGCCGCGCGGTCAGCGCGGACATCGGGCTGCTGCCGCGCTGGGAACGGCCACCGGCAGCGGCACAGCGGGAAGCATCCAGAGTGCAGGCGACAAGGTCAGTCTTCCCCGCGCTAAGGCTCACACTTTGAACATCATTTATATGGTTTTCCTCCTCCGTGTGCACAAGCACTTTCATTTTGAAACCTCCAGAAGCCAAGTCCAAGGTCTGGCAGGACCAGCCAGACGCAGCATCGCTGCCTTTCCCACCCAGAGCCATCCCGCTGCCTCCTCACCCTGCCGAGCCGCGCTGCTCCCTCGCCCGGCCCGGCCCGCGTCACGGCCGGGGGCGAACGCACTGCACAGGACACAGCTCTCTGCGTCCCACGGGTGCCCCCAGCACCCGCACTGCCCCATTCCCCACCACGGCTGCGGGACCTCCCCAGAGGACATGTGCACCCATGGGTGGGCAGAGGGGCTGCCATGGGCATCTCTGGGGGTGCCCGCTGGCTCGTTGCCTTCCTGCAGGAGAAAGGGCTAGAGGCAGCCCCAAAGGCAGGGAGGCAGGTGCTGGGCCAGGATGGTTCTTGTTCTAGGACACCATAATGTTGTTCTTGTTCTAGGCACCATAAATGCCTGGTGTCCCAGATGGCAGGAAGGGGTATATATTGCCAGGGGTATATTCGGTCTCCTGGAGAAAGGCCTGGCAGGACCTGAGTACTATTTGCCCACCTCCCTATCTGCTAAAGGAAAGCAAGCCCAGGAGGAACCTGTGGCTCTCCAGGCAGCAGATACACACATCAGCATTTTACTTCTCAGGAACAAGCAAAAGCAAAATGAATCCGTCCACCTCAGCTGAGTCCACAGGCAGTCTGGAGGTGAGGGAGGCCCATGGGGGTCAGTGCACATAGAGGGGGTTAAGGTAGGACCTGGCAAAGGCAGAGCAGCTCCACAGACCCCTGCCCACCTGCACTGTCACTATTCCCCCACATTTCAATGGCACCCAGTACCATGGACTCGCTTAAGAACAACTGTAGACCAGCTGAAGCCCTGGCCCTGCTCAGAAGACCAGAATTCAGTTCACATCCCAGGGATCACACTGGCTTTGCACAGGATGATGCAACTCCCAGAGCAGCAACAGGCCTTGCAAGACTTCTCTGACTTGCTCCAAGGCCTGCTGAATCTCCTACATGCCCACAAAGGATAAATGGCTCACAGGTTTGGAACGAATTCGCACTTGCCGCGCAGGCTCCACCTCTTATCACAGCCACAAAGGGAAGGCACCGCCTTTGGGCTGCAGAGGATTTCACCTTTATGTGGCAGGAGCCCTCGGCCCGCGAGAGCAGAGCTAACGCTGCTGCCCGCGCTCTCTGCTTCCCGCGTGGGCTGGGGGTCACTGCAGGGGGGTCTCCCAGCTGAACCAGAATCACGCGGGGTCAGACAGAGCGTTTTGCAGGTCTTCCCTGCATCCCGGCCACCCCAAACACAGGTCCAGCGGCTACAGGGAGCCAGGGCTTACGAGCCAGCAATGAGAGCTCCTCTCCACGCAACAAGTGCTGCAGCCCTGCCTGTTACCGACAGCTCCATCCTGTGTGGTTTCTGTGACATAGACACCCTCTTTCAACCACTGTCATCACGGCTACTGTAGGCAGCAAGCTACACAAACCCAGGAACCATTTTCCTAGCAGGGTAGTATTCCTCTCACCAGCTCCACGCAGACATTGAAGCATATGTATTTTTAACTCCACGGTTGCAAAGCGCCAGAGATGCAATATGCTGTATAGCCAAGGCTTCACCATTCTCCAGCTAGTTTCCATGCGAGCAAGTCTTAGTTGCTGGGGATTTTTAACCTGTAATGGAAACCACGCACCAAATCTTGCCTGTTTAGGAGTGGGAGCTGACCTGCAGCTAAGTCGGATGAGTTCATTCCTCCTCACCTTCCCTCTAGTCCTTCCAGACCCTGCTAGAGTCACCCTTATCTTTATTATCAGTTTCTGCTGAATGAACCTTGCTCAGGTGGCAGACAAAGAGGCAGCCAAGCTCCAAGCAGACGACACTGGGAGGATGACACGGAACTACAGGCATCAGCATTCAGCAAGCAAACGGAGAACGCACGGATCTATTTTTAATGGCACGGCGCGGGTGCTGCACAAAAGGACGTATCCAGGGAGATTCTGCCCAGTCAGAGATTTGTGTCAGTTTTGCTGCAATAATCGGCTTCGCCCCTCTACCACCCCGGAGGATAATGTGGGGCAGGGCGTGTGGGTCGAGCTGGAGGCCTCTTGGTCGAGGTGGCCACAGGGAGGGCGCGAGGGGCCGGGCAGGCCCCGGAGCAGCAGCCGGCTCCTGTGCTCGGCTAGCGAGGCCGCCGGGGAGGAGCAGGCTGCGAGCGCAAGCGTAGACACCCCGGTTGCTAAAGGCAGCAGAAAAACAGCTGGATGCTGCAGATAATCCTGCTTGCTTCTTTTCCAAAGACTGCCCTAGGTGCGGATGGACCCTCTCTGTTTGGAGCAACAACGGTCCCCAGTTCCTCAGGAGAGGTTGGGTTTCAATGGGAGATGGGTAATTTAAGCAGATGCCCATTTCATGCATTTAATTGTTTGACTTGCTGGAGAATTTAATTGTTTGACATGCTGGAGAAAAAACCCTGCCACCACCTCATAAATGGGCTGAAATGCCTCCCACAGCTCCTGCCACATCAGTTGAATTAGCACGGTCGCCTCGTTTCCAGCCCTCTCACCGTCACTGCCCCATAACAGGTATTTTACAGACGCAGGGGAGAAACAGGCTGGCAGGTGGTTATGGAATAGTCATGGAATAGTGTCGCTTGGAAAGGACGTCAAGGAGGTCACCTGCTCCAACCGCTCTCTCCCTTAAAGCTGGGCCAACTTCAGCACTACACGAGGGTTTCTCTTCCTTCTAGTCGCCTCGTGGGTCCTCCCCAAGATCAGTGGGCTCAGAAATCACACTCCCCATGGCTCAGCGTGCAGAAATGCTCTGCAGAGAGCGGCTCCCGCAAACGGTGAGAGCACCTGAAGTGCTCTGGGAAAGAAGCCTGAAGAACCTCAAGTCTCTGCCCCAAGGAACCTGGACACTCATTTTGGAGCGCGGCGCTGCAGCAAGCAGGGCACGCGGGCGCACCTCAGGACGGGCACGCGGGAACTGGGGACTCTCCACACACAGGAAACGACGCGGGAAGAGGCGTAAGGGGAAAAGGAAGAACAGAGGGAATCAAGGAAGAGCCTCTAGTCCCAGGCGGGCTGCTGGCACGATCTTAAATTAACTCAGTGCAAAGTGCGTCACTCGCTTCGCTTTCACGCGGCCCCATCCCGGCTTTGGGCGCCGTACCGCTCCTCGTGCGCTCCTTCGGGCGCTCCTCGTGCAGCAGAGCAGTTCCCGGGAGCGCCTCCTGGCTCCCCCTCTATCCCAGCCTGGGGACTACAGCCCCTGTCTCCTCAAATACCGCCCCTTTCGAGAGTCAGTAACCGGGCAAACAGGCGGCACGTGCCGCTTTGGGAAACTGGTCTGAGGGCAGCCAAGGAGCCCTCAGATGCTGCGCGTGCCGCCAGCAGCGCCCCCCTGCACAGCGAGCCGGCATCGCCCAGCGGCAGGAAGAGGCCTCTGGACATCACCGAGCGGAGCTGCCCAGTCGAGCAGAGCCACCCAGAGCACAGGATCCCCTCCTGGCAGGTCTGTGTTTCTCCAAGGAGGGAAACTCCACAGCCTCTCTGGGCAACCCGCGCCAGGGCTCAGCTGGATGCTCCAGGCCCTCAACCATCCCACTTGCTGCTTGAGGGAGAGTCTACAAACAGCTCTTGCCAAGAGGAAGAGATAACAATTTGTTTTTCTTTCCATGACCACCTGCTGAAGAAGAGAGAAGGTGACCGAGGCACGCGCCTCATCTGGAGCTCAGGAAAACTCACCCCTTGGTGTTTGGCTGGGATTTGGCTCACGTGGGCCAAGCCTTGCCAGGCCCACCCCACAGAAGGCCCCCCTCCGAGGGCAGTGCTGCCACTCTAACAAACAGAGCGCCCTGGCCTCAGCTTCTGCACGCCCAGTACTGCCCAGGCTGTGCTGCAATCCCGCTCACAAAACAGCAATGCCCAGGGCTTCCTCAGCAAGTGGGAGAAAACGGGAGCTCGCCCGCCCCTCATCTGATGGATGCTCTCAGGCCCCCTCACCTCCCCACTCGGAGCTGGCCAGAAATCACATGAGGTGTCTCCTTCCCACGGGGCACGTATCAGGCGGGACAGCTCTATCTTCAGAGCAGAAATGCAGAGCTTGAAGAACAGGTTTGGAAGCCCCGAGGGCGGGAGGCTGCCGCAGAGCGTTTTCCAGCTTCCCCACGGGGTGACAGCAGTGCAGGTCTGGCTGCGGAGCCTCCTCTGCAGCGCAGCGAGCAAAGCCCGACGCAGCGGCGGCGCTGCCCTGGGGGAAGGGGAGCTCCCCCTTCACGCCGCCCTAAACCAACAGCAGAGGCAAAAGGCTCTGCAAACGCTCCAGCCGAGGCTGATCCCATCCTAGTATATGGAATTGGCAAGCTCTTTCCCGTCTTGTTCTCTACAGAAGCCAGGCTGCAGATGCGGTGTGTCGGTAGCATCCTACTGCTCAGCTCCAGGAGTGAGGACTGCCAGGCCCTGAAGCACCTCCTAGTCCTGCTCTGCTCCCACAGAGCCATAACGTGTTCCCTGCCTGCAAGAGTCGGGGCCTCTGGAGCCAAAGCTCAAGGAGCTCCGCACCCCACAGGCTGCTCGCTCGCCCTCAGAAGAGCCTTATTTAAAGGCAACCAAATCAATCCAAACAGGGCAGCCAGGAGGAAGTTTGGCAGCACAAGACACGGCACCGACTCGGCCCCCTTGGTCCCTGGGCTGCTTTGGTAGCAACAGCAGCACCGCATTTAATTCCAGGTGACAAACTCTGGATCCAAAGGCAGGCACCTCAGCGGGCTCCCCCGCACAGTGCAAGGCATCCAACAAAAACATCCCTGCAAACAAGCACCAAGTGATCCCCGTATGAGGAGTGTGGCCGCTCTGCTCAGGTCTCCAAGCAAAGCGGCTGCATTTTATTTGAAAGCTAGATCCAAGATTCCCTCCCCTATTCCTTACCTTGCACCAAGGCAGGGACAAATGAAAGTCACAGGGAGCTAAACTGTTGAGCTGAAAGCATTTCGGTGTGAAATGTTTTCCTCTCAGAACCCACACTGAAGAGAAGAGCTAGACCATGGATTTCCCCACTTGTGCTTATTGCGAGGGTAGGAAGTCATGCATATTGTCACCCCAAAGGGGCACCTGGGCAGCCCGCTGCTGTGCCACCCCCGACGTCCTTGGCGGCAGCGGTCACTCGGGCAGCCCTGTGCGGAACCGGAGAGGAGGCCCCGCGCCGCCCCGGCAGGCACCGGCGCACGGCCGGGAAAGTTCGGGCCGCTGCAGCTTATTTGTTTGGGCAACCGCTGCGAGCAAACCCAGGAAGCCCCACTCACACCCAAACCTGCAGAGGAGAAGCGAAGGGCGCAGAGCACCTGCAGCAGCACCGGGAAGCCCCTCCGAGAGCGGCAAGCGCAAGTCCGCGAGTGCCAACCGCCGTGCAGGGAATCCTCCTGGAAACAAAGCGGTGCCGCAGCCACGGAGCCGCAGCCGGCGGGCAGCGCCCGGAGCCGCCGCGCAGCAGGGCAGGCGAGTGGCCCGCGCGGCTCCGCCTCAAGGTGACCACGAGCCGCCCGGCCGCGTGCGGGGGCATCTGTCCTTGCGCCCCCAATATGAGGGAGAGGGAGCCCTCCGGCCGGCGCCCATGCCATTATTCCCTACCACTGGCTGCTGGGGATGGGAATGGCATTCCCGAGCCGTGCAAGGATGCAGCGCCCAGCGGGCCGCAGCACAGCCCTCGGCAGCACGTCCCTCCTCGCAGCACCACCGCGAATCACCGACCTTTGTGCAGCGCTCCCGGGTGCGAGCTGAGGCACTGACATCAGCCCCTGCCGGGCTCGGGAATTTAATTCTGGGGGAGGAGAAAGGAGCGGGGAGGGGGGAGCAGAAAGAGGGATCTCGCTTATCAATAAAGGAAAATCATCAGGAATCCAGCTAGTGAGAAGCTGCTCTAACTTCCAGCACAAAAGCCTACATTTATCACAACGTAATGGGGGGGAGGAATGATCAATTGCTCCACGCACATTACAGGAGGTCAAGGGGATTATTTTAAATGGGCAGCTTAACTCATCGATCACGAGCAGCGCCGCTGGGGCTGCAGCGGTGAAGTGCCGCATGAAACGCTGCTGCCGAATGCATGCCGGCTTTCCCGGGCGCCTGCAGGTGCCAAGGACAGCCGGCGACGCTCCAAAATCTCTCACCATTAGGAAACCACAACGCTGTTCACACCGGCTCCTCCAACCCCAAGCCTCGGCCCCCTGCCCTGAATGGCACCTGGGGCGAGCGCATCTGTAGGGATGCTCCGCCAGCCTTGTGCAAGCGCATCCGCAGGGATGCTCTGCCGGCCCTATGCGAGTGCATCCGCAAGGATGCTCTGCTGGCCTGGCGCGAATGCATCCGCAGGGACGCTCTGCTAGTCCTACGCGAGTGTATCTGCGGGGATGCTCTGCTGGCCCTGTGCAGCCCAGCATCTCGCGCACCTGCGGCAAGTGCACCCGCAGGGATGCTCTGCCGGTCCTACACGAGTGCACCCGCAGGGATGCTTTGCCGGGCTCGTGTGGCCCAGCCGCCCGGGAGCCGCTGCACCCGCCAGGCAGCTCCTGGCCACCCCCTCCCCCTTGCATTCCCTGTTATGTTTCGCACCAGCACGATCCGCATCCCCCCTCTAAACAACAAAGCCGTAGATATGCGCACACACATAAAACGCACGCATAAATACCTATATACAGGCATGCATACATATAAATCCACACATACACATACACACGCGCACACGTAAGTGCACAGAACGGGTCTGCGCGCACGCACACGCACACACACATCCCGCATTTGCCCGGCTGCCCCCCTACCGCCGTGTCCGTCTCCGCGGCGCGCTGCTCCGCGCTGCGCTGATCCGCGCTGCGCTGATCTGCCCTGCGCTGCGCCGCTCTGCGCTGCGCCCCGCGCTGCCCCGCGCTGCGCCGCTCTGCGCTG
>NW_020455049.1:411446-554620 GCF_003342845.1 Nothoprocta perdicaria
GGGGGGGGGAAGCCTCGCGCTGACGTCACCCGCAGCCAATCAGCGCGGCGGGCGCAGGGCAGGGTGACGTCAGGGCCGGGGGGGGGAAGCCTCGCGCTGACGTCACCCGCAGCCAATCAGCGCGGCGGGCGCAGGGCAGGGTGACGTCAGCCCCGCTGCGCAGCGCGGAGCGGTGGCTCCGCTGCCCCGAGAGCGCCGGGAGCCCCGGGCCGGGACCGGGACCGGGACTGGGACCAGTGCCACCGAGCCGAGCCGAGCCGGGCAGGGCCGGGCCGAGCGCCTCGGCGTCCCGCAGGAGACCCCGAACGGCCCCGCGCGCTCGCCGCGCGCCCGGTGCGGCCCGGCGGGACGAGGCGGGCGCCCCAAATGCCCCGCGCACCCAGCGGCCCCGGTGGCCCCGGCAGCAGTGGGAGCGCCAGGGACCTTGCAGGGGGAGAGGGGGGGCGGGCTGCTCCTGCAGGCACAGACTGCCCTTCCGATGGGGCGATGGGTGCACCTGGCGCCCCCGTCTCCACTGGTGATGGAGCGATGCGTGGGTTCGACCTGAGGGCTAGGTCTGACTGGGTCAGAAATGGCCAAAAAAAGAGAAACTTTCAAATATCTTGTGTCCCTGTCCGTTCCCAGCCCATCTTTCTGGCCCGGTCCAGACAAAGCCGAGCCCTGGGGCTCTCCTGCAGGATGTACAACCCTCCTCCCTGCTCTCTGTTCCCATGTCTCCTGTGCCAATCCCGAGCAGCGCTCCGCAGAACTTCAGCGGTTGGCGGCTGCCAAGGCTGTCCCAGAGGAATCGCTCGCTCATAACTGCCAAAGCCGGGGCTGGACGGGGCACGACAGACGTAAGGGCGACGCAGACCGGGCAGACGGGACGTCAAGGGCCGCTAAGGTCCGCACTCACGGGCAAGTCCTTGGGAAGTGGCCTGTGTGGCTGGACACCGCGGCGGGACCTGCAGGCCGTGTCGGGTTGGGGTCCCCTCCGTCCCCCCGCGGGCGCTGCAGAAAGGCCCCGCACGGCTTTGGAGCCGGCTCGTGCAGCCCGGGTCTTTCTCTGCCCTTGGATGTGGCCTGGCAACAACTCCAGCTTAAGGAGGGATTATGATTTAGCCGCTTAGGTTTTGCTGGTGCTTAGGAAATTGAGGGAGCCTTTCTCTCTCGCGCTGATACAGATGCTGGGTGTTTTAAAATTAACTCCCTTCTCCCTGGACGTGCAGGGAGCAGCTAGTCACAGAAGGATGCTGAGCTGCCGTGGTTACTGACGTGGCAAAATCTTTTCAGGAAGAGTCGTTTCTTGCAGAGCGCCCAAGGCTTAAAGCGCTGGTCGCTGGGAAGTAGCACGATGCTAAAAATGTCACTATCCCATTAGGCAGGCAGTGCTGAGCCTCCTCTAAAGCCCTTTCCCGCTGCAGAAAATCAATCCATCCGGAGCGTGTCAGCAGGGAAGCTCCTGCAGACCACGGCTTCTCCACCACGTGTGTCTGAGCTGTGTGACTGCACTGGCTTTGGCCGACACCCTCATCCGTGACGCGGTATCGGAGATGCCGGCACCAGCGGCCGCATCCACTTTTCGAGCTGCCCCGGAGCGATTCAGCCTGGTGGGGACAGAAGCTGCGCAAGGGCAGCGCTTGCCTTGGTGGGGCTCAAATGAAGCCCTGGTCTTGGGGCCACTCGGGGTTTCTCGCTTCTTCTTCCTGCCCATCGCCCTCCCCGCAGCCCTGCTGGGCGCTCTGGCAGCAGCTCGAGGTGCTCCGGGAGCTTCTCCCTCCCTGCAAATTGAGAAATCAGTCTCTGTTTCCTGAGAAAACTGAGAAATCAGCCCCTATTTCCGTGCCTGGGCAGAGGGCGTGGGGTACTCTCGGATAATGAAACATCTCCAAGGAAAATGTTCCCCATCCTTTAAAGGAACAAAGGGGAAAGTCCCATTTTATTTTTTGCATGGAGAAAGAGGAAGAATGACTTGTCTCGCTTCACTTTAGGGCTGTCCAACCCTCTTTCTCAGGGGCAGGACAGAAAAAAAGGAGGGAAAAAGGAATTAGTCTGAAAATCCCAAAGCCAAAGCTTCCTCATAAAACACTATTATCTAGGCAGAGAGCCACAAGCTCTTGAAGGCTGCCGAAGGGAGAGGATTTCAACGTTTTCTTTCCAAACCCCAGCTGAAATAAATGTTTCCAACCTTGGCCCCGGCAAGCGGCTGCCGGGTGAGCGCCGCGGGATCGGCCGCCGGGAAGGCGACTTCCACGCTGCCAACAACCTCTGTCCCCAAGCGAGGATGAGGAAGATGGCACGGAGAGGCAGCCAGCGGCGAGTCCCGGGGGCTGCAAGCGCATGATGTGTTGCCCTGCACTGTTAATTCCTGGCACTCACCTGCACGGGGCTCTCGTGCTGCGGGCAGGAGAGGGCCTGGCCGTGGGCTCTGCTCCTCTCCCACGCCCTCGGCTTCCGAGCCAGGCGCTGCCGCCAAAAGGCCCCCAGGGAAAAGCAGCACAAATGATTCACGGGGGTTAAAGCTGCTCTGGGGATTGCAGGGGCCATGGGCAGGTGGTGACGGAGCCTTGCGAAACATCACCTGGCTTTCCAAGCCTCCAGCTAACCCCATGCAGATCCTGATCCTGTTCGACCTGATATTCCAGCGTGCAGGGGCGGCCCTGTGGTTCTGGCTACATCCAGGAGGCAGCCCTTGCCCCGGCATCGGCGTCCCGGCGGGCAGTGACCCGCAGACACGCAGGCAGCGGCTCCCGGCGCTCGCGCTACCCCTGTGTCACACAAGGGAAATTAAGCAGAGAGAGGCAGGGCAACGTTGTTATGGTCACCTCGGAAGAACAAAGCGGCGACAGGCTCTGAGCTCAGATCTGCCAGATGTTCCCCCATTGTCTTAGCCACAGGGCCAGCATCCCTCCTGCTCCCGCTTACTCCTAATGAATCCCAGCAAAAATTATGCAGCAAGTTGCGCAGTGCTAAAGGGAAGTGCTTTATTTCAGATAAAAAAGCACTCAGGAAATAATTCACCCTATTTTCCCCACTGCCTTTTCCTCTTTCCCACATTTCAGGCACATCCGAAGATTGACTGCATCCCAGCTACGTGTTTTGAATGCAAGCTGCGCTTACACACGTCATGCTTCTTGCTAAAACGTTTTCCAGGACCTATGGTTGTCATTGCAGGCCAAGTGCAGACTTTGCATACTCCATTTTCCTAGAGTCTACAGGGATTAAAGTCAGAACCTGATAAGTAAATTAAAGCCGAGGACAACAAATTGCTGCCAGACCAACTTCCCTACCCATCAAAAAAAAAGGAAAAAAAAAAAAAAGATTCTTTTAAATACTTCAAGCAGCTGAATAGCTGTTTTTAACCTTGCCCAGGTTGCTGATGCAGCGGCTAGCGCCGCTGGGTGAGCCCTCCTCCCTTCCCGCTCGCGAGGGCTGTGTGCTGCAGGAGGCTGGGAATACACTGCCCCCACCACCGGGCATCAAAGCCCTTTCCTAAGGAACAGCTCCCGGCTGCAGCTCTGCTCAGGCGCAGCCTGCGGATCGGCAGGGAAAACTGCGGTTTGCGATGGGTTTGCAAAGGGGATGAGTCACCTCCCATCGCAGAGGGTCTGAGCACCCCGAGTCGCTGCTGGCAGAGATGACAGGAACCCTTTGGCTGCCACGGCTCGGCTCTGCGCGGGGCTCGTGCCGCCTTCGCGCGCGGCCCCGCAGCGGGCGCCGGGCGGCTGTCCTGGCACCGGGCGTGCGGAGGTGCCACAAGAAGGGGAGGAGGCTCCAGGGGCTGCAAATGCTGTTCCACGCTGCTCAGCCGAGGGCTGCTCCGTTGGCTTGTACTGCTGTTCAGGGTGCTGCCTTTGGCTGCTTTTGAGCTATGAAACTGCAGCCAGCAGGAGCCGGTAGAGAAACATATTGACTGTGGACAGTCGTGTATCATAGCATGGAAAGTGAATCTCTCCCCTTCCTGGCTGCCATCCGCACGCACCCAGGTAGTCACGTCAGCAGCACTCCCCTCCGAAGGTCCCGGTGCCTCTCCACATGCTGCCTTCTTTCCACAAAGCTCAAAATGGTGCCACTCAGCGAGCAAAGAGGGCTGCTGTGCTTCAACAGGACACAAAGAGCACTGTGAGGCTGCCTTGCTCCTTACACAGAAGGCTGTGTCAGATCTGTCTCCATTTCCCCTATAAAAATACACGCATGTGCACAGCGTGGCTCGGCACTTGCAGGACAGAGGTTACTGCGTGTGTGTGTAGCAAAAGCAGCTCCCATGCAATTAGCTGCGGAAGGGCAGGGCTGGAGGTCTGCGTGCTGTGCCATTCATCTCGGCACACGCACGAGAAACGGTCGCGCTGCAGCTCCCACTGTGCTGCTAGGCACCCCAGGCAAATGCAGCAAGAGAAGCAACCAGACAAAAGAGAAAGAATGACACTGAACAAATCCTCTCGGTTTCCACCTGATTGTGTCTGAGAAAACCTGCACAAAGCCATAAAGCTGTGCTATATGCAGGGCACGGCTGGTAGCGCGGCGCACAGGTCGGGGCTGGGAGGGGAGGAGGATGACGACCTTTGTACCCAACACAGAGCAATTTTTCTTGAGGTTCCAGTGCAGGAACCACCTCAACTCCATTAAGCGTGTTGATTCCTTCCTTTTAATGCGTCTATGCCAGGTACTGACTCGGTCCTAGGAAGCCAGGCTAAGCCAGCGGTTTGTTAGGCTCTGTGCAGGGGTGAGGGCTCTGTTAGGCTGAGGATCTTCTTCCTACCCCTGTGATGGGCTTTGTTAGTCTGTGTACCAGTTGCTAGGATTTTTTTTTGTTTGTTTGTTTTGCATTTTGCCCAAATCATCTTCATTGATGAGAGCATCTGCTGCCATCTGTGCCTCCCCCGCGCTCCCCCTCGCAGAGCCTGTGCAGTGTGAGCTGCATCACCCGCGGCACGGATCCTGCACGGGGGTGCTCGGGCATGGGGAAGGAGAGGAAGGAAGGGACAGTTCCACCAATACCCCACTCACTACCATGAGCCAGGTACCTGCTATCTGCCGCGGCTGCACTAGCCTGGGACTGCTGCAAAGACAAGGTCCCAAGCAAGACCAGGAGCGAGCGGTACTCGGAAAGGAGGCAGTTCCTGCTCCAAGAAGGCAATAAATGATGAAAAAGAGAGTCAGAGAGGAAATATAGAGGCAAAGTGACCTCTGTAAGATCACCCAGGGCATCAGTGCACATCTGGGAAGACCAGCAAGGGCTCTGCCTCCGAGACACCATGTTTTGGACCATCTCAAACAGCATGCAGCACGACAGATGCCTTATGGATGTCATGACGCACGGGGGAGTGCAGCACTTGGGGAAAGAGCCAGAGTTTCGTTGGTGATTTAACTCTACCCGCAGAAGAGCAGGAACCAAATGCAAACGATGCTGCGATTTGCATACTCCTCTGATTGCAACTCAGGTATCCAGGGCGAAGGCTGCTCCAGCGCTGACTCACCACGCTTGGCTTTGACACAAAAACACAGGCTGTCGGCTCAGCCCCATCGCGGCAGCCCGAGGATGCCGGCACTGAGCTGGCACGGGGCTACCTGAGGGAGTCCCACCTTGCCCTATACAACACTGCTGGCCCCAAAGTGTGACAGACCGCAGGGGTGACACTTAGTGCTCTTGGAGCACGTGTGTATTAAACCCCAGCCATTTCACCCTGGCTGGGATTTGATCCGGTGCCTGCAAACTGGCTTGACAGCATTTGCAGCAGGAGCAGCATGGCCAAGGCCTGGGTCCCGGCGGGCGAGGGGGCAGAGCGGCCGGGCTGGGATTGTGTAACCAAGGGACCCATGGCCGGTGCAGAGGGGTGAACACAGCCCCACATCCCCCCGGCCTCGCGTGCGTCTCGCTGCAAGGAGCCTGGCCGCGTCCCCGCAGCCCCGTGGTTCGGTTTGCACCGCCGCTGCGGCTCCTTGCACGGGGGCCCTGGGTCATGCAGCGCGGCCGATGGGCTCGGAGTTGGGTATGGAGGGAAAAGTCTATCTCCTGCTTCTTCCTGGCGCCCAGATGCCTTGGAGATGGGCGGCGAAGCAGAGCGGCGCAGCTGCTGGGACACCCATGGAGCGGGATGAGGGGGCCCTCTACCTGTCTCCGGCAGTAGGGCTGTCGGGAGCGCGCTTCCCGCAGGGACAAAGAGCTGCTCGCCCTCGCTCACCAACGCGGGCCTCTATTATTATGTTTTTCCACCTAATGCGAGCTCTCCCTCACCACCCTAACAGACCCTACACACGGGAGACACCCGTCAGAGACGCACCATTTCTCTGCCGCATTCACCGCCGTGCCGTTAAACCCCGGCCGCCCAGGAGCGCGGTGGCACCACCAGCCCCTGATGCTCTCCAGCAAAAGCAGAAACCTAACCGAGTGTCCTGAAGGCAAAAACCCAACTGAGCCTCCTGAAGGCAGAAACCCAACCGCGCTTTATCGGAGAGCCCTGCTCCTGCCGCCAGGCCACAAGATGGCTGCGGTCTCACGGCCCCTCTGGGGCCAGCTTCCTTACTGGGCTTTTCTGTGCCCAGTGCAACAGGGGCTACATCCTCGCAGACAGAAAATAAATGGTGCAACTTGGTGATGGCTCTGCGGGTGAGTTTCAAGCAGCAGATGTGAGAAGGCAGAGAGGCTGCCGGAAACCAGCCCTGCGGTGGCACCGGCTATCAGCACCCGAAATTCCAGAACTTTCCTGAGCAATTAAAAAAGTAAAAAACAAAAAAGAACCGAACAGACAGCAGCAAAACAAAGTAGCGTTTAAAAGGCCTGCCTGTTATTGCCTTGTTCCCCTAAAACAAACAAAAATGCCTTACCTGCACGGATCTTGTGGATCTCTCTCCGGAGTCGTCTCCGTGGACGCAGCCCGTGATGGAGGATGGCGGCCCAAAGCCCCAGGCAGGGGCCACCCGTGGCTGACGCTGCCTCAGGGCGCTGCCGACATGCCCAGGGCTGGCTTTCTGCGCCCAGTGCCCATTTTGGCACTGGGGATGTTTCCCTAGGGGCGGCTGCCAGGGAGGTGCTGCCGTTTTGGAGGGCACTGCCGCCATTTTGCGGAGTGGCGCTGCCATTTTGGGGGGCACTGCCGCCATTTTGGGGGGGCACCACCATTTTGGGGGGGCACCACTGGTCACACCAGGTCCTTTCTCTCTCCTAGGACTCATGTGCAAGTCCAGAGAGGAGAGGATGATCTTAGGAATTACCCCCATAGCGTCAGATATCAGAGGTATCTTTATTGACCGTTTACACAAGTACAGTAGCAGTCGGCTTACAGAATTTACGCACGTTCTCCAGGAGGTGCCTAATTTCTCAGCCGTGCCAGGAGATCCCACAGAGACTCCTTCCTTCTTTTTCTATGGTCTGCTGTAACTCTTTGGGGCTTGTCTGGAGGCTTTGGGGTCCTCTAGTATGAACTTCTATAACATTCAGTTCTCCGGGGGGTCTAAGTTGTTGCAACCATTGGATGACGCTCAGCTGAGAACTGTATCAGAGAAGGAAAAGGAAAAATAAAACCATCCCCCTCGAAAAGAAGAAGGGAAAAAAAAGAGTATATTGGGAGCACACGTGTGATATGTTCTGTGGCAGCCCTGCTCGGGTGCCCAGGTTTCTCCCTCTCAGCAGCAGTCCCGGTGCCTTCCTCCTTCCCGCTCCGGATGAACGCGGAGGTTCGGGAGGTGCCGGCAGCCCCGGGGCCGGCAGGGCCCTGCTGCTCCCCGGCAGCAGCGCTCACTGCTCGTGCATCAAACCTTAGTGTCTGGGCCACGGTTTCTGCAGCTGCTCTTCCTCCTGCACCGCCGCAGCCACGTTTCCTGGCTGGGCATCTTGGCTCGAGTCACTTAGCTCTAGGTTTTGCACTCTACTGACACACAGTTTTGGTTTCTTTTTATTATGAAATAGATATTTTTCTCCCTGTATAAATGTACAAGTGAAACCCTTTCCTACAGTTCGCATACAGTTTAGGGGCAGAAAGGGTATGCTTCATCAGGCTGATAAAATCATTTAATTTTTAGTTATGTATTTACTTTTTTCTTTTTTTTTTCTCTTTTTTTTGCAATCAAGGTGTAGTTGTTGTTTTTGCGTCCTTGCTACAGGAAATAACTGCAGACACTTTCGGCATGGAGGCATTTTGGCAGCTGCCGCTGCTGGCCTCGCTCTAGTAGTCAGTGAGTGGGTATCGCAGGAAGATGAAGATAAGGATGATACAGAAGGTGGCAAGGGCCGAGCTGGTAATGTTAAAAAGCCGAGCTGTCTTGGCATCTTCAACTGCTCCATTTAAGTCATTGAGGAGTTTCTTATCCCGGACCTGGGACAAAAAATAAATAAATAAATAAACAATGTATATTGGGACAATTGGGAGATGTATAAAAATGCTTCAGCACACAGGTTTCAAATAACATTCACACAACCCAAGACAAGTGTATACCTTGAAAGGTGCCTGTATAGCAGATAGCAGCTGCTGCAGTTTTTGTGTTTTAATGCTCTGGGTTGCAGGTTCTCCCACTACAAAATACCTTGAGATTCATATCTTAGCTCTACTGTGGACTGAGGCTGTGAATCCAAGCACTGAAATGCATATGGACATGGAATATAACTTGAATATAACTCAAAGTCCAAGGATGCACAAGGGAACTAATCATTGCTGCTGTTAAGCTCTCTCTATACATGTGTCTTTTTGCTTCCCTAGAGTAAGCTGGGTGCTAGGGCATTCTTCCCACCGTGTTGTACCATCTGCGTTCTGGGCTAGAAATGCTGGGGTTTGGGTCAGCTGCTTGTAGAGCAGGAAATCTGGCCGTGGTTCTGGTGCAGATCTGTGCGCCTCTGACTGCAATGAGGGGCTGAGCGTGCGAAACCTGGCACTGGATCCTACTGCGGTCTGAGGGCTGCGCACAAGCCTCCAGCATATTAAATAGTGCTGGGTTAACGAGCTTCTTCAGCAAGTCTCCTGCAGCTCGAGCAGCGTCTCTGCCGCTGGCAGCTCTCAGTCCCAACAACACGGCCTCTGGTGCTCATCATCTTAGAGGCCGTGGCTTTCGTGGGCTGCGCTTGGGTAGCTCTGCAGATGAGGAATGATCTCGCTGGCTGTCCCCCGCCTCTGCCGGGCTGCCGGGGGGACAGAGGCTCCGCCAGGCAGCAGCTGCTCGGTGCTGTGGAGCACAGCAGTTTGGGAATACGCTGCGTCCCTTCCTGGCAGCCCTGCGTCCCTGTCCCCGAACCGCTCTTACACATGGCACCTCACTGCATCCTTGCGAGTGGCTGGAGCAAAGGGGATGCAGGATGAAAAGTCTTGTAGGTTTTAGCCCTCTTCTCTTTCTGGTTTCAGCGCAGGGGTTTGCCCGGGCTGGTGCCGCGCTGCCCATGCTCGGCGCTGTGGCTGGAAGGCGTCAGGCAGCAGCGGCTGCGTCTTCCTTGACAGCCGTGTTTGCTCCTGGGAGCGGGAGCACGTTAGCGCGCTCCCAGCTGAACGCTAGATGTCGATGGCAAGCTGTGAAGAGCCGCAGTCAGCGCTACACATACATACCCAGAGATATGAAAAGGTTTCTATTGACCAGGAGGCTTCCAAAAGCCTTCTGCAAGGGATTCAGGGCACATCTTCCCAGTGTTTTCTCTCTCCCTCCTGCAGCTCTTACCCACAGTGCTGTCCACTAAGCCTGGTGCTGCTTGCTGAGCGTGGGGAAGGGCAGGGAGTCCCTCAGACCTGCAGAGTCACTGGCCCGTGCCAGCTCGGTGAGCCCCGAAGGCCACCATGTGTTTCAGACCCTCCAGCAATGCCCCCTCCATCCTGAAAGCCACAGTCCTTTGTCACTACAGCGAGGACGCTGCTGCACAAACAGCCCCTGCTCTTCAGTAATCACGCACAGTGGGGAGGGAGGCCTCTGCGTGCACGCAGTGTGCAAGAGCCTGCTCGGACACTCACATCGGCAAGGACGGCAAGGAAAATCTGCCTCCTTCTCTGTGTTAAATCCCAGGGTGCCACCTTCTCCCCTCACGCTGAGAGTGTGCAGATAGGGCTGTGCTGGTGCCTGAAGCCCCAAAGGAGGGCTGGGGTGCTGCTGGGTTGAGCACTCAGTGATCCTGGCCCACACCAAGTGCTGCTCGAGCAAGCAGCCCTCAGGTTCGCAGCCAGCACTCGCGCTACCCCTATGCAAAGGGGCAGGCTGGGAAGCTGCTGGGAACTGCTCTCCATCTCTGCAGGGCTCTGAGCAAAGCCAGGTGCTGGGGGTGTCCTGCAGGTGCCCTGGCACTGCACGTCCTGCTCTTTCACCGTCTCAAGGGACCTGGCTCATTGTGCTGAGAGGGCACAGGAGGGAGCCCAGTCTCCCGTCCACCGCAGCAGGATTTCTCATGAACATATCAGTGAATGTGGCAGAGGCAGGGGGCTTTTTGGCCCCTCTGCAGCAGCAAGAGTATGTTCCCTCCTGTTTGATACAGAAAGGATGTCAGGGGGAGTCCAGGCTCGGCTGGCAGCGTCGTATTTACCCTGTGGTCGGCCTCCCACAGTGCCAGGCTGTGCTTGGCCTTGTGGCATGTTTGGCCGGTGCTTTCAGTGGTGAAGACCACTTTGGGGAAGGGGGCAAGGCTGGAGCCTGGGCACCCACGTGCCCTTCTGCGCCAGCTTTGGGTCTCACCTCTGAAATCATTCTTCAGATTTAGTGTCCTCCTGGGAACCCTGAGCACATGGGTGCTGGGCAGCTGGCACCTCCTTACCCAGCAAGGAGGAAAGAGAGAAATGGAGCCCTCTCCCTTTTCTTTAGTCTCTGCCCCAGCTCCAGTTCTTGTATTGTTGAGCATTTGAGAGACAGTCCTGGGAGGCTGATGTCTTCCCAGCTCTGCCTTCCCTCCCAGCTCAGTTTTTAGGCATCCTTTCTCTCCAAAGGTTGCTGCCTTGAGCACCCTCCTCACGGCCTCTCTGCCACTCTTGCCTTCTCCGCTTCACAGCTTCTCACAAACTTCTGTTTGTGCCCAGATAGTAACGCCGAGCAGGGGGTCCCTTCTCCCATCTTCCTCATTCCTCCACCTCACCCCTGGGCTCTTCTTAACCCTTAGCTCTGATGGGTCCTTGTTCTGCCAGCTGATCTTGGTCTCCAACCTCACGCCCTCTGTTTTTTTTTTTTTTTTTTTTTTTTTTTCTCCTCCTGTTTAACCAGCCTCCTTGGACTCCTTCCCCTCTGCCAAGAAGGACCCAACTGCTCCTTCTCCTGCCTCTCTGGACAGCCCCATCCTGCTGCTCCCACAGCCCCCCGTGGCACGCGGAGCTCTGTGGGGACCTTGTGGCTGAGGACGTGCCGTGGCCCATCACCTTTGGGCAGACGTAGGGCGAGCTTTGCCTTTGGTTTCCTCCAGCTCTGGGCTGACCCTCCTCTTCCCCTTGGCTCATCCCCACGAGTCTGCCCTGACTGCTTGGCCTGGGCCGTGGGGCCCCTCCACGCTGCCCCTGCCTGGCCGAGTGCCTCCCTGTGCTGCCCTTGGCCCCTTCATTTCCTCCCTCATGGTGTTCCCAGACCCACTGTGGCTCCAGCCGGCATCTTACACAAATCCACAGCTATGGCCATAAGCAGCTGCACTGCAGCCAAGCCTGCGCTCTCCCAACAAGAAGCAGGGCTCCTGCTATACACAAGCATAATGAGAAGACGTTTCTTCTTTCAAATCACTCGCAGTCTCCATCTCCTACTTGTCTCCAGCTCAGCCTCTGGCCTGGGCTTGCCTCCCCAGCGCACTCTCAGGTATCTCCCTTTAGCGTCCTGCTGCAACATCAAATTCAGTGTCTGTAGGAGGAGCTCTCCTAGGCAGCTGAGACACGTTCCTGCTCCTTCCCTGCTCTGTCCTTCCTAAGGAGATGCCCGTCTTCCTCATATCCCAGCCTCATCACTTCTCTCTTCGTGCTTCCGTGGCCACCGGCAGCTGTAATGTGCTGGCACCTGGCAGACAGGAGCCAGTCCCTGCAGGGCCCTGGGGAGACCTGGGGCGGCCTGCCCGTGTGCTGAGGAGCTGAGCCACGCGGGAAAGGTCACAAGGCTGGAAAAAAAGGGGAAAATCCCTGAATTCGGACCTGGTGTTTCCTTACACACATACTGTCTTTTTTCACTCTTGCTTCACTCCTCACCTTACCTAAAAAATATGTTAGGATTTAGGCCAGAGACCTCTACCTTTCCTCGCTCCAAGGTAGTGCTGATCACTTCCCCACTCGCTGCTCCCTGTGGCTCTTCCAGTGGGGTGTTTCTCTCTACTTCACCTATTTGTCTGCCTTTCAGTCCCACTGCATACCTGCATTTATCCACCACCTGAAAGTCTCCTTCCTTTTCCCCGCGAGCTCCTCGGCCTCTTCCCAAGGCCTCTCCTCCCTTGGCTGCCTCTGCAGCAGCCTCTCCTGTCTCTGCTTTCTGGCCTTGGCCCCTCTGGTTTGAGGAGCAGGGCTGCGTGGGTACCAAGTGCTGTGTCAGCTTCCCCAAGGAGACAAATGGTTTGTTGATAACGAGTCTAATGAGGCTGTATTTAAGGCAGCCTGGCTTTTAGTATTCAGCCCACAGCTGGTTCGATGGCTGCTTTGGGAAGAGGCTGGTGCAGCTATAAACCCATTTCCACACAGTGCTTTGCTTCCCTCTCCGTAAGGAGCTTTTGCCTCTGGAGGGATCCTTGGGTTTATTTGCTGCAGAAATCAGTTAGGGCTCTCTAGCCCGTCTGACTTCTTCGTGCCTGGTGCTTGGACTGTGTCATGCAGCTGGGAAGCAGCTTTTGCCCCTTGGTTTCACTTACCTCTGTAAACAGCTGCCTCTTCCCCCAAAGTAGCACTGCCTCCCTGCTCCTGTGTCTTAAAAGCCACTTACATATTTGTGCCAGGCTGTTCCCGCTCGCGAGAGAGGCTCAACAAGCGGCGAGCGAGGAAGCCAAGCACAAGTGCCCAAAGCTATGCGATAGCGACTGCTCACTGAGCAAGGACTCGGGTTTCTGGAGACCTGCCAGGCTCCTGCTAGCCATCCTGCTTCCCCCTTCCCCTCTGCTTTGAGGGGCCACCAAAACTGCTCTAATAAAGCAAGGAAAAAAGTGCTGTCGTGTGTCCGAGCTCTCTCTGCAGCCACGCAGCTCCTTCCAGCTTCCTGTGATGCACCAGGAAAAGGGGGGACGGGTGCGAATGCGGCAGGGAAGGGTGAGTTCTGCTTGCTGGTTGGGCTTGAAAAGGCAGTGGGGCTCCTTGCCGCCTTGATCTCTATACATTCAAAATTAGGCTTCCACAGTATGACTTGCCTCAGATCCCAGCTCCTCTGATCTACTGCCTCACAGCGTAATTGGTGCCGAGAAAGATTTGGCTTTCCCCAGTGCTCCCCCGAGACAGACCTGCTAATGACTGAGGCAAGATCTCCTACACCAAGCGCCGATGCATCATTCATGACTGCTTAGAAGGGGGAAAGAGGCAGGGAAGTGAGCGCGAGAACACAAAGCCACAAAATTCAGCTCGGATCAAAACCTCCCCCAAACCTGTCTGTTGGAGCAATCCTACTATTTGTATCCAGTTTGTATGAATGCCAGTGTAGGATTTCTGCCTTCCCTAGTGCTGCTGCTTGTCTCTGCACTTGCAGTTACGTGCAAGCACTTTGCTTGCGCTCTGTAGGGCTGACCTTGAGAAGCCCGGGAGGCTGCAAATAACCCCCGGAGGGATCCGGGAGCTGGTGCAACTCCGTTGCAGGCCGGAAGGCTGAGGAATTGGCCGCTGTGGGTGCGAGGGACTGCCAGGTGAGCCCTCATGTCACCGCTCGGAGCAGCTGGCGGCTTGGCCTCTGCTTGCCTTGGGGTCATAAGCTTTGCACTCGCTTGACTTCATATGTTTCCTTGAATAACAGCCCAAATTTTTCAGTGCTGGTGCTATCATATTTCTTTAGCACATTTCTGTAAATCGTGATCACTGTGGAACAGCAACTCATGCATTTCCGTGCAAAAACTAGGAATCTGCAGCTCACTGCCGTCTCAGGACAAGTGGACAAGCAAGCACAGAGCTAACTATTTTCACAGCTATGGCTGAAACCAAGGAAAGTGGGCATGGAGAATGAGGCTTTTTTAATGTAATATCACAGTGGACTCAGAAGTCTTGGTTCGGCACAGTAGCTAAGGACACATCTGAATTTCAGTGTGTGTTATGCTGTTGAAGTTGGTGGGGATATTAGGGTGTGCTGAGGTGCATAATGAAGCACCTCACTGACTTAGGGCATGATTTATCTACTGCTTTATTAACAGAATGAATTTGGCAATAGCAGGTGCTGTTTTTCTGTGGTGTCTGATAATGAAAACAATAATTCTTGTGGCTTCTAAATGTTTAAGTTGTTTAAAGGAAATGCAATAACCGTAATCTGGGGACCTCGTGCTATCAGTGCATTGATTATGATTCAGCTGGGAAATCTGCTGCTCCAGCCAAGAGCTCTGCCTCCAAAGGACAAACCTCCCTGCCGGGTCCTAGAATGAGCCCTGCGGGGTTAAGTGCTGCTGCTCTCCTGTCCCTCCCCACCAGACCTTCCTTGGGCTCTGCAGAGCACAGGGTCCCTAGCAGGGCTGGAACGTAAATATCTGCCGCTGGATTATCCTTAAAAGCAATTGCAGGGAAACAAGGAAAGTCATTTTAAAGGGACACATATCCCCGATGCATTCTTTACTTCTGCTCTCTTTCAGCGTCTGGGAAAACCTTTCTGACTGTAGAAGGGACCACAACGCTAGTGCTGGGTAGGAAAGACCCTCCCTGACATCTGATGGTGGCTTCCACAGGCACGTGCACCGGAGCACTCTGCCTGGGCTAGTGTAGAAGTCTCCGCTGCAGCTGTAAGGGAAGCTCCTGACCTTCCCAACGTCCCACAAGCCTTTCCCAGAGCAAACCTGCTTCCCCCACAGCAGCCCCGTTTGCTTCCAGCAGCCTGAGGGCTGTCTCTGGCACTCCCTGTCCCTCCTGCCGCTTGCCAGCCCTGCCTGGCGGCTCTGAGGGACATTTTGTTTGTGCTTCTCCCTGTGCTATGGAGCCCCGAGAGCAGAGCACGGCTGCTGCCATCGCTCCAGCACCGCTTGGTTCAGCTCGGCTCCGCCAGCCTCTGCGCTGCACGTGGGCCACCACCGCAGCCCATCAATTACTGCTCCTGCCACCCAAATCGCAATGCTGCCTTTTGACAGCCGTCTTCTCTTCTCCCTTCCCTCATTCCAAGCTAGTCTGCCCTGGTAAATTCCCTGTCTGCCAGTTCTTTTTTTTTTTTTTTTTTTTTTTCCACACTGGAGTTTATGCACTTTAGACATTTGCAAACTGAGCCCATGCATCTGCCCCTATGATAAGGCTCAGCTCCTGGCTTCCTTAAGTGTTGAAGGGGTGCTCACTGCCTTGTCCTCCTCCTCACATCAAAGACAGCAAAGGACGAAGCCTTTAGAAGACTTCTAGGAAATCAGCCCTGTTTGTCCTGTCCCCTTATGATGGGTTAATCTAATTCTTAGGCTGTCCTGCCCATGCCACCAGCTGCAGTCAAGGATCCACTTCTACAGAAATATCTCTCACGTTCCAATGACATGAGATCTTTCCTCATCCCACCATGGCTGTGACTGCCTCAGAAAGGCTCGGGTTGTTAAGGCAAAGTCAAACTAGCAGAGATGTGAAAAAGACTCAGGATTCCCTCTTCTCCAATGTACCTACCCCAAAGAACTGGGGATGTGGAGGGAATCCTCCCTCTCGCACAGTTCAGCTGCTGCTTGCTGGCTTTGCCCTTGGCTCAGCCTGCTTGTGCTGAGCACCAGCAGGATTTAAGGTATTTGGTGCCTCTTCCAGACAGCCCTGGGCTGAGCTGCATGGATGGCAGCTGAGCGTCCAGCTCCTGTCTCGCAGAAGGGGAAACCAAGGCACATGGTCCTGCGGCGTGTCACCCAGCGTGGGGCTGGGAGAGCCTGCTGGCTGGCGCGGGTGCCTGGCCCTCTGCTTTCCTGCCCCAGCCCCTGCTGGGGGGTTCAGGGCTCAGAGGCCGCTCCTCGCAGCGCTCGGGCACTGGCAGCGCTGCGAGTTGGACGAGGTTAATTGATCTGTTTGTGTGATGAAGGGTGGCCGTGCGGCGGCCTTGCTCTGAGCATCGCCTGCCACAGCAGATCAGCGGGATCGGTGTCCCTCGGCCTCCCTGGCACAACTGGGGCCACCCAGGAGCCCTGCGACTTGTTACGTATCTGTTTAGTTAATTTTTACGCGGAAAAGAAGGCTGGGGAAGCCGCTTTCCCGACAGATGCTGGGGACCCGCGTGTTGGCCAAGTGCTCCAGCAGCCAAATCCTGCAGGCCTGGCAGGCCGCTCTGCCCCTGCAGCTGCAGGGAGCAGCGGCGGCGCCACTTGGCACAGCCGCTCCGTGACTCCGGAGATAGGGTTACCCCCAGGAAGGGCCAAGCAAGCGGAGCCGCACGCCGCAGTGCTGACTGCAGGGAATTAGACCCCGTCCTCGTTTCCAGGGTAAGCAGTTGCTGTGCGCTGCAACAAGCGTCCTGTGCAGCCCTGCTCTCCCTGAGGCTCATTCCCTCTGTGGGCTGTATCCGCACTGGCCCCCTCGACACATCTACTTTCCTTCCTGAGGCACGATGAGGTGCACAGCCCTCTGCACTGTGTTCCACCTCCTTGGCTACCGGGCTTGTTCCCACCGTGCTGGCAGGTCCCAAGGACTTTCCTGGTGATTTACGGGGCTCAGGGGAGGGCTGCCCACAAACTCCTCTGATGCTTTCATAAGAGAAAGGGCAAGCAGCAAATCGTGAGGAGTGCCGTGCCTTCGCAGCCTCTTCCCCCTGCAACTTGCCAGGTGCTGGGGACTCTGTCCAGCTGCTTCTTGTTCCTCTTGGCTGCAAATACAATGCTGCCGGCCCCAAACCTATAGGATCTCCCTGTCCCCGAGGAAGGGACAGGGCACTAGTGCCTCCACGCATGGCATGAGCAGAGCCCAACCCATGCTGCCTGTGCACCCCATCATGGTGGCACCCAGCAGCCCTCGAGGACAGCAGAACAAGTCCAGGTACGTCCTTCCTACACCCAGCAACATTCCCAGCTCCGAAACACTCCTCGACTCTCCCAAACGCTCTCCCCCGTGGCTGCAGACTGGTGCTTTTCCACTCGCTACGGCGGCAGAGAGCCGCTTCACACCGACAACCCCGAAACACTCGCCCCGTGCCGTGCCGCGCAGCCAGGACTTACTTTCAGCGAGTAGGCCAAAGCGATGAAGCCAAGGCAGCAGAAGTTGAGGTAGACAAAGTTGAAGATGGACCACAGATAGTAATCGTTCACCTCGGTGGTGTCTGGGTAGATCTCGATCACCGTGGTGGGGTTGGTCATCGTCTTCTTCTCTACCAGGTGCTTGCAGGGCACGGGCGGCCGCAGGCTGTCCCCCTTGCAGCTGCTGCTCTCCATGAGGTATCCGGCGGCGGCGGCGGGCGCCAGCGCGGGCGAAGGGGGCCGCAGGGCGGGCGGCTTGGCGATGCAGGCGAAGCAGCCCTGCGGGGGGCCGCGCGCCGCGCGGGGCGCCCAGGCCGCCGCCGCCAGCGGGCACGGCGGGCCCGGCGGCGGCTCCTGCGCCCGCTCCGTGGCGCCGGCCGCGGGCTCACCGGGCGCCGCGCCGGCAAAGTAGAAGCCCCTGTGGAAAACGGGGATGGGGAGGAGGAGGGCGGGAGGAAAAGCAAGGAGGGGTGGAAAGGGAAGGGGAGAGAGAGGGTCGGGGAGGTGGAGGAGAGCGTGGGCAGCAGAGTGAGGCGGTGGGCAGAGGAAGGAGGGAGGAGAGCAGGGCAGGGGGAGAGAGCAGCGTTACATGCTGGCCCAGCAAGCAGCCCTGCCGGCGCCCGGAGCCCCTAGCGTCGCGGCTCGCTCTGCCGGCCCTGCTGTGCCCGCTCGCGCGCTGCCCGCGCTGCCCGTGCCCGAGCCCTGCGCTCCGAGCCCTGCGCGCCCGCAGCCCAAGCCCTGCGCTCCGAGCCCTGCGCTCCGAGCCTTGCGTGCCCGCAGCCCGGCAGTAACCTCTGGGGCTGCTCCCTGCCTTGGCATTGCGCGCACAGCCGCACCAGCATGGAGGAAGGAGTCTGTGCTCGCGCCTCGCCAGAGGGGAAAAGGGGTGAGGAGGGGGGAGGAATTAAGAAGGGGGATAAAAATAAAAAGAAAAAAAGAAAAGCACAAAGAAACACTTGGGGAGGACTGTGGGGTCTGCAAAGAGAGTTCCCGAGCAGTCGTGCCGCCCTCCCCCTCCGCCCGCAGCCCTCTCCGCCTGCCCGTCCATCTGTCCTGCAGGGCCTCCTGCTTTCTGTCCCATCCCGGGATCGAAGCGGGTTGCCGGGGGCTGCTGTTGTGCTGTTGATTGGTACGGCGGAGCGGAGCTCATCTCCTGGTGCAGCAGAGCAGCCCAGATCCTCTCGATCGCTCTCTCCTCTTTTTTTTTTTCTTTTTTTGCTGAGTCCTCAGTCATCTCTGTGATATTCCTGATGCAACTGCGTTCCCGATTCCTCTTGCCTGCCAGTCGCTTTTTCTTTTTCCCCCGTTTCGGAGATTATCGTGGCCCGAGTGGAGGAGGAAGAGGACAGGGGACGTGGGGAGGGGATGAGGATGGAGGATGGGGGTGTGTGGTAAGAGGCTGCCTCCCTCTCCTCCCTCCCTTTCCCCGGGCGGTTAGGAGAGACGAGTCCACCTCATGCTGCCTGTCCGTTCGTCCATCCGTCTCCTCAGCAGGCATTAGGAGAGCAGAGCGCGACACTCACAAGGAGGGATGCGGGGAGCCGCTGCATATCCGGCTCAGCACTGCCTCCGGCTCCGCTTTCTTAACGTTGGAGTTGATGGAGGAGGGGAGGGCGGGGGCGGGGGTGTGTGGACAGGACCGAGGTGCCAAGGACGGCGGTTCGGGGGCTGGCCAGCCAGCCCGCAGCCCCCCCAAACCCGCTCTTTGCCTCTCTGTGTGGCAGAGCTGCCGCACGTCTGAGCCCCGGTGCCCTTGTCCTGATGCCCACCTGCCTCTCCCCGGCATGGGGACAAGCCCTCCTTCTTCAGCCGCGCTGGGGGCAGCCCTCTGGAGCAGCCCTCCTCCTGGGCACGCTCCTGGTGCCGCGGGGCATCGTCCGAGCAGGTTTCCACGCTGGCCGCGGGGGAGCCTCAGTCCCGCGCTCTAACCCCCTGCACGGTGGGCGCCGTTGAGTCTCGCTCAGCCGGGGCGGCCTGGAGGAGGACCCAAAGCACGGCTCGAAGGGTGGCGTGAGGACGGCGAGGACGGCACGGTGGGATCGCGCTGAGTGCAGCGCCGTGGGCAGAAAAGTGGTGTTTCTGCTCCGCTCACGGGGAATGGATAGAAAGCAGATAAATCCCAGCGCAAGGCGGGATCTGGCCAGAGCCACGAGTTCGCAGGGACTAGGAGCAACCAGGCAGTGGGGCTTTCAGGAGCCCGAGCAGAGGGAGGTGGGGATGGCATCAAGGATGGAGAAGCCCTGGGAGATCTAGCTTTGACTTCCCATCCATGCCTGGCTTTGGCACGGGATCAACAAAATGGCTTCTGCCTCCAGTTGCCAGCTGAACTGGGAGCTGTGCAGAAACCGCGTGTAACTTCACATCCCGGGGATGCGACGCCGGTGTGGAGCCAGCGTCGCGCAGGGAGGGCTCTCAGGTTGTTCGGGAGCCTGCAGCTGCAGCGCTGGGGACGTGAGGACGCGCCGTGTCACCTTGCCGTGGCAGAGCCCCGTGTGTTGCAGGTGGACTGGAGACGGTGGCTGGTGGTGGAGGAGGAGAAGATCAAGCTCATCGTTGCAGGAGAAGCCATTGCAGAGCAGGGACTGCACATGGCCTGATAAGATTCGTAAATATGTTAGATAAATTAAAAGTTGATGAGAACAGTACCTGCAGGGGAAGGAAGATGCTGTATAATTGCATTCAGCCTACCAACAAGGTGCTGAGTTAAGAAATAATTATTGCAGTTTACTTGGCTGTGTGCAAACGGATTGGGCTCCAGGATGATGGTGCCCAGAGTTTGTTCTCACAAGTCAATAAATACATGGTGAGGGGGCTGCCCATGCTCTCAGGCGTCTGGACAGTGTCGTGTTTGCACCGTGCTCTTTTAGTACCTTTGGGGAATCCATGATGGTTAAAAAAGGGAATATGTTTCTGCTTAGGGATTTCGCATTGCCAGAGGGATGCCCAGATAGAGAAGGTTTTGCAAGTGCTACGTTTGTCCCTGACAAGACTGAGATCTCTCTCCAAGAAGCTGTTAAAGAACATAGATAACTATGGGATGAGAGTGATGATCAACAGGGATTAAGTTGCTTTCGGCAGAGGCAGAAAACAGTATGTTGAACTGCTGAGCTGGAAACCATGGCCAGTTATCGTCAGCTTTTCTGGAGGGCTTTGCTAAACCTGGGGAACCCATGGCTGTGCAGAAGGGCTTCTTCCAGGCTCATGAGGAGCAGTGAAACCCCTTTTATGTAGGGAGGCTGCTGTTATCCACAGGAGCTTCTGCTCAGGACAAGGCTTGATCCCAGGGAGGCCCTTTGGTTGAGGGGGCTCAGAGATCACAAACATGATGATGAAGAAGCTGCATGTGTTGAAGGCAGAAGCCAACATGCAGACAAGCAGCTGTGACTGTGCCCTGGGGACAGCAGAGCCGCAAAGATCTCCAGGACACTGTGCTTGGAGGGGCTGGTTGAGAAGCAGGAATCAGACAGTTGTTTTGTTCCTTATCAAGCTATTTGCTCCCACTGTCCTCAGAGAAAAGGGATGTGTCTGTACTTGCTATATATGTGAGATTGCACTGAATTTCTTACTGTGCTATTAATTCTCTTCCTAAAGGCAATGTATTGCAAGGTCCCAGATATTGGCCAACTTGCTCAGAGCCCTAGAATAAAAAATCCTTCTTCAACACAGTGAAAAATTGTCAGTGAGAAACCATGAAGTCCCTGCAAAGACCTTTAATGGTCACTAATGAACTGGAAAATAAGTTAAACAATGAAGTGAAAATAGAAAAGGCGGATGCACATGTATTTAGTGTAATGTCGCCCAGAGAAGGCTTTGCTGGCTTCACAGGAACCAAAGCCACGTGACTTTAGCGTGTAGGAGCATCAGCATTGATAAGAGGGATGAAATGAAGGGCTGAGGCTTCCTGTGGCCTGCTGAGAGCCAACAGGATATCCTGCTATTCTTGGATTCCCTTCATGTCATTCCCTTGAGGCATGTGGTACTGGTGGTGTTTGGGAAGAAGCTACTAGCATATGGGCATGGCCCCATCTGGTTCTTGCTTCTTTCTGGTGATAGATTCAAATAACAGGCTGGCATGAACCAAACATCAGTGTGTCATTTATTTGTCTTGTGTAAGCTTGTAAGCTCTTGCATGTGGATGTAGAACTGCTCTACTTCCTATCTCAAACAGGAACAGCAAGTGAGGACAGAAAAACAGCAAAGTCAAAAGGAGATTGGGAGGAGGGAAGAGTAGAAAGGAGGGAGATGTAGCGGGTTGTGAGACCATCAGGACTTTGCTGAGGAAGCTGAGGTTAGAGAAGTGGGATGGGGAATAAAATGGTGTGGAGAGACTGGAACAGAGACAGAGAGGAAACTGAGAGTAATATCATGCTGGGGGGAAAAAAACCCCAAGAATGTGGAGAAGGTCCTGTATCTCTTCACTCATGGAAGAGAGAGCAAGAAGATTAGTTAAATGAAAGGTTTGAAAAGGTGCCTTGAGGAGGGCACAAAAATGAAAAATCTGGAAATAAAATCGAAGGCAGAGAAACAAAATGGATGGAGCAAGAGGAATAAAGAAAAAGAAGAGTGAAGGTGGAGGTGGACCTTGCCTCCCTGCTGGAAACATCAGAGCACGTCTGCGCTCCCCTCATGCTCCCCTCATCTCCTGGCCTTCTGTTCCAGCTCTCAAGCAGCCCCAGCAGGTGATGGAGAAACATCTCTCAGATCCTGCGGCCCTTTCTGCTGTGACTGGGAAGCCTCTCCGGGCGCCCTGTGGGCACTGGATGGTCCTCGCTGTGGAGGAGGAAAGCCGGTCTGAGGTTGTGTCCCAGAGGCAAGTGCCTTTCCTGGCCTAAGTAGGACTGAAAGGTCAGTGAACTTGGATGGCTGTTTCTTTTTGTTGTGTGGGTGATCGAGTGATCAGCCCTAGAGTTTCCAGTGCACTTTGGAGTCTTTTTTATGGTTTTATTGGTTTTTTTTTTTTTTTTTTATGGCTTTATTCATCATCTTTCTAAATCCTAAGTATAATCTATAAAAGCTTTATTATCTTGAAGCACAGTGGCTTATATGCAGGATCATCAGTTCAAAAAGCCTTCACATGACCCTTCAGAATGAGTGAATTGGCTTGGCTAATAATTACACTAAGAACAAAACAAAAGAGCATTCTGCATTATTTTAATGCTCCTCTTGTTTTTTTTTTACCAATCACATGTCCAAGCCCACATCCAGGAGCAGGAGGAATACTTCCTTTTCAAGGAAAAGCGGCGATGGATATAAATAATTGTCTGCATTACTGTGACATCAAGGCCCACATCGCATTGTGCTAAGGGACAAACACAACAGGAAGATACTTCCTGCCCCAGAGCAGTTCTCTTGTAATCTTGTTAGAGATGTGCGAGCTGTGACATAACCAAGTCCTGTAAGACCCGTGAGAAAGTCTCCCATCTCAAATCCTGCCTTCCTTCTCTGGAAAAATATCACAGCAACCTGCCCCTACCTTTTGTTATGGAGAAAACCTACAAGCACCTCAATGAGCTTTGCTCTTTCCCCTCCCTGTGAAATTCAGGAGTGGATGGCTAAACTGCTAGCAGAAAGTGGGCTGAAACTTCCACTCTTCCCTGATTTCCCTCTCTAGCTTTTAGTATGCACTCCACTTCTTTTCCCGCCCAAAGAAACTAAAAATAAATAGATCAAAAAAAGAGCAGAAAAAGCCATCAGCCCCCAAACAAAGTGCTTAGTCATCCTCGCTTAGTAAAAATAGTTTCCAAAAGCAACAAATTGCTGCACCAACCAGATGCATGTTATCTCCATGAACAAGGGGGCTAATCCTCCCTTTGCTCGTGTGCTGGTGTAGGAGCCCTGGTGTGGGTAGGTCCCTGTCTGAACAGGCTTTTGGCAAAGCAGGGATGAGGTGGAGTGGAGGCAGTTGGGGGAAGGATCAGACCCCTGAAGACAGCCTTGGGGACCTGTGCCAGACACCCTACTGCTCAGAGGGAGTCGTAATGAAAGTGTTTATCTTCTGTGCATTAGTGGAGAAAGTTAATAAGGGCTAAGTTATCAAATTGACAAGTGGAGGGAGCTCTGCAGAGACAATGCAGCAAATGGGAGTGGTGGGAGACCCGGGAGGGAAAGGGGTCATCGTGTCACACCAAACATTTCCTGGGGCAAGGGCTGAGCAAGATAACGAGGGGCCAAGTGCAGGCTCATCAGGTCCATTCCCCAACATACAGGACTCTGGAAAGGGGGACGGAAGAGTCTGGCTCTTCTACCAAGGCTCCAGCTGTTTCTATTCCTTGTTCCTTTTACCTTGGGAGAACGGGTGACTGTGGTGTTAGGACATCCTGGGGGAATAGAGACTTGGAACAGTGGAGAACTTGTTGAATACTCTGAGTGTTTGGGTCCGCACTTAGAAAATGGGATGGGATTTTGCTCTGCTTGACTTGCTTATGTAGATGATATTTTTTTCCAAGTAGGGATTAGCTCTTACCATGTGTTTGTACAGCACCTAGCCCAGAAGGCCTTTGCCCTGCCCTAGAGTCTCTAGCTTCCATACAGTAGCTCTGGGACTAAAAATGAGTCAGTCAAGCAATAAGGATGAGTTTCTCATACATTTTGCAAAGCAATTGTGCTCTGCATCATCAGGCTGCATGTCCCAAGTCCACTGCAAACCTGTTCTAACTGGTCCACATGGCCAGGAGACACCACAATTATGCCATTAGAGGACTATCTGCATGGCACGGGGCCAGAGAGATATGGCCCCAAGAAAAGGCTTTCACTAGCAGAGCTGTTCAGAGCACCTACCGGCCAGGTTGCATTGGCTCAGCCAGGGGAAGCTGTCACGTTGTCTTGCAGATGTGGGGCTATGTGCTAATCAATGCAAAAAGACAAGGCTGACAGCCTCCCAGAATGCTTGCTTATCAGTGAGCACCGAAGGATCCCCTCCAAAAAGTGCACAATTGCACTTGAGTGAGCGACTGCTCACTGCAAACCCAACTGCTCTGGGGCACGGGGCCATTAACACAGAGGAGGACTTGGGCAATTACAAAGTGCTTGCAAAAAAAAAGACAACTCTCAGAATAAGAGGGAAAATACTGTATTTTCTTTTCAATTTTCTATAATGAGACAGTAATTCTGACAGCAAATTAGATTTAAAAAAAAATCACGCAGTTAGAGTTTGGTTTAAAAATGCAGATAAAACAACAGGGGGAGGAGACCAATTCGGTGAGGTCGCAAATGTGGTTAAATCAAATAAACTGCTCCTCCAGCCTATGCTAAGATATGTCATTTAGGGCATCATTTGGGGCCATAGTCTTTCCTCAGACAGAAGTGTCCTGCCTGCCTGGGGACAGCAACCAGCCCAGCATTAGGTTACTGCAAAGAGGCTACAACATGTACAGCGTAAGGCATTGTACATTCCACAGAATTGCTGTAGGATGGCTTGTTTTTAGGCTACACTGTACATCCTGCCAGGGGCTAAATCAGATGAAAAACCCGCAGTCTACTCCACGCCAGGCCATCCCCCCACATCAAGTCAGATTAACGGGTACCTGAGAAACTGTCTCTGTCTCAGTCACTGCTTTGGATAAACTCTGCAGCTGTGGGAGAATTTAGCAGAACTTTGAAGAGCTCTGGGCATTTAATCAATTTGGAAACTGGGTTCTCTGGAGAGTGCTGAGCATCTGTGTTTGATTTTTTTTTTATATATATAACGTGCTACTGTTCTCTAGCCAGATCCCCAGTCTGCAACAGATGCCTCTAGGCTTCCACATACAAGGTTGCAGGTGAGGACTATGAAGAGGCAGCTGATTTATCATGCTGGGGAAGCACAGAGCAGATGTGTGCTCAGGCCCATCCCTGCTGGCCAAGCCAGACCCCTCCAAGGGAGGAGTAATGGCAATAATGTCAAACTGATGAGCTGCACAGGATGGGGAAAGGGGACATTTGCAGACTATCTGCTTGCTGTCCTCAGACCCTTGAAAAACCCTCTCTTCTGCTTTGCAGTGTTGCTTAAAATTCACTTTATCCCCTTTCAGCTGCTGTTGTCTCCTTGCTCCTGCAGTGTATGTCTACTGATTCCAGCCCAGGGAAGTGGATGGCTCCATATACACAGGTCTTGGCTCTCCAGGAGCAAAATGCAGACCTATATGCACAGCTAAATCCTTCAGCTACAAAGTGACCAAAGCAGGGAATGTGCCTCACTTATTCTATAACAAACAATGCAAACGAACATAGTTCTCAATAATGTTAATACAGAAACTATAGCACAATGTATGGAGGGTACTGAAGGTGAGTTAGGTTTCAGGACTGGGAAGTGATAAAAAGAGCGAATGAAAATTCAGAAGCCTCCATGGTACCCTCCTGCCTGGAAGACTTGCTGACTCGCTTCTGCCAACTGTCTCTTGAATTCTGAGCAATTCAGAACACTATGAATAACGTTTCCAAAAGCTCTTATGTGACTTACAAACAACTAGATAGCATTGATCACAAATCACATCTAATCAATGTGATTTAGGCTTGTAGGCTACTTAGCTGCTTTGGGAAACATTATGTGCAACTCACTAGCTCCAGATGAGATTACAAAGTTCTGAGGTTTGGAAAAACTGGGAGAAGTTTGCTCAACTCAAGAGCATTTATATCAACTCTTTGCTCAAACTGGTTTGCTCAGCCCTAAACTTAAAGCTGGGCCTTTGAGAACATGAATTCAAACAACTTCTATTAAACCCTAGCCTTACCCCCATTGAATTCTTACTCCATGAAGACTCCTACTGGTAGGAGCCCCCCAACAAATCCCTGCCCCGATAGGTCTGTGAGAGCCTCAGACCAGGCATGGCTCGATCACACCTCACCTCTCCCTCGTGTTGTCACAACACAAAAACACACAGCCAGAGCTTTTAGACTTTAAAACGTCCCTTGTGCCCGCTGAAAGTTCCCCCTCAGCTCCAGCCCAGGAAGCACGCTTTCAGGATTAAGCTAGCACAAGTTCACTGAGAAGTGATCCAGCAATTGCTGCCTCAGCAGTATCACAGGAGTGATCAAGACCAACTCTATGCACCCCCCACTCCCCCACTTCATTGGTGAAAAAGAGGAAGAAATAAAGAACATGTAGGGTAGTTTTTGCCTTCCCTCTCCCCCAGCGCAGAAGCCCAAACCCAAGAGCACCCGCACAGCTTCTCTGCAGGAATGCTGGCATTGCCAGACAGCTCCGGCAAGCTGCCTCTCCAGTAACGAGACCAGTGCTGGGAGACATGGGAGGGCATTGCTCAGCTTGGAGAATCAATATTAAAAACAAATACTGGAAGATCTAAGAGTAAAGCAAGGAGCTACTCTAGCTGGAGTTGTCAACTAGAGCTGTCCCAGCACCACATACTCAACAGAGGGGAAAAAGTAGCTAGCAGAGCACTAATAATGATTATTTTCCGTGTAAATTTATATCTAGCTCCATTTCTATTTTTTTTCCTCATCCCCCTGGGTTTCTAATCCTGGGAATCATTCTCTACAGCTCCCGTGTGTGTGTGTAAGTGTGTGTGTGGCAGAGGCAGTGTGGGTCAGGCGCTTAGACGCATTTGGCAAAGCCAACAGAGTCGTTATCACGGTCAAAAACGGTGTAGTAGGGACCGATGAAGACATCACCCAGGATCCAGAGGGGGCCCCCGGGGGGTGGGACATCCAGGCCTGAAAATCCACTCAGGCAGATGGTCTCCCCCTGGGCAGAAACCTAGAGAGAAGAGCAAGAGGTTTAGTCAAAGCTGGTCCCCATTTCCCCTCTACCTCATGGCTCTGTAATAACACCTGCCAATGCTGGCTGCATTTCAGGCTTGCAGCCTGTGACCTAAAGCTTGCAAAAGTTGTGAAAAATAAGTAACTCTCACCTCGCCATTACCATAAATTCAAACTTATCTCCCCTGCCAAGAATCTGTATGCACATGGGTCTTGTTAGCAAAAGGTCAAAGAAAACTGCACACATAAACATGAGGCCACACTGCTCTAGAGGAGAGCTGTTGCTGAAAACCTGCAGAAGGTGCAGATGGAAGTTGATTCTCCCTTACAATAGCTGATGGCTTAAATGCTGGATTGTTGGCCTCTGCCATGACAAGGGCTGGCCAAAAGCTACCACCTGCCCGAACCCAACAGAAAAAAGCCTACAGTTGGGCATAAAGTTGTAGAAAGCCATGCAATTGCCTGTCCCTTTTTGCCCATCCCACCTTCTTTTTGTCCCCATAAGTAAAGCACATCACTCAGGGCATCAGTGCCACCACATTACCACCCCAGTCCTTCAGGCTCTCCCTCGAGTGCCAGCCCCAGCCTTGCTTTCGCCAGCCTCGTGCTCTGTTTCATGACGAAAGTTGCCCTGGACCCACCTTGAAGACATACTGCTCCCCGGTGAGCTGGTAGGGCTTCCCTCCCAGTGTGAGCGTGATCACAGGCAGGGAGGACACCTTTTCGCAGGGGATCACGTACTGAAACAGAAACAACAGCAACAGTGACGGCCTTGGCTGCGGCTTCCTCTGGAGCTGGGCAGCGCGTGGGAGCCAAAGCCTCCCAGACCCGTGGGATCAGACCGTGTGTGCCCCAGCGGGCTGTGAAGGGCTGTGGGGAGGGTGCAACCCTCCGCCCTGTATTATCGGGAGCGTTCAGCACGGACCGAGGCCCTCACGGTTCAAGGGGCTCTAATTTCCCCATGGCAACTTGCTCCTCCCACACCCCGAAGCAGGTCAGTGCCGAACGCACGGATGGCAGGGACGGACAGACACACAGGGCACTGCAACCCGCCGCTGCAGCCTCAAAGTCTCTCAAAGACCTGGGGGAGCTGAGTTTTCTACCACCACCCAAGGGCAGGAGCAAGGCAGCAAAGCTCAGAGACAGGGTGCTAGTTTGGCAGGGCTCTTTTTCCAGGCATGCAGTGGCTGGAGACACTTCCCCAGCTTTGCCAGTCGTGCCTCACCTCGCCTTTGATGAGAGGCTTGGCGCCGATGGCCTTCTGCAGCTCCTTCACCTCCTTCGTGGGGCCGGTGATGAGCGAGGTGCCCGTGTCCACGATGGCCTCGCAGCCCCCTTTGCACAGGGTGAGCCCGTTGGCGACGTCCACCCTAGGGGAAGGACAGCAGGCAGAGGTCACACACCCAGCTGAAGAGCAGCGAGCAGGCGAGCAAACAGCGACTTAGGCAGCAGCCTGCGCTGCTGTGGGAAGCAAAGGGTTAAAGGGGTAGTGTGACCATGTTGGAGGCTGCGGATAAGGAGAGGATTTGGGTACCTTACGCAGGCCGCAGGGAGCTGCCACTGCTGCTTCACAGCAGTGTGGAGAGATAAAGCCTCCGAGCCAAGCAGCTTGGCACGCTTTGCCAACACTGCATGACTTGGGGAAGATGAGAAGGAAAACTGTGTGCTGGGGAGGGCTCAGGAAAGCAGCACACTCTGATCACGGGCTGCTTTTAAGTTCCCGTCACGTGGGAGCGCCCAGAATAGACGGCGGGGCTCGCAGGCCAGCAGCAGCCCTCCGCTCGGGCCGCTCAATCACGCTCATTCTCCTTCCCTCGGCCTCAACAATGCGCTGTGATTGCTGTGCTGTGTCCTTCAGCCAAGGGCTGAGGTTCTGGGGCCTCGCTCCGCTCCTCCTGAGCTTCCAGCAGCCCCGGAGGATGCCTGAGAGCAGCCACCCCCCTCAGTCTTGCGGAGAGGGGCAAAGCTGGGGATGAATCCTAGGGGTTTGCCCTGCTCGCAGGAAGGAGGGGCTGAGGTTTCTCCCTGCTTTGCAAGGGCACAACATGCACTTTCATGGGCCAAGCTGCAAACAGAGAAAAGGATTTTGCAGAACAGCCTCCCGCTGTTTCCTCCCTCTCCTCTCTTTCCAGGGACAAATGACCCAGCCGTACGGTGGGATTTCAATCTGCTTGTTTGGCCTGTCTCCATTGCAATAGGCGGAGTCCCCGTCTTGGCCCTGGGCACGACGGGCAGGGCTGCCGCACGCGCGCGCGCGGGGCAGCGAGGTGGCACTTACGCGTCCATGTGGACCTGCCAGTAGGCTTTGCGCGTGACGTTCACCCAGCTGAAGTCGCCGCTGTAGTACTTGGGGTCAGTGCCTCCCAGGAGCAGCTCCCCGCCAGGCTGAGCTGTGGGGTCCCTGAAAGAAGAGCAAACTCATTAACGTCAAGGCGAGAATAAGCCCCTCCACGTGCCCTAAGGGTTCCTGGTGCATGGAACACAGGTGGGGTGGTGCGAGGAAGCTCAGCATTGGTAGCACTGGGTCCAGACAAAATGTACTAGTGACAGGGGAGACACCTCGGACAGGAAAGGGGAAACTGGAAGGCTGAGCTCCTACAGCTTTTCCATGCACCTGAGACTTGTGTGTGGAGATCTGGACCAACTCCTTGCAGTGGCAGAGGCTGCAAAGGGAGGCTGAGAACTGAACAGTGATGCCTGGACGCCCAGATAACCGCCCTTCCTTCAGCTCACAACCAGCATCCAGGAGGGGCAGGACACGGATGGTGGCACAAGACGTTGGATAAGTAAGAGCTGTGCCTGGCTCTGCTCCTGCCGCCAGCCGCAGAGCCCAATCCTCAAGGTTACCCTAAGATAAAAGATCATTGCTGAGCAGATGGGAAGAAATATGGTGATGGGGGAGGGCTGGCTTTTTATCTGCCAGAAGCGAGAGTCTCTGCTCTCCCCCTCCAGGTCGTGCTACTTTTCAGCCAGAAGTAGCTCAGCGTCTCCTCGCTGTGCCCGGGGGTGCTCGGGATGCTGGGGCTGAGCACCAGCGTGGGAAGGTGCAGAGTGGCACCCTGGGTGGGTGAGGGAGCATCACCCATGGCTGGCAATGGCTGGCATGGCACGGGATCGCCTGCTAGGTGACAACGGCGTGGGCCACATGATGCATGGATTTGGGGCTGTGTTTACGCCACTAACAGGACTTCATTACCTGATCTTGTGATCACAGCACTCCTTAATTTTGTCTCTCTTTCCACTGGAAAAACCTTCCCTCACTCCAACAGCTATGCAATGGGGTAGAAAACCTACCCAGCATTTCTGTATCACCTTTGTCTACTTCAAACCAGTAACTGGTACCGTGAAAAACAGACTGTCCTCAGGTGACAAAAGGCCATCTGCTGTGAGGGTCTAAGAACTGAGCTGTACTCGTTTTCTCAAACTGAGGATCTGTCCAGGGGACTGAGATAGCAGGTTAGTGCAGAAAGAAGATGATCCTGGTTAGATGAGAGTGGAAAGCAAACACCAGCCTGGGCTTGTCCTTGCCATAGAACTGCTCCCCTCCAAGCCCCACGCTACCTGTTCAGGTAGAAGGAGAAGATGTTTTTCTCAATCAGCTTCTGCTGCATGATGTTATCGAAGAAAGGGGTGACCTTGTCCACAGAGATCTTTGGAAATGCCATGCCCAGGATGCCATCGAACTTGGCAGCAATGAAGGTGATGCCTGGCTGCTTCACTGCCTCCCCAAATATCTGATTCTTGATTTTCAAGTCACCCAGCTGAGGGGAGGGAAAGAAGAAACAAGTTATAAAGAAAACTGGAGTGGAAAACAGGGTGTTGGTGAGTGCATGCCATAGTATGTCTTACACAGCCACAATCCTGCTTGCTTTGGCCTGGATATTTGTACGGAGTCATGAAAACCAGACATGCTTGTGCTACCTTCCTGGGAGGAACAGGCCACCCTAGGCATCCACCAGCATCCCCCACTACCACGTTATTGCCTAGTGCATCCTTTTCTTCCTATATGAGCTGCTCGTTTTACTTATTTAATCCTGGAACAAATTCCTCCCAGTTTCTCCCTACTCTGGATATCCAACCTGTCTCTTCAGGTGCTGCATACACAACCAGCCTGACCCACTGCTTCTTCTCGCCTCCACACGCAGCTCTGCAGTCTCCCCTGTCCCAGGGTGTTTCTCCCTTTCCAGAAGGGCTACCAGCTCACGGAGACCTCAGGGTTGGTGAGGGCAGGACTGAGTTGTGAAAGTGAGGTTAGATCTGCACCACAAAAGCAGTGATGGCAGTAACGGGAACGCGAAGGTCACTTCCCTGCCGAGCGCTAGGACCCACGTGCCTCCCAGCAGGCAGAGCACAAGGGCAGGTCCCCAGCTCGTGGCAATCAGGGTGGCTCTCCTGGAGGGCTGTCTGGGTGAGGACCCGTCTGCCGGTCCCATCCCTAGCGGTTCGCAAGGCTCCAGAGCATCACGCTCACCACGGGCAATTTTAGTGCGGCTGCTAGGATGATTTCTGCCTCTCTGGCTCCAGCTAATGGCCCTGCAGCCAACTGGACTGCAGTGGAAAGCTCGGCCTCTCATACCTGGCGGCAGATAACGATCCCTGTGAATGACTAACATCCCCATGGGGCCGGACGGGGCTCGGTGCACGGCAGCGCATGTGACCGGCCAGGCACCGGGCTCGGGAACGGCCTCGGGCCTTGTGAAAGCTGCAAGCCGCAGGGCAGGATGTGGGGCAGCCGCGCTCGGAGCAACGCATCCGCTCGGCGCGCGGCCGTTGGAGGCAGCGCTTTGCAGCACGCCCGCTCCTCCCTCCCGGCACGGTGCGTGCAGAGGGCTCCTCCTCGGCCGCTAGAAAGTGGCCTTCACCAAAGCAGCAGGGCAAAATCTCAGCAGTAAAAGGGAGTGCTGGAGTGAGTTGTCCTGTCCCTCCCTCAGTTCCACTTCCAGCCCATGAAGGAGGCACGTAGCAGCCTGTGGATGGGGTGACCTTGCCCATGCTGGCGCCTCCGGCACCAGGGTACCCATGGGCCTGGAACAGCAGGGCATCGTTAGCAGGGTGTTGGACTACAGCTCCCTCATCTCCTTCACTCGGCTGCCTCTCGCCCAGCTGCAGAGCACCCCAAGATCATGACGGGTGGTGGCTGCGTGGTGGTGGCCTCACGCTGCGCCAGCGCCCGCAGCAGGACGCCAGGAGCCCAGAGGCTGCCTGGGGGCGCGGGCAAGGGCGCTGCTCCCAGGCCCTGAAGGCAGCGGGGAGGTGACATCGGGGCAGCTCCTGCGTGGGGGGCCTGTGATGCAGCCACTGGGAGGACTTTGTCCTTGTTTGCCCACAGGAAGGGGAGCAGGAGCAGCCCAGTGGAACCTCCAGATATCCCAGCTGAAGAGCCCGCAGCGCCCTCAGCTCCTTTGCAACCTGCTTGGGAGCCACACCAGAGGTTTCTCCTGCCTCTGCCCGAATGGGAGCGGAGCGCTAGCAGCTCTGCTGCTGCCAAGAGGCATTCCCACTCCCCCAGACAAGCCCAGGCACAAAAACTTCCCTTGGAGCCACTGGGAAGTGGCCGAGATCTAATTAGCAAGCAAGCATTGCAGTGATAATTACCAAAAAAAAAAAAAAAAAAAAAGTAGAAGCTGCAATTTTCCCAGTTCCCTCCCCTCTTTGCATTAAGCTGGAAAGTGCCTATCCCACCCACCCTTTCCGAGGCAATCAAGCTGCCTCTTGGCCTTGCTGCCCCGCTCTGGCAGTGAGGAGCTCTTTCCCAACCAAGCCATAAAGAGCCTTGCATGTTTGTCTTCTTGTCTGCTGTTTTTTTCCTAAGCGAAAGAAGCAAAGACCCTGCAAAGCAAATGGGCTGAAGCAAAGCTGAAAAGGGCCCCAGGAGCTGCAGGAGGGCAAGGAGCAAAAAGAGACCTTGGAAAGCTGGAGTTGGCCCGTGTAGCCTCCCAGATCCATTACTAACCGTCACGGTGTCCTGGCTGAGGTACCCAGAGAGGCTCCCAGTCCCATAATGGATGGCGAAATCAGTTCCGTTCTCCACGTAGGTGCTGGATTTGGAGGCATCGTACTTGTGGTGCAGCACTGTGGCCGGGCATGGGGACGCGGGGGGGACACGTGGCGTTCGTGTGCGGTGCCACGGGTAAAAGGAAAAAGAACAAGCAGAGAAATTAGCGCCTGGGAACCTGCCCTGCCTTTTATCTGCCAGTCTGTCAACAACAAAATAGCCCTCTCTTATCTAGAAACCACAAGCAGAAATCTCTATTGAACGAGATTCAGGCAGCCTACTTGTCCCACTCCCAGCTCCTCACAGGCACAGACAGACACTCACAGACCCACGCAAACACAGGCCCCTCTCTGGCTTTTGCCAAATCCGGCGTGCGTTACAGAGCATTTCCAGCACGGGCGGAATTAAGCGCCCAGATCCAATTTGGCAGCTCGACAGGATTTGGCCACAGCACGTTAAGAGGCCGCAGTATAGGTGGCCGCTACGTCAGGGTCCATTAGAGTGACAGGTCCCACAGCTGCCCCATGTTGTGGAGACCTGAGCTGGCTTCCAGCATGGCCCCGTCTGGACACGAGCCTTTTCCTGCTGGTGTCCGGAGTGGGAAAAAAGGCCATCTTTTCTTTTGCACATAGATGATGCAAAACTCTTTTTTGTTTTTGATTTGCAAAGGGGAAGGGTTTCCCCCACTCCCAAGCTATTTTTCCCCCGGAAAGGCCAGGAATGATGGCACGCCCCAGGGTTTGTGGCCTGGCACAGCAGATGCCTCCTCCGCAGAGCTCTGCTCAGTCACAAGGAGGGCCCCAGAGGGACAACCGCTCGCTGAACCGGCTCCCTGGCTGAGCACAAGCGCAAGGGTCTCGCATGCTGCACGGAGTCTGTGCTGGCCCTGTAATCTAGGCCATGGCTGGCAGGATTTTCGGCTCCCCATACACCTGCTAAATGAGCCCAAAGAGCCTCTGGCAACTTGGGGGCTGTGAAGACTCTGCTGGAAGGACCTCAGTCGCAGCAGGTCCAACTGGCTGGAGAAATCAGCCACCTCCTGGACAGCAGAGACCTCAGGATGGACCCAGCCTGGCCCACACAAGCTCCAGCCTGCACGTGCCTCGAATCTCGCTGCAGGTATCCCAAAGCAGATGTGTCTCCCCCCAGGCTCCGCTGGGCACTGCAAAGCCATATGGAAGAGGACACGAGTCCATAGTTCCTCCCTGTCCTTGAGGGGCGTTTTCGGTCGCCTTTCTCGGTTGCACTGTCTCCCCCTTCCTGTCTGCTCTGCTTAGGCAGCACATCCGGCAGCTCAGAGAGGGCACTTTGCCACGGCCGGGTTCAACACCTTCTACTACACACAGTTTCTGTACAACAACGTCACGCAGCACAGCGCCAACCGAGAAAAAAAAAGTGTCTACCTGCTCCTTATTAATTATAAATCCATAAACAGGCACACACATGCTTGGTGCAGCAATAAAACAGAAACTAGGGCGGTTTGTATCAGATCTGGCACCACGCTCTTTTTTTTTCTCCCCAGCGTTGTGCAACAGGCCAGCAGCAGCGTCAGCCTCTAATTTGGGGGAGAAACGGGGCGGCGCGCAGGCCGCGGCAGGCACTTACGGCAGGCGATGTCCAGCAGGTGACAGTGCACGGAGGGCACCCACAGGTTGGAGGAGCCGGTGTCGAAGACCACGGTGAACTTCTGCGGCGGGGTGCCAATGCCGATCTCACCGTAGTACTGCGCCTGCAAGGGCGAGGGAGCAGGGGGGCCGTGAGCGACGGCGCCCCAGGGGCAACGCGGGAAGAAAGAGCCCAAGTGATAATGAAAAATGGAGGCTTTGGAAAGGAGGCTGCGAGTAGAGGGAGGAAACCTCCTTTCAGCTCTGGAAGATGCACACACGGGCAGGTTATGCCTGTGTCCCCCCACGCAGGGACCGGTCTGGCACAGAGGCTTCCCAGGAGCCGCAGAGGAGGCAGGAGAGTGGAGGAGCTGGCTGTGCCGGGTGCTTGGCCCCTGGGCAAAGCCGCCTGCGAGCAGCTGGGCGGCCACGCGGCTCCCTGCCCTGAGAGCACGACATTCCTGGGAGCGCCAGGGCTAGGGAGCTGCAGCACCCATGGAACAGACCCCTCCATGCTGAGGGGCGAACGCCTTCCCCGGCCCTCCCCACGGGTCCACAGCCAGCACTGGGAAAGGCCAGTGAGTGTCCAGCTGGGCCAGGACCCCCAGAGCGGGCTGAAAATCACCAGAAGGGCCAGGCTCTGACCCTTATAAAATCCCTGTGTACTCAATTAAAAGGAGAGGGGGAAAAAAACAGGGTTGTCCAAGCTGCCTGTGCTGAGCTCCCATCTCAGGTGCTTAGCAGTTCCTAGGGGCTGCTGGCTGAGTAATTAATAATCCGCTGCAATTAACCGCAACAGGACAGTTGCTTCCGGTGGTTCTCTAATTATTGCTGAAAACAGACGGGGCACGTGGGCCGTGCGGGCGGGGGCGACCCGGGCCCGCTGCCGCCCCGCGGGGGCGAGTCGGGGCGGGAGAGCCCGTCCGAGGGAGCACCCATCTCACCGGGCAGAAAAACGGAGCCGTGGAGCTGCCCCGCTGCCGCCTACAAATATCCTGCTGCCAGCAGCCCGGCTCCCACCTCGTCACCGGCGGTTGCCATCAAGGTCAAATCCCCGTGGAGCAGCACGGGGCTGCCTCACCTTGGAGGGAGGCACAGCTGCCCCGGGGGCACCGCGAGGGGTGCTGGCCACAAGTGTGGTGCAACCCCGCGCGGTTGGCAACGCGCTGAGCAAACACTCGGCGCCCTTCTGTGGCATGCGGCGTGCCGCCGTGCTCCCAAGGGGCTGGTGCGGGAATGCTGCCCCGCTAGCTGCTCCAAAGGGGATGGTGCGGGAATGCTGCCCCTCTAGCTGCTCCAAAGGGGATGGTGCGGGAATGCTGCCCCAAATGGCTGCTCCAAAGGGGATGGTGCGGGAATGCTGCCCCAAATGGCTGCTCCAAAGGGGATGGTGCGGGAATGCTGTCCCGGGTGGCTGATCCCAAGGGGCTGGTGCGGGAATGCTGCCCCGCTAGCTGCTCCAAAGGGGCTGGTGTGGGAATGCTGCCCCGGCTGGCTGCAAGCCTGTGGCAGTGGGGGGCAGCCACTGTCTTATCGGGCAGAGCACCACGCGGGGAGGCCTGGGGAGCGCGGAGCGCATCGGCGGCCTCCGCCTGTGGCCTTGGAGCCCTTCGCCGGGAGGCAGGGAGGCAGGGAGGGAGGCTGGGAGGGAGGTGACTACTCACGTCCATGTAGTTCTTCAGGATCTCCGGCGTGGGCCCCCCAGTCTGGGCAAAGCCCAGCTTGTGCTGCAGGAACTGGGTGGCGGCGGCGAGGTCGGGGACGCCGCTGCCCACCTCGGTGAGCACCCGCCGCGTGGAGGGGAACCGCTTCAGTGGGATTCTGCGGGGCACGAGCACATGGTGGGGTGAGGGCCGCGGCCCCCGGCTGCTCCCTTCCCCTCCTGCCCCACTCCCCCGGCTCCTAGGGCGAGGGGGCCCGTTGGGGGGCAGCCCCGCCGCAGGGAGCAGCAGCAGCAGCGGCGCCGCGGCCTTGGCCGCCTGCGCAGGCGGATGCCCCCTCACCTGATGAGCGCGGGCGCGGGTGCCGCGGCGCAGAGCAGCAGCAGCAGCAGCAGCGGGAGGCCGAGGGGGGCCATGGCGCGCGCAGGATGCGTCGCGGAGCGGGATGCAGCCCGGGGGGCTCGTGCTGCGGCAGCCCGCGCCGCCACGCCAGGGGCTTTTGAAGGAAGGGCCGAGCGCGGCAGGGCCCCCCCTTATCCAGGGATTTTCAGGTCAGCTGACGGTCTAAAATTGCAACTCGGCGTCATGTGATCGGCGGGGCCGGGCGCGGGGGGAGGCGCTCGGGACGCCCTGCGCCCGCCGGGGCGCCCGCCTCCCCGCCGGCCCGGCCCGTGACTCAGCCGCCGGCAGCGCAGCAATAAACACCATTACAGCAATCACGAGGCCGCTTTGCACACTGCGCGCTGCTTTTTTCTTTATTTTATTATTTTTTTTCCCGTCTTCCTCCCCCTTTCCAGGTTTTCAGGCTTTTCTCTGCCCAGCGAGGGGGGACAAGGACGGACGACAGCCCTGCAAGCCCAGCCCCTGGCCCCACTCAGCTTGGCCAAGGTGCCCCCCCTTCCCCAAAAAAGCCCAGGAATGGGCACCGGAGGAGCCTGCTGTTTGGCAGTGGAGCTTAGACCCTGCAATGTGGCCGGGGAGGCAGCGCTGCCAGAGCCCCACTCCGCCACCAGCTTCCCCTGCTCTGTGCGGAGAACGGGGCCTGCAGCAGGGCGCGGTTGGGCCAAGGAGCGCTCTCTGCGAGGAGCGCAGCTGGCCCCCGTGAAGGGCTGCGGGCACCGCAGCAAGGCTGATCTGCGGCCCTCGGCGCCCCGCGCCAAAATCCCCAGCCCAGCTTCTGCAAACACCGTGAGACAAGAGGAAAAAAAACTAAAAGTCAGCCCTGGCCTCCCTGCTGTTTCACTGCCTGGTCCTGGTCCTTTTCAGCCCTGAGGGCTGGCAGCGTTTGGCCTCTTCCCTTGCTTGGTTCCAGCACCTGGGCACCAGCTGGAAGTGGGTACCAGCTGCTGCTGGGCTGGTACCCTGGCACTCTGCACATGGGAGCACCTGCCCCTGCCAGCCTTGTCCCGGTGCCTCCCTGCCCTTCCAGTACCGGCCCCAGGGGCGATGCTCCCTTGGGCTACCCCGACACGTGGGAGGCCATGTCCTGCCTCGGTGACCTCGTGACTGCCCCGCTTTGGGAAGGACCGAGGCATTGGAGGCCCGGGTCTCAGAAGATGCCAAGGTGCCTCCATAGGCACAGGAGAAGTGGCTGTGCCTCAGGTGCCTGGCACATGCTGGGGTCTCTGGTGCCCAGTGGCTCAGCTGGGAAACTACCATGTCCTTGGGTCGCCAGAATTAACATGGCCTCTCCGAGCACGGAGCCTCCATGCGGAGGAGCCCCCTGTGAAACCTGCTGGGCAGCCAAGCAGACGCTTCCCAGGGGACGTTCCCCACGCCAGCCGCAGCCCTGGGGCAGCACACAGAGCCCGTGTAACCCCTTTAGCTTTCCCAGGCAGCCTGGACGCCTCTGAAGAGGTGCCAAAACCTCCTCCCTCCTCTTTGAAGTGGTGAGGAAGAGGCTGGTGAAAACAGCCCCCGCGGGGCCACTGCGGCGAGGTCCCTAGTTGTGGCCAGCCCACGCACCGGCCCCCGTGCAGGTGGTTCTTCCAGTCTGACCTTCTGGTCAACCTCGGACTTCTTGGGAAGCCCAAGGAGGCCGCCGGCCACGTCTGGCTGCAGGATCACGGGGGCGGCCAGAGCCTCTGTGAGCGGGCTGAGATGCAGAAGAACAACAGCACAGACCGGATCTGTGGATTACTTTTCCATTTGCAAGGGATTTAAGGACAAGTTTTGCCATTAGAAAAGCAGAGAGCCTTTCCTTGGGTTTCCTGCGAGCAGTGTGGTGGGCTTCCATGCAGGAGCTGTCCTGCGTATTGCACCAATGGTGCAGGTCACTCCTTGCTGCCTCTCTACTTGCTCTTGGGTGCCAGACGTGTCCTGGCTGCAGGCCAGGCTGTGGGCAATGTTGCTGGGAAGCAATGGCATGAGGGAAGATTTACCCTTTCCTATTTTAAGGAACTGATTTGTTGGAAAAAGGGAGGCTTTTGCTGGAAAATGTGAGGGTGCCGGTCCTCACCACGGTGCTCACACCCAGGAAGCGTTGCTGCCAGCTCTCCCATCCGTCTGCCTGTGCCCAGGCCAGCCAGCCTTGGGGCTCCCTGTACCTATACGTAGACCGCTCGGTGACCCTCTCCCAAAGACCCGCGGCTGCTCCTAAAGCAGTGCTTCTGGAAACAGAGCCAGGTGCTTCTCCAGGGCTGTTTTGCAGCGTCCCTGGGCGTTTCGGCGGCGGGGCCGCTTAGGCAGCGCGCGGGGCTCTCCCCACAACACGGCCGTGCTGTGGGCGGCTGCTGACGCGGTCCCCGGCGCGTTCAGGGAGCCGGCTGTGGTTTCGCAAAGCCGCGCTCGCCCGTCATGACAACGTTCCCAGGCTCGGGCGTTGCGGGTGCCCCGGCCAAGGCACTGGAGGTTCTGCAGCCCATGGCAGGGCTCAGGGGGAAGAGCGTTCCCGGGCCGGGCCGGGCCGAGCCGAGCCGACGGCAAGGAGGAGCAGGAGTGCGAGCAAGACGCAGCAGGCCTGGGCGCTGCCGCTGCGCGTGGGAGGCCGCAAGGAGGCACAGAGTGCAGAGCATCCGCACGCCGAGCTGCTGGAAGACATGGTCGTGCCGGGGCTGCTACAGTGCTGCTGTGAAGCCTGTGATGCAGCTCATGAACAGAGCCGGATTCACCGGCTCTGGCTCTGGCAGTAACTTTTTCCCCATGGAGTGCCAGGACCTCACCCGCTCCCAACGCTGCTGCCTGCGCCAACGCAAAATTCACCCTAAAACCCAGGCAGCACCTGTGGGTCCCCAGCAGCCCAGGGGGCCCCAGGGTCAGCGAGGCGGCTGGAAGCCTCCAAGGGTGTGCAAAGGCAAGGCCCTCCTGAGTGCTCCCTGGCCAGGGTGAGACCCCTGGCTGGGCTCCTGCGCAAACATTGCTGCTGCCAGCCGGGCTGCTGTCACCTTGGGCAGATACTAAGCAGAGCTGCCAAAGCCCAAGGCTGCAGGGTGGCTGTTGCTTGGGTGGCCTTCACCCTGCCCAGCCCCATGGCGCTGGGGGGCAAGGGCGGCTGCCCGGCCGTGGCCCTAATCCCAGATCCCTGCCACCTCACGTCACCCGGATCCCCTCCGCCCCCGCACTGCTGGGTGCTGCCCCAGGCCGGCAGCTCAGGGTGTTGGTCGCACCTGAGGTGTTTCGCAGCAGCCTCCCCGAAATTGCCGGGGCCGCGTGATGGCTGCTTGACGGGAAGGGGACAGACGTGGCACCATCGCATCCGCTCATCTCCTCCCACGCCAGGATGTGATGGGCATGGGGATCTGGGCCCGTGCCTGCATTGCCCCTGTCCCGAGGCATCTCACCCTCCTGCCGGGTGCAAGCCGTGCGAGAGGACACCTCCGCATGCTGGCGGGCTTTCACAGTCATGTCCCGCTTTTCTTGCTGCATGGGACACTTGGCTTCCTGGCAAACCATAGGGATGCGAAGAAAGTGATTTTGGGGGTAGGATTTTGTTGGGATGGAGGAGGGGAGCAGCTGCTGCTGCCTGGGCTGTATTTGCAGCCAGGGCTGTGCCCAAAGCGTTGGGCTTTGGCCCGGTCTCTGGTTTCTGCCGGGCTGCGTGAGAAATGGCACTGGGCGCCGTGGGGCTGGGGAGCGACCCCGCTTGTCCCCGTGCTGGCACGGTGCTGAGTCACGCTCATGGCAAGCGCCGCGGCGCTTGCAGAACCGAAACCCAGGGCCCTTTGCTCCAAGTGCGGTGCCTCCGCCAAGGGCAGCCTCCCCGCGCCTCGGCCTCCGTCGTGCCGGCGCCAGCGCTCCAGGCGCCCTGCTGTGCTTCAGCCACCCTCTGGGAAAATGCGTGAGCGCCCTGTGGAAGCGAACAGCCCCCCGGGGACAGCCCCAGGGGCCAAAAATGCAATTGTGGGGCAATTCCGCTTTTTCCTGTGCTTCTAGGTACAACCAGGTGAAGGTATGTGGATGTGCAATGGGGACTCCAGTGAGCAATTCTCTTTGTGTGAGTCCACATATTAATCTGTGCATAAATCTGTAGTTATACAGATTTATAGGCCTTTTCCTAAGCACAGGCCTCACTGTGTGCCAGTGCCAGGATTTTCCCATCTGGATGTCTGGAATTAAGGTCTCAAAACTGCCTTGAAGCTCCTTGGCAAGAGCGAACTTGTTTTCGGTGTTTCTTTTTTCTCTTGGTGACCTCTGAATTCCTCTGTTTCTGAGGTCTTTTGCATAGAAGCAACATTATATATTAAAGGAGACTGGGTCATGTGCAGGGCCCCGGGGAGCGCCGAGGAGGAGTGGGGTGGGTTGGCTGCCTTGAAGAGCTGCCGCCCTGCGGGAACGGAGCCGTAGGAAACTAGAGAGGCTCCCAGAGGAGCAGTTGGGCAAGATGGGAACCTCATTACAATCCAAGGTGGAAGACGTTATTAACGTCTCTCGGCCTCGCTGGGTGTTCCCGCTGGCAGGGTTTCAGCCTGCCGGCGATGAGTCACGGGACGAGGCGTTCTCGAGCCCCCGTGCAGGTGAGCCTCGCACCACGTTGCTCAACCGCCCGGCTGGGACTGGCGGCCCCCTGCCCTCCATTTATCTTCCTTTTCGATGGCGTTAAGGACACGCTGCTGGGCAAAGGTCTTCTACAAACGCCTTGGCCCTGAGCAGCTGCGAGCCCCAGCCTGCATCTCCCCTGGGACAGGGAGAAGGAGGGCAGCACGAGGGGGTCAGAGCACCTGCGGGAGCAGGTCCCCGACAGACAGATGGCAAAAATGGGGACAATCTCTGCAGCCCCCAGAGAGAAGCCGAGGCATGGGGCAAGGAGCAACCCTTGCAGGAGATGTGGGCCAAAAGTCCTTTGCTGAGACAAGCCTGAAACAGAAGTGCTTGGCACTGCAGCCCTCGCATGAAGCAAGCCCTCGAAGCCTGATGTTTCCTTCCCTTTTCCCATTTTGGGCATGTTTCAGGCACATTTTGCACTGTCATCCTTCCTCCTGTGCTGACAGCGCTGGATGACGGGCGCGTGGCCGCCTTGCTCCTTCCTCCACAGCCTGCATGCTGCAATTGCTCACGTGCACCGACTTCACCCTGCACCAAAGAAGCTTTACTGGTGCAGGGTGAGAACCCCCGGCCCCATGTGTCTGTCCGTGCTGGCCGTGACTCAGCTAATTCCCTCTCGCTGGACTCGTTGCCTGGGTCAGCATTAAATTATTGCTCAGACTGGCTACCTCCCTCGCTGCCACAGATGTGCTGGGCCTGGCAAGGGGGGATGCAGGACACGGCGTGTGGGGCACCTGGCCCCTGTGAAACCGGGACAAGCGCCCGTACCTGCTTAGCAGGCACCTTTGGAGGATGCTCTAATTAATGTTTGCTCAGCGATCGGAGATGACAAGCACTTGGCGCTATTAGTGAGCGATTAGTGCTGGATGCTGCTGATGGTGCTGTCGTTTGGACGGAAGCCAATGCAGAGAGGTAGAAAAGGGAGCACAGGCTGGGGAGGAAATTCTATTAAATTAAGGATACAGCATCTTCTACAGCTCAGTGCTTGCCTCGATGCCCCTTGTGCTGCAGGGAGCTAACCTGAAGCCTGCTAAAGGTTTCCTGTGATTTCAGCAGCACTAAGCTGAGCCTAATGTGCTTGATGTGACGTCTCTCCATATACACGTGGATAGGGCGTGGGTTGTTAAACCGAAATGATTACACTAGGTTACTTCTTCCCCCAGTTCTTCATCATTGAGCACAACTGTGAGGACAGGAACTCTCAGCAGCAGCAAATCACATATGGCTCTATCTTTATTAGAGGAAAAATCATCGGTGAGAGTGACACCTGTAAATCTATTTAAGAAATTGCTTTCTGATCCACTGACATATAAAAGCATTGTCATCTTAATTCCCTTTGGCCATCATCCCCAAGTCCCTTGGCAGCAGGAGTAGCATTTTGCTGGCTTCATGTTCCCATGCTAGCTGCAAGCAGATAGGCAGGAGGTCCACATGGCACATGTCCATCGTGCTTCTCCCTTAGCCAGGCACTGACTTTTCCGTGCCCAGAGAGGCATTGAGTATGTATTTTATTACCAGCTCTGGTCAATCCCCCACAACATCCTTGTCCCCACTCAGTCTTCCCATTCTTATCCTTGCCTAGCCATTTTGGGGATCTACTGGGTTCTTCTAAGACCCAAACTAGGCCAATATTGAAACAGGAATAAAACATGATAGGTGAATCGCTGTGGTGCAAATGAGATAAACGAGAACGGCAGTGGCAAAGAGGATGGGGGCAGCTCACAAACCACAGGCCTGTTTGAAAGCAGGATGATTAGGTTAAAAACAAAGAGCCCCAAGAGAGAGAATTTTGCCCCTGTGAGGGTGGTCTCAGAGATTTTGGGCATTTGAGGAGCCCTTGGTGTGCCCTGCTGGAGACTGGAGCAGTGCAAGCCCTGAGCCCCTTCCTGCGAGGCCTATGTGAGGCAGGCTGGATTTACTGGGCCAGTCAGCAATACCAGTCCTACCAGTCATTGCAGCCATGTGTTTTCATGCAGTTTTTCAACTGCATTTTCTTTTTTCACGCCGCAATTTCAGTTTCATGAAATCTGTTGAGTTTCAAGCAAATGCGATTAAAATTTTGACCGTAGAGCTCTATTCCTCTGAAATGATGGTAAAATTTGCATCTCAGAACCTTGCAGAAAAAGCTGAGCTGGAGAGGTAGCATCCTGCTGGCTGTGAACTTTTTGTGTCATTGGAGACGGGAGGCCAGCAGCCTTTTTAGACCATTTAGCAAGGCAGAGCCTCACTGGGAGGGACCCCAGGAAGTCTATCTTTGGTGGGCACTTAGAGGCACGCTGGTTTGTCTCGCTCACTGCCCTCAAGAAGGGGCCCATGCATCCGTGACGCCTTTCACCCCTGCGGTGACGCTGGGCTGCAGCAGGAGCACAGCACGCTGTCCCCTGGTGGCTACTGTGGAAAGGACCGGGACCTCAATGTGCTTCCTGGGACTCGGCACCTCCCAGGCCTGGCCCGAAAACGTGCAGGCCCTTCCCTTGCAACCAGATGTTTTGCCTTGAAATGACCCAATCCCTCATGCTGCTGAGAGGGAGGACTGCTGGCCCTCGGTGCCCGGGCTGTCAGCACTGTGAGGGCACCCAGGCAGAGGGTACACCCACTTCTTGAGCCCCCTGTATGTTATGAAGGCCGTCGTCAAAGAAGATGTGGGGCTGGATCTGGGTGAGGATGGGGCCCTTGGGAGCCCCGTCCATGAAGAAGGCCTCATCAATGGCCAAGCCCCATTCCCGAAGCGTCTTGATGGCTCGGATGCCCATGTCCCGGCCGCTGCGGGCTGTCACCAAATAGGTGCGGATGGGAGATTTCTCCTGGCTGAACTTCTTTCGTATCTTCCCAAGGCGCATGGCAAAAGCCTTCAGAGGACCCTGGAATTACACAGAAAATGGGGAGCAAGTAGGAAGAAGTGGCTGCTCTGTGGAAGAGCAAACAGAGAGAACACAAGCCACCCTTTCCCACTGCGGGATTTTCCAGGCCTTTTTAGAGCACAGACCTGCAAGGAATGTGTTTGGACAGTGTTGGGTTGGCACTGTGCATTCATACACTGTCCTTGGTTCAACCCTGCGGTGGTCAGAAGACAGTGGAGTACTGTGGTGCTGATGCTAATCCTGGAGTGCCCAGGGAAGCACATCCCAACTAGCGGCACCTTGGGGTCTGAAACCCCCAGTGACTTGGATCACAAGAGGTCCTAAAGGTGACAAGGGCGTTGTGGGTGACCACAGCTGACCCGTCTCCAGCTATTTGAGACTCAGGGCTCATTACAGGAGACATCTCCAGTGCAATGCTGGGTGAGGCTGCAGCAACGGCTGGGAACTAGCTAATGTGAAAGGAAACCATAAGGATTTGTGCTTTTTGTTCTGCAAGGGGCTTGTGGCAATGTCTTGGCAGAAGGGAGAGACATTAGCAGCCTGATGCAAGCTGCCCATGCAGCCAGGGCAGCTGGCTCACCTCTCCCATGGGCACAGCCTCCATGGCCCTCTCGTACTGCACAGCTCCCTCCAGTCCCTTTTCCCGAAAGACCTGGTCCGTCTCGTCCGAGAAGAGCACAGCGTCGCCATCAAACACCACGCGCAGCTGGGTGCTGGAGGTCTGCACTTCTTGCTGGAAGACGAGTGCTGCAGAAACCCCTGCGAGACACAGTGTAGGGGGAGAAGAGGGGGCATTCAGGTAGGACACCTTGTCCAAAGAGCAGCTTGTGCATGAGCAGCTCCTCCCTGGACATCTGCCATGGCCCTGCCTAACACCACCAATGTCTCTGGGAAAGATGCTGGTGAGGGTGGGTTGGTGACCAGCCTTTCTAGGGCTACATTACTTGGGGGCCAAGGAAGTGGCTGCTGGCCAAAGCCTGGAGAGACATCAAGGGCCATGAGGAGATTCCAGGTGGCAGCGTATATGGCGGGCGCAGGCCACCCTTCTCCTGGCATGTGCTTGCTCTGCCAAGTCCAGGTTTAGCGTCTGGATTTACCACGTCACACTGTGAGTAATAGGGACTGGCACCTCCACCAGATTGGCATAATTGGCTTAATTACGGCTCCTTTCCTCCAAGCTGCTCCCTATCTCATCCGCAGACTGAGGACTCCAGATAAGACACTTGTTGGAGCAATGGTATTCTCCAAGGAGAGTTTAGGAATTGTTTTGTAACTAAGGAACATCTTCCCCCAGCCCCACCGCCCAAAAAAAAAAAAAAAAAAAAAAAAAAACCCAACAACAACACCAAAAAAACCCCAAAACAAACAAACAAACAAAACAAAAAACAAAAAACAAAGGCTGTAGTTGATTTGTTATTAACTTGAAAGGAGCTTGGTCAGCTGCTGTGCTCAATACCCAACCAAATCAGTCACATTAATGAGATTAACCCCATTAGAGCTGTTGAGTAGACCATACCCCTTCCAAATCAGGTCAAGCCTGTCTTTTAAAGTGGTCCTTATTGTTAAGTATGTGGTTAATTTTTGTTGTGCTAAGCAAGCAAACGTCTACAGTATCCTTATTAAATCCCAGGAAATCCAGGTGCTCCCTCTCACCCATCTAGGGAGTGGCCACAGGCCCCAAGGCGGAGCTTTGTATGTGGGCTCTCTGCTGCTCTGGGAAAGCATAGTCCATCTACAGAGTTAGGTCTGGGGTTATGGGACCTGGGCATAGCACAAGGACACCCCATGGTGGGGCCCAAGGGCTGTGTGGGGCAGAGGGAAAGCACCTCTGCGGAGAGCGTTGCAAACGTCTGTCCGGTCGGCTGAGAGGAAGAGCTTCACGTGGTGGGATTTCAGGTACTGTGTGGAGTCCTCATCGCTGACGAAGCAGAACTTGGAGATCTCCAGGCCTTCAGGGCAAGACAGGTGAGCAAAATCTGTTAGGGGAGAGTGTCCTCTGCTTCATGCCCCACTCCTCCCTGGACCTTGGCATGCAGAAGCACCAGAGCTGGAATATCTTCCCTTCCTCATAAAGGACATCCCTATATCTTAACCATGATGAGCCCTATGGTAGGGGGCTACCTGAAATGATAGCATTTAGTGACCTTCCCCAAGGCAGTTCAGGGAACTTGGTGCTGTTCCTGCTGCATTGTCTTGCCCTGTCACTCCTCTAGGAGTCTTTCTGAGAGCCATGCTGGGGTTTTACTATAGCCCTTAATTCTCCAGTTGCTGCCTGAGGATGAGGAGGCAGGGGCTACCCTAAGTGTTGCCAAGTCCCACTGATATAAGTACTTGTGCAGCAGGTAAGGCAGGAGGCCAGGTCAGGCTCCCTTCTGGCCCCTGCAAGGTGCTCTGGAACTCTTAGAAAACTACTTGGAGCCAGTAGGAATCTGACTTGTGCCAACATTACCCCTTTCCCTTAAAACATTACTCCTCCCTGGGGGCTGAGTAGCTCCTGACACTGGGGTCTGCACTCCTGAGGATGCCTCCCTTTCTTGGTGTATCTGTTTTATATCACCCCAAATGAGAGGTGGCCTCATGGCAGCACCAGCCCCCCTGTACCATAGTGCTTGGCGCTGTTGATGATGCGCGCGCCGCTCTCGGGGCTGTTGTTGGAGAGCACAATGATGTCAAAGAGGTCCTGCTCCATCGGGTCATCCGCCAGCAGTTGCTCATTGACGTGCTGCACTGCCTGTGAGAAGCAAACATGGGCATCAAATGCTTGCAACCGTCATCTCAGACTAGGTTGGTGCCGGTGATGACTTTGCCAAGGCTCTGATTTGTGATGGAACAGCCAGTGGACAGGGATGGGGGCCAGGCATGGGTAGGAACAGCCAGTGGATAGGGATGGGGGTCAGGCATGGGTAGGACATTGCTCCACAGCTGGCATTATACAGCACTGTTTGCCAGAGGGAGCCAGACAGCGTGGGCATCCTGCTAAAAGCAGAGCCAGGAGAGCAGGGTGCCACTGGCATGGCCTGCAGTGGGCCAGGACATGTGCATCTACACCCCCATGATGGGAATAATGAGGCTGAAAGTTGGGAGTAGCTCAGTGTGATCAACCGGTAGCTGAGAGTCAGGATGGAAATGGACTTTCAACCCATGCTCTAAGCAAGATGTTGATGGGGAAGTTCTCCTTGGTGGAGGGGGAGGCTGGAAAGCTTGGAAAAGCCACCAAGCCAGGTTAGTCTCGGTGATCTCGGCTGGGCTAGGGGCTCACCTGGATGAAGCTGAAGGCTGTGCCTGGGGGCAGAGGCTTGTTCTGGTTGGCCTGCTGGTGCCTCACGTACTCGTCCTTGCCCTTGGCCAAGAAGAGCGCATGTTCCTCCTCCAGGTTGAAGATGGCCCTAGCTGTCACTGCGATGACCAGTGCCTCACTGGGGTCTTTCTGTGGAGCCAGGAAGGAGAAAAGATCAGGAGAGGAAGGTGGCTGGGGCAGACTTTGGAGGCATCATTCCTGTGCCATCACTTCTGGCTTCACTGATGCCTGTGACGTCCTGTGTGCACCAGAACTGATATTCTGGCCACCAAGGTCAGAGCTGGTGGCTGTGACGGCCCAACCTGTCGGGTAAGCATGACGCATGCTGAGGACACAGTTCATGCGAAGGGGATTGCTCCATTGTTTGGGCAGGTCTGGGCTTGACATGGCCTGGGTCACCTCCTTGTGCTGAGATGGGCACCACTGAGCTGCTCAGCATGCTGTGCTCGCCAGCTGTCTTAAAGCCTCAGCCCTGCAGCCTCTTCCTGCTGTGGAGGCTGTGGACCTCCTGGGGCTGAAAGACCCTGCAGCCCTCAGATGGGCTGCTGCGGAGGCAGCCTTTGCATTGGAGGGCTCCAGTTCCTGGGCATGAGCAATCTGGGCCACTGCAATGGCATGCTGTGGCCCTCGTTGCTGAGGGTGACGTGCAGAAGGTGCTGGGGTTAAGTTTGGGCAATGCCGAGGCTGCGCCCAGGGACAGACTGACCTGTTTCACGTTGGTGTTGAGAACGGTGCTTTCGGTCTCTGCCATCTTCCCCCTTTGGCTGCAACCGGCAGCAAGTCTCTGATGAAACCAGTGCATTAAATGCATCCAAGCCAGAGAGGGAAAAATGGGGGGGAAAAAAGAAGGGCAAGAGGGTTATGTGTCTGACCCGCTGGCGGGACAGCCTGAAGACTGAGCCTGCGTTTGCTGGCAGCAGCTCTGCTGGGACACTGTCTGGCCCTGTGGCTCCACGTGAGCCTGACAGAAAAAACTGCTTTCTCTCAGCAAGAAAAGAAGGAAAGGAAGGGGCAGGGAGCAGGATTCCCATTTCCGATGGTAGGACTACCTCTTGCTCAGCTCTTCTAAGCACTGAGAATTCACTCTGATATCTCCTTTTGGTTCAACTACATATAGCTAACTGCAATACAGTTTGTGGACACCACATATACAGATACATTGCATATATATCCCCCTCCCTATGCACACCCCACTGGTGTGTATACCACATAAATACACAAATAATAGATGTAGGTATGTATATGGAACCCTATCTATACCTCCCACTGTGACGCATGCATCTTATCCTATTTCTTATTGCCAGATGAGAAACAAATTCACCGAAGGTAACAAAGAGAAGAAGAGCAGACTCACGGTGCGTGCTGTCCCCGCTCCTCCGCGCCGCAGCCGCAGCGCGTGCGCTCGGCAGGAGCTGCTGCTGTTTATATGTGTGGCGGCAGGCAGGAAGCAGGCGGGACTTGTAGGCAGCCCCTCGGGCTGGCGCCGAGCCCGGCCACAGCGCCTGGGCCGCTGGCGCCACTGCCTTTCCCGGGCTGCGCCGTGAGGCCCTGGGGCTGCTCCGCTTTCGTGGCAGCCGCGTTATTTGTATCGCGTCGCCAGGCCTCTCCTTGCCAGCCTTGACTGAGGAGCTGCTGCGCTTTTGGCCACGATCGCAGGGGTTGTGCGCTCGGGAGCAAAGCGGGCTTGTGCCACAGTGCCGAGTTCGGCGAGGCACCGCGAGGCTGGCGAGCCAAGGGGTGCCCTAGTGCGGCACTTCTAGGTGGGGTTTCGGAAACCTAGCTCTGCACTTGACAAGCAAAACGGCTGCTCAGATGTTCAGCTTTTAGCACAAAACTGAATGCTTGGCTTCTAATGTTGTTTTTTCTGAAGTAACCTGGGAATTGGAGGTGTCTGTTTTTGCCACTGTCACGTGCTGCCCCCTCAGTCCCCCTGCATCCCTGTCAAAGGGCAGAAGGAAGAAATGTTCTTTTGGTCCCAATTTATTGGATCTCTCTTTTTCAGGAGGCCGGGGGAAGACCACACGCTTCTCTTGTGGCACTGCTGGCTGTGCTGGGGTTGCAATGTCCGAGTGGCTGCTGGAAAATCCAGCTGGGCCCGTGGGTTGGGGCCATCCTGCGCCACTGTCATCGGCGGCCGCTCGCCCGGCGCCTTCCTCCCGTGGTTTCATATCGCACCGCGCGCCCAGCTTCCAGCACCACCGCATATTTCAGCCGTGACAAGGTGAGCTTGGGGTTAGCTCTGCTCCACTGCCAGCAAAGGGAGGAAGGAGCAGGCATAAGCGGTGTGCGCTAGGGCTGCCTCTGCCTGGCCGTGCTGGCGTTGCGAGGGCTTTGTCACACGTGTGTTGAGCCTGTGGGTGCCTCTGCAACACGCCCCCAGGCAGCAGGCCTCTGTCTGCCCCGAAAGGGGCTTGCAGAGTGCCCACTAAAGCAGCACAAAGGCAGCGAAACGGGGAAAATCCCTCCCTCGAGATAAAGCTGGTGCGGGGTACGGCCCTGTGAAATATCAGCTGCCGGTCCCCGAGGTGGGGCTGCTCCCGAGCGCCAGTTCCTGCTTCAGCAGCTCCTGTGCTCCGGTAAGTCCTGGTGGCTCCGGTCGCCCTCCTGGCACCTGGCATCCTTGCATTGCTATCCTGGGGGAACGGGGAGCCGGGATGGAGTGAGGAGAGGGGGCACTGCAATCACTGAATCCTGCCCAAACCAGCTACTCGGATATGCCGCTTTCTCTCCTGGACCAGGGTGTCCCAAATGACCTCAGGCAAGTCGCTTAATCTGCATCTTGCTTCCCCAACAGAGCTACGGGGATGAAGTTGATCCCTCTGTCCCTGCGTGGGCGAGATGAGGCTCCCTGCCGCCCTTTCCTGGGGAAAGGCAGGATGTGAGGTTGGGGGGAATGCAGTGCTGGCTGTGACAGGGCTTTGCTGGAAACTTTGGGGGGCTGTTTTACTGCAAACAAGAGGAACTGGGCGAATCCTTTAGCTGTGCTGGGGGAGCCCTTTGGGCAGTGGGATGTTGTGGGACACTGCCGGAGGCTGGCTCCGGACAGCACGGTCCCGGCCCTCCGCAGGTGCCGCGCGTGCAGGGAGCCCGCTGCCCTGCCTGGAGGCTCCTGGTGCGCGCGGGGCCTGGCGGCAGCGCCAAGGTAAACACGGCCATACCTTGGCGTGCAGGAATGTACTCACTGGCGTCTCCTCCATCCGTGCTTCGCGGGGCAGGGCCCGTCCTGCGGCGCGCTCCCACGTTTCACGCCCTGCTTCGGAAGTGGCCAAGCCCTAAATGCTTCTGCTTGCGTTTTATCGCTGCTTTGAGTCGTGTTTGCTTTTCCAGAGACGGCAGGAGTGCACGCACCCCGGGGAGCGTGGGCACTTGCCCACGGCGTGTGTTTGCTTTTCCCAGGTAGCTGGAGCTGAGTCATGGCCAAGGAGACGAGCAGCGGCGGCACTGCAGCCCCGCTGCCCTCTCGCAGCCCCACGGCACGGCCGGGCCTTGCTGGCGCCTTGCTGGGTGCCATCCCATGTGAGTACGCGAGTGCCAGAGCAGCCCAGGGTCTTCCCTGGGCACCTGAGGCCTCCTGGGCTGTTGGCAAGGTACAAGGTCTGCAGTGATGCTGCTGGGCTTGGCATGGTGTGAGGGGAAACAGCAGAAGGGTTGCAGCCAGGATGCAACTGTGGCTTCTGATGTAGGGGTGTCTTACGTGGCAGGCAGTGGTGAGACTGGGGCAGGTTTACTGAAGGAGGTAGATGGGGGCAGGAGGAGTGAGGGGGACAATACAGTGTGACCAGCACGTGGGATGGACTGAACTGTGACAGGAGCACCTCAGCTTCCATCAGAGTGATGATCAACTTCCAGCCCTCTTGGATAGAGAGGAATTCTGGAAGTCCACTTCCTTAATGCTGAAAAAGGTGGCTTTAAAGATATTTCTTTTATTTTTTAACCTTCTGTTCACCTCTGAACACTGCACCAGTACCCAAATGGGCACTCATTGCTGTGGCTGTCGCAGTGGCTGTTCTCCTCCTCCTCTTCCTTGTCTGTGTTGTCAAGTGCTGCTGCAGCAAGAAGAAGCCCAAGAAGAAGGAGAAAGTCAACCTGCTTTCTGTCAGCAGCTCTACCACAGCCGGCCTCGTATGTGATCCTTTCCCTCTCTGGGAACCTAGGAACTCCATGGTGGCCAGTTAGACCCTCGATACCAAGTGCTGCTTCCTTACTGCAGGTGCAACCTGAAATGGAAGACTTGGAGCCCAGTCCCGAGGACAAGAAACGTGGGAAGCTGCAGTACTCCCTGGAGTACAGCCTTCGTGCACAGGAAGTAGGTTTCCCTATGCTGGGAGAAGCCTCTGGGGCCTTTCTCCTCCTAGTACCCCTTTCTCTTAAATGGTCACTCTTCACTGTCCACTTAAGTATACCCCTATATCCAGGCCATGCCCTGTTGCTTTTCACTGAGTCTCCAGCATTGCCCCATCCACATGGCCTGTTCTCCAGCATTGCCCCATCCACATGGCCTGTTCTCTTCTGCTCAGTCACCTTGTGTGCTCTTCCTCCTCAGATGAAAGTTGGTGTGAAGCAGGCAGCTGACCTGAAGGCCATGGACAGTGGGGGCACCTCCGATCCATACGTCATTGTGTACCTAACATCCGACATGAAGAAGAAGTACGAGACCAAGGTTTATCGCAAGACCCTGAACCCTATCTTCAATGAGAGCTTCACTTTCCAGGTAAGGAACAAGACCTGTTGATTCTTCCTTGATTCTATCAGAAGTGCTGCATGGACCCTGCCCACAAGACACAAACCTGTCTGAATAGAGAGGTGCCTTGGTCACAGGTACATGGAAGCAGCAGAGTACAGAACCTTCTGCCACATCTGCTGCCCTTACCTGTGAGACAGGTCTGTGGCAGAAGAGTGAGGTAGTACTTTGTGATCTGCCCCTGCAGGTACCCCAGGCAGAGGTGCCCGAATCCACGCTGGTGATGCAGGTCTATGACTTCAACCGCTTTGCCAAGCATGACATCATTGGGGAGGTCCGCCTGCCCCTGGCCAGTGTCAACCTGCAGCGTGCCATTGAGCAGTGGAGCGACCTCGCAGCTGCCAGCAAAGTGGAGGTTGGTCCCGGGAGGTTGGATGGGATGCTGGCCTGAAAGAGCCATATCCTGGAAAACTCCTTCGTGGAGGCTTCATCCCCTTTTCTCTCCCCACGTTCTTGTTCCTGTAGTGTTGCTCTCCACTTTGTCAGCAGCTCCAGCAAGGGGTCTTGCTTTTCATGACACAGTGCCATGGCTTGCTATGGGAGCAGCAGCTTCCTGCATGTTCCCTTGCTCTGGGTAGCAAGGGATGAGAAGAGCCAGGAATGGGAGAAGTGCTGGCGCTCCCCTCCCGGCACCTTGGAAGAGGGTGAACACTGACTCCAGTTGCAAAGTGCCACAGTGGTGCTGAGGCTCCCAACTTGGGTGGTGAGGGGATCCTGTGTCCCTCCTGAAGTGCCCAGGCAGGGAGACAGCCCCGAGGAGCAGACTGGCTAGTCATATCACCAAGAAGCAGAAGGGGCATCTTTATAAACACTGCACATTCCCCTCATTGCCTCTTTGAGGAGAAAAAGCAGCCTTTTGGGTGCAAAAGTGAGAAGAGAGCACCAGAGAACCCTGAAAGTAGCCCTGAGATGCTGCTTTGGCTTCAGCTGCACTAGCATCGCGGACTCCTCCACCCGAGCTCTCCATCTGGTGCTCACTGCTCACATCTCTCCAACAGCAAGAGCAGCTTGGCGAGGTCTGCTTCTCACTCCGCTATGTCCCCAGCACTGGCAAGCTGACTGTGGTGGTCGTTGAAGCCAAGAAGCTTAAAAGGATGGACTCCCATGGGCTGTCAGGTCAGGAGGGCCCCTCGTATTCAGATCTCCCTTTGCCCCTGCCTGAGGTGGGTGTAGCTTCCCTTGATGACAGCAGAGAGGAGAGACGTGGCAAGACAGGGACTATACCCCATACCAGACTTGCCAGCTCTGCTTGGGACACCCAAGTGGATCAAACAATAGTTGTCACTTGTCCCAGTCATGTCTCTCTTCCTGCAGATCCGTTTGTCAAAGTGCATCTCATCCTGAACAGGAAGAAGTGGAAGAAGAGGAAGACGAGTGTGAAGAAAAATACCTTAAGCCCTTACTTCAATGAAGTGTTTGTTTTTGAGGTGCCTTTCAATCAGATTCAGGTGGGTTTCCCCTGTCTAGAGGACATCCCAAAGCGCTCCCCCCTCTGCCCCATTACACAGGGTGATGACAAGAATGGCTGCAAGGACAGTGGTACCCATGGGTGCCCGACCCTCTGCAACTGCTGTCACGTACTCCCTCTCCTTGGGAATCTTGGCCAATGATGCTGTGATGGTGTGCCATGGGCTGAGTGGCCTTCTCACCATCTTCTCCCTCTCTTCCAGAACGTGGACTTGGTCATCTCTGTTTGGGATCATGACAAGATGACCAAGAACGAGCAGATTGGCAAACTCTTCCTGGGCTGCCGGGCCACAGGCAACCAGCTCCGGCACTGGTCTGACATGCTGTCCAACCCGCGGCGACCCATCGCCCAGTGGCACAGCCTGCAAGCTGTGGATGTGGTTGACAAAGCCCTGGGGCTGAAGACCCACCTCAGGCTGCCCCTGCACACCCGATAGGGGGGCTCCTGTTCCTTCCTCACCTTGCCCTCGCAGCACGCAGGAGCAACCATGGGCCAGGCTGGGCACGCTTGGCCAAGAGGCGAGCTCATTGCTACTGCCCTGCATGAACCAGAGGAACAGAGAGCCCCTCGGAGCAGGCCAGCAGCAGGCAGCGGACACTGAGGGGGGTGGCATTGGCACAGGAACCAGCTTGTCATGTCTGCTGGCAGGTGGAGGGGAGATATGCCCAGAGTTTGGAGCTCACGTGGTAGCACTGAGTCTGTCAATATTTCTGAAGAGGACTGATGTGCTAGCACCCTGGAGTGGGTGTGCATTTTGGCTGTGAATAAATGGGCAAGGGGTGAGCTCCTGACTGCCTCCTAAGCGTGTCTTGGGGAGGGGGAAGGAGAAAATACATCCAGACAAGGCAAAAAACAGTGAGAAACAGTAAGTCGGGGAAGGGTCCTAAGCGGTGCAGGCCTCAAGCTTGGATAGAGGGTGGGCTGGTAAGCAAGGTGTTGGAGATGCAGGGCCCACTCCTTGCTTTGTGATAAGAATGCTCTGCACCCTGGTAAGAGGTAAATGAAACGAAAGCAGGGAGCAAACCCAGGCCCTGGACTCCTGCTGCTTCACCGTTAGCCTGTTCCTGACTTGGTTCTGGTCTGTGTTGCCTTGCATGCCCTGAGATGTGGCTTGGGGTGGGACTCTCCAGCCATCGCCTCTACAGATGGAACTGTGCCACTTCTGGCTCTATGTGCCCTGTGCAATCCTTGGCCACTGGCAGCTGGAGCTGTTGTGAGGACAAGGAATGTGCTGTAGTTCCCCTCCTCCTCACTTTGCTGCTGTGGGTGAGCCAGAAACATTAGTGAAGACCCAGTCCTATAGGAAAGCAGTTTATTTTCAGTCATCTGGGGTCCCTCTGACTGCCTCTCAGGGAGCTGAGAAGATTCTGTGAAGCTGAGGAAGACTGAGAAAACTCTCGATGAGATTAATAACCTACAAAAGCTGCTCTGCTTCTTAATAAATATTCCCTAGGCTTAATAGTGGCTGTGATGAAGGAAGAGATGACATGGTTGTTTTGAAATAGCTGTACCAGGTGAAGTGTGGCTTGTGTTGGGGGAAAACAGCATGTGATGGCTCCAGATAATGAACTGAAGGAGGAAATCAGTCACCTGAGAAATACTCGTAAAAGGGCATAGAGGGAATTAATGCCTTGGTCTTAAACAGAGACAGAATGAGCTCAGAAGGGAATGAATGCAATATGGGGTGCAGACTACATATCTGGGTTGGTTTTAGATATGCTTTTTTTGGGGGGGGGGTGTTCCCCTTGTGTCCCCACCGGTGCTTGTTGGTACCCTTGGCAAGGTAACCTGTCCTCCCACACCTCTCCAGCTGGGCTGATGTACTTGTACCTGGAGAGCTGAGCATGCAACTGCACGCCCAGAGCAGATAGATTCCCCCATGGGAAATGTAATAAAAACCAAAACAAATCTCTGTTAGTAAATGAGAGGGAAATGAGTTTCTCCTCAGCTTGTGAGCTGGATTGTTAGGCTGGGCCTCATTCTGTCATGGAAGAGTGTGCTTAGCCACGGGATGCAGCAAATGCATCTAGATCCCACAGCTTAGAGGAAGCCTGTGTAAAACTCTGGTGACTCCCTGCTTGTGAGTGTTGGAAGCTATCCCAAAATGTACAGATGGGTTTGCAGGGAAAGGAGCCCTTTAAATCCCAGCAGCAGTAAAGCACCAAGACAAGTTTGTCTAAAAAAAAGCCTCCAAGTCCCAGGTTGGTGCTTGTATTTGGGGCTGCTGAGGAGGCACAGGGTGTGGGCTACCTTATGGACAGGAGGCCTAAGCCTTCACAAAAGGAATCAAGAAATGCTGAAAAGAAGGGATTTGCTGTGAGATTTATCGTTTTAGATTAATTATTTATATCCAGATCCAAATGGGAATATTCCCTGCAGAGAGGAATCCCCTGGTGTCAATCTCCTTGGAAACCTGTCTCTTGGGGAAAAATAACATGAATCTCGGGGGGAGCCAGACAGCAGGGTGATGCCCAAAGGGGATCAGCCTGGGAGCACGAGTGTGAGGGACCATATTCCAGTGGGGCACCCCTGTCCTCAGGGACCTCCACAGCCCACCTGGATGTGGCCCTCAGCAGCTGGACCTGCCTTTGAGGCTGGCCATCCTCCAAGCAGGATTGGGGCCAGGTGTCCCTGCCAGTTGCTCCCAAGCAGCTCCTGCTATAGTTCCCGTGGAAGCTGTGGCAGGAGGATGCGCAGCGTTGTGCCTCCCTGTCCTAATTAATATGCCCGTGGGATGAAAATGAGCAGGAGCTCTCCCTGGATGGCCTGGGCATGTGCTGACTGCCATCCAGCTGGGTCGTTTTGCCTGGTCCCACCAGCTCTGAGCACTGGAGGCCATCTGAGCTTTTTCCTGAGGTAAGTGTGTCATTTTTGTGAATATGTTTTAACCAGGATTAGTGTCTCGAGTGCTATGATGAAGCAGCTATTTTGCCACGTGCATATTTCTTGTTAAAAGCTGCCATGCCTGGGATTTTATGGAGGTTGCAGCTTTTCCTCCCAAAGTACATTTTTTATCTGTTGTGCTTGAAAAGTAACAGGGAGAAAAACAAAAACAAACAAAACCCCAGGAACTGTGATGCCTCCAGGCTCAAAACCCAGAGGCAAAGCAAAAGATGTGCTTTGCTTTGCTGTGTCTCTCCTGAAAACAAGCCGGGGCCGTGGCGGGCCTGGCGTGAGCACGAAGCGGGTCCCGGGGAAGCGCCGCCAGCGCTGGGAGTTTCCACGGAAACTTTCCGGCACGGCAGGCCGGAGCGACGCGCCTGGCCAGGCCCCGCAGCGCCTCATGCTCGCAGGGCCGCTCTTCCCACCGAAACTACATCTCCCAGGCTGCCCAGCACAGCGCCTTGCTCCCCGCCACGCTCCTTTCTGCTGGGCTGCGTCCAGGCCCCCACGGCTGGTAGAATGCCCTGCATGGGCAGCAAACTTTGCCCAGTAATTGAGTAGGAGGGACAGCCAAGTTGGAGCAAGGTAAGGAATTACCCTTCCCTTTTTCCCCTTCCGTTCCTGACACGGCCATTGCCCTGGTGGCCCCAGGGGCCGCCTCCACCGCCATGGGAAGAAAGGGAGGGAGGGTATTTTTTTCACTGGGATAGCAGGAAGAAAAGTGCCTCATTATTAAGCCAAGAAGGAAAAATAGGGCTGAGAGCCAGAGTGTGGAGATCTACCACCACACAGCAACCCTTGGGCTTTGAACTTCTTGTGGTGACATCCAAGCTGTGCATCTTTGCTCATTTTCTGGGTGCAGGCCCCGAGCAGCAGGAGGGTGTTTCACGGGCCCCTTTGGGGGAGTTGGAGACACCTTAGGCACCAGCATGAGTGCATCAGGTTGTGCCAGCAGCAGCTGTGTGGCTGTGCAGCAGGTGGTAGTGTGAACTCCAGTGTCCCCGAGTGTGAAACCACCAGGGATCTAATTTGTCAGGTGGGAGATGTCCTAACCCCAAGTTTCTTGCTATTTCAGGCCTAAGCAGAATGGAGCCGTCACAGAAGCAGCACCAGGACTTCATTGCTTTCAAGGTCCTGGAAAAAAAATGCCATCCCAAGAAGGACGGTGTCACAGGTGCGTGGTGGTGGCATACAGCAGAGGCGGCTTGAGACTTGCAGGTGCCACCAATGGGCTGGTGTGAGCAAACACAGGCTGCTGGCCACAGGGTGGAGTGGGACGTGCAGGTTGGCTCTGTCCCCCATGATGGGAACAATTCCCCTTGTCCAGTCATTCAGCTTTTTACCTTGGATTCGGTATAAAAGATTGCCTCAGAAATGTCCTTTCAGGGAAACTGAAATAAATCTCCTGGAAATGCAGGAGCAGATTGCAAACGCACAGATTTAGCACCTGTCTATGATGATTTGTAGTGTGTTAACAAAACAGGATTTTTTCAACCAGCCTTACCAACTTCACGCAGAGATGATGAAACCCCTGTAGGCAGTTTTATTGCAGTTCAATTTAAACAGAAAGAAGCTTGAAGTCAATTAGGAGTAAGAGTTAAACCAAGCTCAAATGATGCCTTGACCTGCAAACACCCAAACTCATTTTCTATTTTAAGTACAGGTAGCAGAGACAGGGAGGACAGTAGATTTTCACACTATCTCAGCAGGGGTTTCATCACCCTTTCTATAACTGGACATGGACATTAGACATCCCCATGAGAACTAGTTACCCAGAGGCAACCATCCTTTTGTGGGAAACGAGTACATTAAGACATGAATCATCCATCTGTCTTGGGACGAGAAAAATCACACCCTTGAAATACTCCCTTCTCTCCCTTGCTGATGAGGGGACTGGAGGTGGTTGGCTTAAATGTTGACTTCTGCATAGTCAATATTTGGGTTTACTCAGATGAAATCCACCCTCAGTATTTGCAGAATTGGCCATGTACTAGGTTAATTAAGCCACTTTGGGCTAATATTTGTAGGAAAGGCCCTGTACACCTAGATGGAGAGCATTTTGCTCTAATCTTAGGTATCACTCAGTCGGGTCTTGAGAAAGAAGTCTGAATTTTGTCATGAAGGGCATCACTTAATGCATCCCAGCTAAAACGCTTTGCCTTCATGTTATGAGCAGCGGGTGAGGAACTTTATTCTGGATGTGACAAAGAACAGGTTAGAAACAAATTTCTGAAGGTTTATCTGCTCTAAAGGGTTGTATTCATTTTTTTTCCCCCACCATGACTTTTGGGCATGTTCTAAACTGGTCTGACTGTGAACCTCACGCTGGATGCAAACTGCCAGATTTTTGTGCGTGAAAGGCTCTGACAGGCTGGATTTATGGCTTCCATTTTCCTCTAAGGACATGTTGCACCATGACATGGAGTGGGGGGCAAGCAATCAGGACCAGGACTGTCCTCTTTCTTCACAGCAGCAGCCCATGGCAAGTGGCTTTCTAAGAGTTGCTCTTTGGGCCTGTTCTTGAAAGATGCTTGCTGGGGTTTTGTGTCAATATTTTTTGAGCTCTGTCCTTTCCTAGTGTAAGCTCATTCCCTGTCTTCCTAGGTTTGATTGTGAAGCATCTCCAGAAGGCTTTCCAGAGGCCAATCTCCTTGCAGCTGTCTTCTCCCATGGCTCTTTCTCAGTGCTGCTCAGGTAGGCAAGGCTGTTGAGGGTCTTCACAGCTCCCAAAGTTATTGAAACATGGCTTCTAGGGTTACATTTGCAAAAAGCTAGTGGATTTGAAATGGGATCAGCCCCTAGGTGGCCACTGGTTTGCAGAGCAGTTAGTGACTTCGGGGAGTCGTATTGATGCAGAGCCTAAAAGACTTTTGAAGAATGGAGATGTGTTAAATTTTGTTCATTTGAAAACATAGAGGACACAGAGAACAGTCTGTTCTCCAGACGTGATTTGGCTCTTCCAATGTGCAGGATTTAAGGACAGCAAACACGTAAGGATTGTGACCAGTAGTCTGTTCTCTGGAGGGACAGACCCCATAGGTATGCGAGAGGGCTCAACTTCAGCAAACATCAATTGCTCGAAGCCTGTATATGGACCAGTGTCTGGACAGGGGTGTTAGCTGCTAGGTTTTCTGAGGGCCTGTGCACTCTGAGGCAGTACTAAGCCATGAAGAAAGGACTGGGCTGTAGAGTAGAACAGCTCATTTAAATGCCCTCTTTCTCTCCAAGGTCAATGTTTTTAATGAATACACTGTGTGACTGTTAACGTGTGTCTATGTTGAGCTGTCCTATTCCTACAGGCTCTTGTCCAAATTTAATTACAAGTAAAAATGAAGCACATGAGAAGCCTGAGGATGTGGGATCTGTAGCCCAGCAGCCTAGCAGGACACCCTGGTCACTCTGTTTGTCACTGCCGTCAGAAGGGGAAGGCCAGTTCAATCACCCATCACCTCAGAACAAGCAGAATGGTCTGCAAGCCCGGGTGAGTGCTCGCTGCATGTTTGTACCTCTGTCCCAGGGAAACAGGCTCGATGGATTCTTGGGGTAGTCATGGACAAGGTCTTCAGGGCTTCTAGTACGTACTGGTGGGTTGGACCTCAAGTGCTGCTCTGGGCAAAATCTACTGCTAAGTTATGTCCTTGTTCTTGCAGTAGAGAGATGAATTTCTGTGGTCTCATCAGTCCTTTCCTGTTTTGCAGATGGATGAGACTCAGAGCAGAGGGGTAGCCCATAGCACATGGTCTCCAGTGAAGGCATCCCTCTCCTGTGCCCTCAGATCCAGTTCTACCTCAGATCTTCCCCTGACTTGTCCAGTGGACACCCCTTCCAAAGCAAAGCTTTCTAGCCGTTTCTCCTTGTTCTTGCCACCGTCATGGAGCAGCAGCTCTGAATTGGCTTCTAACCCTTTGCCTAGTGCCAGCTCCAAGAAATCTCGCAAGGGTACCTGGAAAAAGAACCTGCATCCTGAGGATCCCAGTGGTTTGAAGCCAGGAGAGCCCGTGTGTTTCCACTTCAAAGAACCCATCATTGCTAGGATAACTGACTGCATCTACCTGGGGAATCTCAATGCTGCCTACAGTGGGCGAGCCCTGTGCAAGAACAGCATCGACAGCATCATCGACATGAGCAGTCTGCCCAGTGACTGCAGCCTGAGCATCATTCCCTGCACCTGCGGTCGGGGAGGATTCAAGCACAGCTGGTCACGCCTCAAGGTTGATATCCATGCTTCCTTGGATGGGGACCATCGTAAGCTGGGGCAGCCTTGCTTCCAGGACATCAATGAGTGCATTGATGCCTCGCTGGAGAAAGGGAAGCGTGTCCTTATCCACTGCAGAGATGGCTACTCTCTGGGTCCTGCCTGTGTCATCCAGTACCTGATGGTCAAGCACAACATGAGACTGCTGACAGCCTATGAGTTTGTGAGGGCACGGTACCCACTGAACATCCAGGGGTGCCACCAGGACATGCTGGTGGGGTTGGAGACATCCTTGCAGCCTGGAGATATCAACATGGCAGGCCTGAAGCACTCCCTGTCGAGGAGGATGGCATGGAGCTAAAAGGGCAGGGTGACTATGTTGTCTGGCAACAGCCCTGAAGAAAGACAAAAAGAAAATGGCCTTAAGTTATTGCAAAAGTGAATGAGGTGACTTATTCTTGGGTATTTAGGGCAGATACAAAAGCTATAGCCTTCCTTTGTTCCTGGTGTCTGGTGCTAGCAGTGTGGGAACCTCTTTTATGGAAAGACCAGATAGAGAGGGAATGTCCTGTGTAGAGTAGAATTTGCATTGCTGTGATATAATTATGGAAAAGTACAGGGACATCAGATCTGTGTGTTTTTTGTTTTCTTTTGTTTGTTTTTTTAAACTCAACACATTTGCTGGTCAGCAGAAAGCAGAAAGTCTAGGTTCTTACTGACAAGATCTTCCTTAGAAATTAGAAAGAAAAACTACTACTTTCAAATGTGTTAGGAGCCAGGATGGGATCATGTAGGAGCAGAGCTGGTTCTGGCACTAGGGGAACATTCAGAACTGTAGCAAATGGGATCTAGGTACTGATAGATGGAAACATAATGTCATTTGGTGCCATGCTGAATTAATTAGTCCAGTCACATGACTACATAGTGAATGAAGTGCTTTATAGGATGCACTGCACGTCTACTTGATGCTTGTAGGTTCAAAAGAGGAAGCAACAAGTAGTATGAGGGTAAAGAGATGGCCATAAGGCATAGCTTGGACTTTGGATGGTTTCCTGGAAGAGCCTAGCCCAGAAGTGCAATACCTGAATCTCTTTAAAATATAGGGCAGAGCCTCCTTTCCTCTGACTGGGTCTTGGGAAATGTATCCAAGACTGAATGCTGCAGCTGCTCCTGACCTCTGTGATCTTATGCTTACCAAGAAGCTCTCTGAAGGGCTTGATGGTAGTTTTCTTACGTTTTTCTGGAGGTTTTTCTGTGAGGAGTTTGTTCAGTGATCACTCAAATGCTTACTCTGCTTCATTTAGAAACAACTTTCTAATGTCAACTGTCTCGCCTATTGTGGGATGTCTGTGCGGTTGTTTGTTTTGTTTCTCTTCCCTGTTTTTTCTGGTGCTCATTGGATGCCTTCCTCCAGAAGGGTCTGGAGTGCCTTCTTATTTTTAGATAGATATCCTAGAGTTTGACCTCTGGACAAGGTAGTCCTAGGGAATGCCTTCTGCAGGCTTGAAGGCTTGACCTTCTACTCACCTTATTACCATGCTTCATCCTCTTGCTACTGGTCCTCCTGACCTCTCCTTATCCTAAAATCACATCTGCCCATCAAAAGTGGGTTTTCTGGGAACTCCAGACTTACCTGTTTCAAACCAAACACTTGCAGGCAAAGTGATAACCAAAAACTTGAATTCAGAGCAAATATATGCATCTTTTTCTTCTGTGCAGGCATGCCTGCAGTATGGGACATTCAAAGAGCTTTCATTTCATAGGGCTAAATGAAACTATGTAGGTGCAGGTAAATTTTGCTAAGTTTTGTACTGGTAAACCACCAGTTTTGATTCTTCCTCCAAAAGCTGAGGCACTATCTTGAGGACCGGTGAACCAACAGTTGCCGGGGTATGTGTAGTTGTATACAGAGCTGAAAAAAGTATTGTTGTAAAAACCTTGGAATAATAAAGAGTTTAAATGACAAACATGACTTACAGAGTTTGATACTGAGGAGAAAAGTGAGACAGCTAAGCTGTTTCTTAATGGATGGTTTCTGTGGCTGGCTGATGGAGAGCAGTCACTGTTGCTCTTCAGATGCTTTTCCAGGTTGGTCACCTTGGTCTGTTTTATCTTTCCTGAGAACCTAACTTTACCTGGGACAAGCTGACACCCATCCTGCCAAACTGTCTGCTTTTGCTGGAGACCAGATGGGAGATGGGTGCTGGGTGGGCCTCAGCTTCAAACTGCTCACAGCAAGGCCTCTGCTAACAAGTTGTCTTCAAAGGCAGTAGCCAGGCATGTATTGTAGAAGCTGCTGGAATTTTAACCCGAGTGTTTTGTAGGTTTGCCTGAAGCTGAAGACTATCTCTGCTAAAATGTTGACTGCCTCAGGGACGTGCATGTAGAGGAAGTGACATGTGGTATGGCCTGAGGACAGGGAGGTGCACAGTGAGCGTTCTGCGGGCTGTGCAGAGCACCCGAGAGGAGGATCCATGTGCCTCTCTGCTCCTCTCCCAGCAGATGGTGCTCGGAAGTCACCGTGTGCCCATGCCCTCATCGCCCTGGCCACCTTTGTTGCCAGCCCTGGAGAAGGGGCTGGTGTGACTTGGCTGTGCTGTGCTTGGCTAGCAGGAGCAGGGCTTTTTGTGCCCAGGAGCTGCTTCCAGGTGGAGGTAAGCTCATGTTGGGCTGATTCTGCTTGTAGCCCAAAGGCAGTCCACACTGATGCAATCTATGAGTGGAAGAAAACACAGTTCTTATCTTCCCTGGGCTGAGAGATCACAGGCTCTGCTTGCTACTACCAGCCAGAGACCTCTGCTGAACCACCCTCTCTGTGTGTTTGCTGTGAATTTGGAAGGGGGAAGTCAGACATCTACGACCACTGAAAGTCCTGATTTGGCACATTTGGGGCAATTTCACTACAAATGTTTAGGCACTGAGAGATAAATCCTTACCAGACCCAGCCTTGCCTGTGTTGTGGGTTTCTGCCTCCTTGCCATGCTACGGGACATGGGAGTGCAGCCCCCTGCCTGCTACAGAGGCGGTCATGGTCTGCAGCAGGGAAAAAATTTTGGAAAGATTTGCCAGGGCCATCTCTGACCCAGCCTAAGAGCTGTGGCTGAAAGGGAAGTGCCTAAGGGAAGAAGGAGATAGTGGGACTCCTCTATGGGATCCACACACAAACTGGGATCCTTCCACCCATCATTCTCACCAGGTAAATAGCCAAGCTGCTCAAAAGCAACTCATGGAGCCCTACCTTGTCCTTCCCTTGTCCGCGTGAGCTATATCTTCCATAGGGAATTTTACCAACAGCTCTACCTGGCAGCCTAGGTCTTGCAGGTAGCTTGCTGTGTGTAGGAAGCCTGGAGTCCCCATAGCCCCAAGGCTGTATCAGTGTCAGAGGTTAACCAGAGAGAAGAGGAGGAGAAAGACTCCTTCCTCTGCACTGGCAAGGAGGAGCGCCCCCGCCCAGCTCTGAGGTGGCTCTGCTTCCCACTCACCAGCAGCAGAAGTCCTCCCCTTCCCCACCCTGCCGTCTGTATGTCCATCTCCCCACTGGCCGCGGTGGCTGCCCTCTCCTCCAGGGCCGCTTGGCTCGCCTGCCCCAGCCAAGGGAGGTGCACAAGGGAGCCTTGCACATCATTGGTCTGAGAAGGTCTCCATGCCCTTAAAGAGAAGGTGGATTTTCTGCCGAGCCACCCGAGAAGCCCTTTTATACCTCCTTACTCAGCCAGCTGCCTACGGCTCGCCAGTCAGTCCTGTCTGTCCACGGGGGCTCTCTGTCTTCCTCCTCAGGACTTGGGTGAGCCGCTCTGCATGTCTCTTACTGACCCAGCTTGCTGTTAGAGGTCAAAGGGGAAGCAGATTCATGAGTTTGGGGGAGAGAAATGCTAAGAGGGGTAGCCTGCTAGGGAAAACAGGGGTGCTAATGAGCCTGGCTCCATCCTTTGCCTGCTCAAGAGGGTCTGTGCATTGAAAAGTCTCTTTTCCAGCTACTTTCTGTAGCTTTAGTTTCAGGCCTTGCCCTCACTTGACTATTTTTTCCTCTCTGGCTTGAATGGAAGGGCAAGTGGAGATGACCTTCTCCAAGGCTGTGGGGAGTGGGACCCCATCCTCAGCTTGTGTAACTCAACAGTGCTACCCTACTTACAGCTGTTACCCCTGTTCCTCACCCAGTGAGGGCAGCACCTTCCTCTCCAAAACTGCCCTGAGCGCTTGGAAGCCTGTAAAAGAGGGATATATGCTCTGATTTAATGCAACCCACTGAACAGGGGCCATGGAGCCTGCACTGCAGGCAGAGAGCTGTGAACTGGACTTCTCGCTTCTTGTGTACTTGCAGCTTAGATGTCATTGAAGTGGGTGCATGTGTGTGCAGGAGGCATGAAAGCAAAAATAGCTTGCGTTCCTCCCAGGCCCTGTCCCTCAGCTACAGCTGAGCCACCTGTGGTGGCTTTTGCTTTGCTTTGCCCCAGCCTCCCTGAGTCATGGGGCCTGGCACCGGCAAAAGGCTGCCGTCTGAGGAGACAGCTGCAGCTCCTTGTGCAGCACCCTGACCATTTTTAGAAGCACTTTTCTCCCCAGTAATGTGATGGGCCTGCACATTTTCCAGGATAAAATTTCCTCAGGGAGCTTGGCCCTGCACTCGGTACGTCCTGCCTTGGGCTCAGGCCCCGTTAACGCTTCACCTCCCGAGGTGGCCTCCCAGGTCTGTAGGGAGCTGTGTTTTAGAAGGCAGTCTGTCCTGCGAGAAACTAGCTTAACTGGGCATGGGCTGGCACTTGAAGACCTTTTGTTAGTAGATATAAGTAGGAAATATCGTTATTCTAGAAAGAAAACAAAATTGTGTTTAAGGTGCAACAATTTACAGCAAAACATAGGAGATGCAAAAGTGCTTTTCTCTCTCACACCCTCTGTTGGGCCTATCTAACTCCCACTTAAAGGGAACGCGAGAGCTTGTCTGGGGTTGTGGCGTTATCGGCTCAACAAAAAAACCTTTCAGACCTCTTCTGGGTTGCTTGTGCTGTGGCTGTTGCAAAAGGCACCCTTGCACCACACAACACAGGCAATATTGTCTGGAGTCCTCACTACCTGCACTTGCTGTCTGACTCGACGCTCATAGCGTTGTCTCCACAACCCTCAGGACATCTCTTGCCCATGAAATGGGGCAGGGATGTTTGCCCCATATTGGAGGCAGGGAGGCTGAGGCCCAAAAGATCTGCTTTTTATGTTGTAACTGAACTATACAGAACTATATTACAAAATCAAGTCCAAAAATAGCTGCTTTTCACCCTTTGCCCATCACTGCATAAAGCAGTTTCCCTAGGGGTCACAGAAGAGATGTGTCTGCAGAAACTACTATGACAAATCTCTTGCTTTTTCTGCCACAAACGCTGTTTTGCCAAGTGCCACAGACGTTGAGGTTTGGGTGTCAGAAGGAGGCATGTGTCTGGCTCGCATCCATACACCACAGCCTACCTCCCCATGTGATGAAAGTTTGAGGAAGTTGGGAAATAAGAACAAACCAGTTCCTCTTTTTGACTAGGGAAATCTTGCTTTGTTTTTAAGGTGAAGGTAGTCATCATCAGCATCAATAATTGTGAACCTTTTTCTTTGGTTTTCATTGCAGGTTCACAACCACTTAAAGCAAGATGTCTGAGTAAGTTCCCATTTTCTGTCGCTCATGTTTTATTGGCCTTTTAAATCTTCTGACAACTTTTTTCATTTGTTAAGATTTCTCCACTTGTTTCTCATTAGATTACTAAGTGCTTTTTTTTTCCCCCCTCTCTCTTTTCTCTTCCTTCCTTCCTCATCCGTCTTGTTCTTCTAAACAGTGATGAGGTAAGTGTGTGCGGTGTTGCTGGGCTTTCTCCTTTAGCAGTGCTTGTGACACCAGTCTTGACTTCACGGTTCCTCCTTAGAAAGAAAGCAGCTGCTCAGGAGGAAGAACAGTCTAGGCTGTAGCAAGGTTTTCTTGATGATTCCTTTTGGTAAAAGTTGGGAAAAACAGAAAAAAACAACCACTATGACCACCTTTAAAGGGGTTCCTTTCTGCCTGCTGTTCCTGACTTGAAGTCAGGTGCTTGGGGTTTTTTCCCCCCCTTCTGCTTCCCGCATTGGCCACGAGATGGTGCTGGGAAACCCTGCCTGGAGAGCAATGGCTGGTGGTTCTGCAACCCCTTTGGTTGCACTGCCTGTCATTCCTCATACATATTCCCTCACCTTCAACCTGCATAACATTGTCAAATAGTTTTCCAAAGATGATCTGGTGTGATTAGCTTCTAGGGGAACATGGTGGAGATTGCATGCCTAGGTGTTCTACCTGGCTTCCAGTAGAACAGGAACAGGTTTGGGTTCAAAACACTCAGTACACTGAGGTTTCATGGGGTCTGCAAGTTGTTGGTAGGTTGTATGTGGCTGGTCACAGCAGAATTCACTGCCTTTTTCAACAAAATGTAAACTTCTGTGTTTGCTCTTCTGGGTTTGTCATCTTTTCTGTGGTGTTGAAATCCCACCATTGGTGGCAGGCAGTCATATAATGCATGTCTTCACACACAGGAGGGTTTTGTGCAGACGGAGATGGCTCTGAATCAGAAGCAGACCCAAACTCCCTCCTAGACAAAGCAAGAGACATAGCAACCAAGATCCCATGTTAGTTCTGCCAGCATCACTCCACATCTCATCTTAACAATTTGCTCAGTCCTCCCTCTCTGGCTGGTGCCTTCCCAGATGTTGAAAACAACACAAGCTTGGGCTTGTCCTCACCTAGAGAGAAGAGCATTTAAGGAAAGCCCAGAAACTTCACAACGTGGAGTTGATGTCTAACACATGCTTTGATTCCCCACCAAACTCAGCACTCCAAAGAAGGATGGAAAGCACTGCAGAGTCCTCCACCTCTTTGAGGCCTTAGCACCATCTGTATATGCAAAACATGTCAGATTTTGTTACACTGCACTCTGTAGATCCTTATCCACTTCCTCTTGCATGTAGCACAAACTCACACCCAAACACTGCTTTATTTCCCCCCACAATTGCACATCTTTCATCAGAGTGCATTTCCCCTGCCCCAGCCACACTCAGGCTTGCTCTGCCTTCTGGGCAAAGGACTGAGAAAACAGCTGCAGTGCAGTGACACACCAAGGCTGTGTCTTTGTTTGTAACCAGGAGACCTGGTGCTGCTGTCCCAACACATCATGGGCACAAAAAAGAGGCTCAGTCTGTCATGCTCCCCAAAATGTAAAGATTTATGGAGCTGGAGAGTGCAGCGTATTTCTCAGCTGGCATTTGTGGCTTTTGTCCCACAGTCTTGCTGCCCGCCATCTCTCCCAGTTTAACTGGCCAGAACAGGCACTGTGCTACGTCTTTTCAGTCTCACATATACACGTATTCATGTGTTGGGCAGTTCCCACCTGGGGATGCCATCAATCTCTTGGAAAGAAATCCCATGGCTTCCTGGTATCCAGGAGTGTTGGAGCCTGTTGACTTGGAGAGCAAAACTCTCTTCTGAGCAAAGAGGATATTCTAAAAATCTTAAAAAATACAAAGAAGCCAGGTTTAGATCTCTGCTTTATACGCATCTTCACTTGCACTATTTTTACCTGAGGTCTAGTTTGCAGAGTTTAGATGCCTGAGATGAGCCAGGCCGGATTGAGCAAAGCCTCTTTTCAGAGTGCAGGAGATCTGGAGACCAGTTGTGTGTGGGGATCAACTGTGTGTGCTTACTGGTTACAGCCAGCTCCTTGGCAGGAATATAGGTCTAAATGGATAGAGGGGTTATACGGAGAGAAGAAAAGAAGCAGAAATGGCCACATGGTAACCTGCCTTTCTCTCTTTCCTCCTACTTGCAGAAAAAGAGGAGGGCAGCCACTGCCCGTCGGCAGCACCTCAAGGTAGGTGGCATGGCTGGGTCCAGCTGAGGTGTGTTGAACTTGTGTCCCCCTCCTTGGAGAGGCCAGTCCTGCGGAGGCAGGGAGCTCCCCATCGGCAGAGCTGTCTCCTTGGGCTGGGCTCTGCTGCAGCTCCCTCCCTCTGCCCTTGCCTCCCACCTCCCTGACCTCCTCCTGCTGCCTTCCAGAGTGCTATGCTCCAGCTTGCTGTCACTGAAATAGAAAAGGAAACAGCTGCTAAGGAGGCAGAAAAGCAGAACTACCTGGCAGAGCACTGTCCTCCTCTCTCGCTCCCAGGATCCATGCAGGAGCTTCAGGTAATTATTTATTTACTCCTCTCACTGTGCTAGACCACAAAGGATTTGGCTCCACCAGGCAGCATAGTGGATCTACATCTTCCTTGACATCTTGGCCCTTTTCTGGGTGCATCCCTCCACTGTGGAGGCAGAGACAAGGGACATGCAGGGGTACTAGCACCCCCAAAGACCTTCTGGAGAGTAGCTGGCAGTGCAGGGCCAGAGAGGCAGATTGCAACTTTTGTGGGGTATTTTATGTGCAGTGCTAAGGCTATAGCCTTCTTTCCACAGTTGCCTGATGACATGCCAATGCCTGGATGGATATCCTGGAGCTGGCTTGAGTGTTAGCCTGGGGTGTCCCTGCAAGAGAAGGGGCTAGCTGGCAGGAAAGCCACATCTGTGATGGCATGTTGAGGCAGAAGTCCCATGGAGCTAGTGGAACAGTGAGCAGGAACTAGCCCGCAAGCCACCCTTTACTGTCTTAGATCAGTTGGTCTTGACTGATGGAATGATCCTTTCCCAGTCTTCTGAGTGGGGATCTTTCAGAGCAGAGGAGAATGAGTAGATCAGGGGAGAGGAATCACATGGGTGTGAGTCCTTGTACTCAACTTTCTTCTCTGCTCTTCCTCCCAGGAACTGTGCAAAAAACTTCATGCCAAGATAGACTCAGTGGATGAGGAAAGGTATGACACGGAGGTGAAGTTACAGAAGACTACCAAGGAGGTGGGTTCCCTGAGGAGTGATCCCTCAGCCACTTCAGAGGAGTCTCTAGGTCATGCTTAGCTCCTCCTCACACCACTTGTTGGCACTTCGTTCATCTCCTGAAGCTGATGGCCCCCTCTCTCTCTTCCCTCATTTCCTCCCTGCAGCTGGAAGACTTGAACCAGAAGCTGTTTGACCTCAGGGGCAAGTTCAAGCGGCCGCCTCTGCGTAGGGTGCGCATGTCCGCTGATGCTATGCTGCGGGCCCTGCTGGGCTCCAAGCACAAGGTCAACATGGACCTCCGCGCCAACCTGAAGCAAGTGAAGAAGGAGGATACTGAGAAGGTAACCCTCCCATACACCAGGCCCATGCTCCTGGGGACTCTGAGTAGAAGACAGGCCTGAGGGTGACCTCAGTGTTTTCTCCTGCAGCTCCTACAATATTGAAAAAGTGGAGGGTAGCCCCTAAAGTATTTGGCAGGGGTGGAACTGGGCTCCTTGGGCTTACGAGAAGGGAACGTTCACTGGCATATGCAGTGAGGTTTCCATGGCTGGATGAATGAATTCTGCCACCAGCAGTGGCACAATGCTGCAGGATGAACCATAGCAGCTTCTTTGGTCACAAGCATGGGGGTCAGCAGAACTGGAAAGCTCAGGCTTCAGGTGTGGGAGGTCCTGAGCTGGAGCTCTGCTCCCCCAAGATTTGGAGATTTATCTCAAAACACAGTTTGCCAGGGAAGAAAACCATCCAAAAAGTACTTTAAGGGCAAAAAAATTCACTTCCATATTTAATGCCACCCCAGAGATGTCACTTAAATCACATTTAATGCCACCCCAGAGATGTCACTTAAATCGTAGGGAAGTTCTCACATCCACGGGATCTGCTAGCTTGCTGGGATGGTGGGGTGGTAGGCTGAGGGGCAGTGGGGACTGAGGCCGTGGGGCCCCCTGCCACGCGTGTGTCTGGCCTGCAGGAGAAGGACCTTCGCGATGTGGGTGACTGGCGGAAGAACATCGAGGAGAAGTCCGGCATGGAGGGCAGGAAGAAGATGTTTGAGGCTGGCGAGTCCTAAGCGCCCCCTGTCACAGGCGGTCACTCGGCACCCGTGGCTCCTGCCTTTCCCCTGTTTCTCTCCCATTTTTGAAGAGTCGTGGAGGGAATGTGATGGTGTAAATAAAGTTTGGTAGTGGAGTAGGGCCCCTGTCTGCCCAGCTGTGTTTTTCTGGTGCCATGCAAGGGCCTCTCTGAGATGTAGGGCCCCAACACCATGGGGCTCGTCCAACCCACATGTTGCTCCCTTGGGGCTGAACAAAAATGGGGCATGTGGAGGAACCATTTGCCCTGGGAAAGAAAGGGGTGAGGCCGGGCATGCACGGCAGCAGCAGCCATACCTCCTTCTGCTTCCTCTTCTGCCTCAGCAGGGCTGGTCCTGGCTGCTCCATCCTCCTCCTCCCCAGTCTGTGTGCACAGGCAGAGGGGCAGGTCACCAGCCTGGTGACCCAGTGGTGGCTGGAGGCCACCGTTGTGGTGCTCATGGCAGCTCCTCAACCATGCTCCTTTGCCCCCACCATCTCCAGGTGGGACTTGAGCTACTCTCCTGCCCTTTGGCCCTTACACAGCCCATACTGGGGTGCAATGAACCTGGAGTGGGAGCTGGGGCTAGCCCCTGCTCTGGGGCTGCAGGACCAGAAAGGGGCTGTCTGAGCTGTGCCACTGACAGTTAAGGTGTGACAGCAGGACAATATCCAGCCCTTGACCAACTCGTCACTCAGGAGCACCAGCACCCTGCAGTTTGCAGTTGCCTACGCTGTGGGTGCAAAGGCAGGCTGCCGTGCTCACTACCCCAGGGTGGTACTTCCTAATTTCGAAGCTGACGGCAAAGGCCAAATCTTAAAATAATCCAAAAAATGAAGCTGTCTCCCATCCCCCAAGCCCGTGAGGTTTCCGGTGCAGCTCACTTCTGCTGAGCACAGGAAGACTGAGGCAGCAGCGCGAACCCTCCCCGTCCCCTCTCCCCAGCAGGGCTGCCAGCAAGGAGAGAAGATGTCAGACTCGGAAGAATGCCAGGCGGGCGCAGAAGGGATGGATCGAGCAGGGAACGAGTCCCCTGTGGAGAGTGAGAGGTGAGGCCTGGCTATGGGGGAGTCTCCCCCATTTGATGAATTTCCTCAGGTCAGGAGAGTCTTAGATTAGCTAAATTTATCTCCTCTGACCTCCAGAGTCCTCAGGGATAGGCCTGGGAGGAAGACTTGGGCTTCGTTCGCAAGCCTAAGTCAACAAGGGGTCTAGTTCCAATGCCTGGACTTGCTCTTTTGCCCCAGGGTTAAAATCAGACCCATCCTTAAGAGTAGAGGGTGGATATCAGCTGCCTCTTCTCGAGGCAATCCCAGTGACATCCCACCTGAGCTTTTGGGTTTCAGGGGAAATGAGCAAATCTGCCATTTTTGCCTCTTTCGGGCATTTCTGAAACTGGAGGCTAAAGCCTCGATGGCGTGGTGGTGGGATGTGTTGGGGAGGTGATGCTCTTTCAAGGATCTGAACTCTTTGTATGTCTATTCTGGAAAATTTTCAGGCTACTTGGTGCCGTTTAGAGGTTTATACATCTCTCTACCTGATCTACTTTGTTGCTTTATCCACAGCAGCTGTAGACCTTGGTCTATTAGCTCCAAAGCAGACAGCTTTCCATAGGGGTTAAAAGAAAAAAAGACCAGTAGCAGAGACCAAATTGCAGCTGTCTGTGTGTCAGCTGGTAGAGGAAGACAGAGATAAGCTCAGCTGAGGTATCACACTGAAGTTTTTAGACGTGGATTCAGCTGGATTCAGACTGAGCGTTTGGGGAGCCTGGGGGTTTGCCTGGCTTTTGCCTCTAGCTTCAAAGCTCGCATTAGCATTTCTCCCCCAGGCTGCTGAAAGCTGATGCAGTTCATGTTTACAGAGGGGGAAAAAGAAAAATCTTGAGTGACAATGAGAGGAGCAAGGTGTGTCATCTCCTGTCACTATTGGGTGTTGTGTTTTGCCTGACACCTGACAGCAATTAGCTGGGGCTGAGGACTCAACTGGAGGCTTCAAAAGGTGGTGAAGGCTCCACGTGTGACTGTCTTTCCTCAGAGGGGGAAGCCTTTGCTGATGGGGGTATGCACTGATTTCTTGTTGTATTGCTTGGGGCCTCCCAGTGCTGCTGCAGCGTGAGTAAGGTCATTGCAGGCGGCTTAGGGTGTAAGGCTGACCTTAAATTAGCCTCCTCTGTGGGAGCTGATGCTAGTGTAGCTCAGGGTGCTGGAGCTTTCCTGTTTCTGTCTTGCTGTGGTGTGTACAGGTAAATCTGCTCCAGTGGGGTCTGCTTAGCTGGTGATACAGGATCAGGTTTTTCCCCTTTGCATTTCTGGCAAACAGAAGAGATTGCCTGGAGGGTCTATAGCAATCCAGCTCTTTGGAAACTTGTTAAAATGTGTGTTTATATGTAAGTAGTGATTGAAAGGTTGTACATCCCTTTTTTCTTTCCTTTAGCTGAATCATCAAAATCTTAATGAAATCTAAGACTTAATGAAAAAAATAAGAAGGAAAGTATTTTCTTTTTTGTTTACAGAATATAGAGAAATACCTTCTCTCCCAAGCTCTGTAACAATTCCTAAATATCTGTTTTAGCTTGTATTATTCACATAATCTGCCAGGCTCTTGTCACTTCCACTGCTGAAATGGAGGAAGCAAGTGTTTGCTCCCAATTTAGGGCTACCTCATCCCACTTGGTGGCCAGTGTGAGAAGCTCAACTCTTTCATCTTCTCTCTCCTTGAAGATAAAGCTGTTTTCAAGCACCTCCGGGTGCAGAGGGAGCCAAGGCAGTGCTCCCCAGGCAGTTTAAGGGATGTCGAAGGTGTAAGCAATGAGGTCTATGAAGGAGCTCCCTGGAAAGCAAATCAAGAGGCCCAGCAGTATCAGGGTAGATGACCAGTGAGGATGTATGGTGGGCCAGCGACAAGGAGTTGGGCTTGCTTAAGCATCGAGCCGTTTCTATTCAATGCTACCTAGTGTATGTGAAGATTAGCTAATACCTGTATAACTATACCAGTGAAATCCTAATTACTTTGTCTGCAGCTTGTTTTTTTTTTTTTTTTTTTTTTCCCCCATACAAATTGGGGCATTCTGGCAAAAACTCATGCTTGTGGAGCAGCACTGAGAGCAGCATTTAGGCTGGAGTGGGGAAGCCAGGCCTCGTAGCCCAGCCAAGGGGCTGGGGCTAGATAAGCTAACATGCCACTGCTCTTCAGTTCGCTGGCTGTAAAGCAGTGGGGGCTCCAGGTAGGCCTTGACCACAGTTCCTGAATATGTGGATGTGCCTCGTGCGTGTGTCAGGCTGTTTGTGCTGTGCTCTGTGGGGCATTCCCAGCTGAGGGGGACCTCTCTCTGCAGCAGAAGGGTTTCCCTGCTGCTGTGAGGGTCTGAAAACAGCCTTCTGCAAATATACTCAGCTTCCCGAGGCCCCTTCCTGCTGGGGCTTCCCATGCCTAGGGCCAAGAGGAGCCCTTGGCAGCCCATGTATGGTCACTGCCCAGGGAAAGGCTTTGCTGTGCTAGCAAGCCCCTGTCCTGTCCTCATCATAACTGTCCCCAGCTGTCTTGAATTCCCCACATCCTTAGAGGAGACTTGGAGGTCCCTTACTAGGATGACTGTTGTTGCTAAGTATATCCATGGTTGGAAGGAGGTTGTCCAGGGAAAAGTGATATGTAGAGAGTCTTTGGGCTCCTCAGGGCATGGGATTCCTAAGGGGAGGGAGTGGTTGATCCCTGCTCAGATTGACTGGCTAAAGACTGACCCAGCTGGGTCTGTCAAAGTGGGAAACAGAGGGGAAGTGAACAAGGGAGGATCAACAGGTTTCAGGAGGATAACTTAGTGAAGCTTGGCAACTCTTCAGCACTTTCAAATTGAATATAGGTGTGTTGGGAGTGGCCCTGGGTTGGGGGTGAGGTACTTCCTTCCTCTAGTTACTGGGACATGTCAGGTTGCCCATACTGTCCCCGTTACCTTGGCAAGAAAAAGAACACCAACAACAAAGAGAAGCTTTTTTTTTTCTTCTTTTGCCTAGAGACCGAGGTTGCTATGCCTCTGAACTTGTTTTGCAGTTGAAAGCTGCAGGTTTGGAGGGGAATGCATGTTAGAGGAAGCAGGGGATTGCCCGGTGGTTTGAATTCTGCTTCTCCCCTTAACTGCGGGTGAATGTGTGAAGGCTGGCTGAGTGTAGTCACAGAAAGAGGATGTGCTCTTGATGGGCTCTTGTAAAACTCCTGAGGGGAAGCCTGGCTGCCCCATGGTGCCCTCTCCCCTTGGGTTTGGGGGAGACCTTGCTGTGGGGCTACGTGTGAAGGCAGAGCTGGGCACCGTAGGCCTGGGTGTTGTGAGGAGGCTCTTGCCAGCCTGGCACTGCCGGGTGAGGATGGGCTGTGACCCACAGGCCTGTGGGCGTGCGAAAGCTGTGGGGCCCGCAGGACTGAGGGCTCCGAGCCCCACGAGGGGGCGAGCTGCGCTCGGCTGTAGCCACAGGCCGAGGCCAGTGAGGAAAGTGGGGACGGCCAGGTGGGTTTGGGGGGAGCTGCTGGCTCCTCTCTGCTGCACGGTGGTCTCCTCTCCTTGGGACAGGTGGGGACAACTTGGGGCTGCCCTCAGCTGTGCCACAGGAGTTAACTGCGTGCAGGTCTCTGCCCTTGCTGTGGCTGAAACGGAATCAGTGTTGCTCCGTGAGCAAGTCAGAGCGCATCCAGAGCAGGATTATCACAGCTGCCCGTGGTGTCTGCACTGGTCCTGTTCTGCAATGAAGTGGTTAATGGGGGTGTGCACCTGCACAGCAAGGCCTGGGCACCTGAGGCCTCTGCTCTGAGCCTGCTAACCAAGGACGCAGCTCCACCTGCGTCCCCACTTGTGCCCATCACCATCTTGACCTTCTGCATCATGCACCACTTGCAGTATCTGTGGAGTTGGCTCCTCTCTGGACCTTGACTGGCTCCATTTTCTCCTGCACTGCTCTCCCAGGGCTTGGGCCCTTTCCCAGGGAAGCAGTCATCTGGACTGGCTGCTGCCACTGCTGGGATAGTGCAGCAGCCAGTGCCCCTTCTCGTCATTGACTCGCATCTGGAGCGCACTGCTGGGCAAGCGGCCTCTCAGAGGAGGTCTTGGCACTGCGCTTCTCTCCAGTATGGAGAAGATCCTAGAGCTGTTCACTGCTTCTGGGCAGATGGGAGAAGGTGGGTCCTACTGTGGGGGTGTGGTGTGTTTTTCCTTTTTTTTTTTTTTTTAATTTTTTTTCGTCTCGGGGTGGGCACTGGAGTACAAAGAGATATGCAGAGTCCACTGTGGTTTGGTCTGGACTCTTTGGCTTCAGGGACCTTTCTGACTCCTCCACTGAGAGTGCAAATCTGTTGTCATCATCAAGGGCTCTTGGATAACATCCTGTCTTGCAGGTGTCTTGAATATCCCAAGGAATCTAAAAATGGAACTTGATATCTATGGGGAAGGACCCCGGTTGCTCCCTGCACTCCTAATACCCCTAGGAAGCATGAGGCACTGCTGAGATTCATGTCAGGCCCTCCTGAGGCTTGGCCAGGTGTCTTGGTCTCTCTGTTGTGCTGGCACTCTGCAGAGTCTCAGCCAGGAAGGGGTTAAGCAGCACTGCTGGAATCTGGGTGTGTTTTCCTTGCCAGAGGATCCCTCCTAACACACACCAGATGTGTGAGGCAGCCATCGGAGTGTCTTTATCCCAGGTTTTGACACTCTGGGTTGTCTTTCTCATGGGCAGGTCTGCAACAGGCTTTCTGGGGCTTCACCATTCCTCGTGCAGTGCCCAGGCAGGGTGGTCGACAGTCCCACCCTCTGCAAGAGAAGCTGCAGCAATCCAGGGCTAAGCGTTTCTCTTATTTGTTGCCTTAAATTCCAGATCCCAGATCTGGAATCTGAGATCCACCCCAGATTCCTGGGATGCTGGGACTAGAAACGCGGTTATGTGTTCAGTGCTGAGTCATGGGGATGAGCACCTTTGTCTGAGATGGGGCAGAGCCAGGTAACTCCATCTCTGGAGGAGCAGCTCTGATTCGTGCCAGCTGAAATACCCTCCCCGCACATCTGATAAGGAACCAGGGACTGTAGGGGTAAAGAGGACAAAACCACAACAAAAAACCACATCACCTGAGCTCCTTCATGAAATTCAAGTCGATGGGCTTCTGTTATCAGCCTCATTGATCCGCTTGCACCACAGGATCTACAGACTTGGAGCCAGCTTTGCAATGTGCAGCACAATATTCTTGGAGTTTTCCTGCTATTGTACCAAAGTGCAGAGCAAAAATTGTAGCTGGTGCAAATCAGCACCATCCCACTGGTTTCAGTAAAGCTGTTGGTTTGCATAAACTGGAGTTTGGAGTTTACATAAGCGTGTCTGGCTTACACGCTCACTTTACAAATGTGTCCTTTGCTAGGGATTGTTTTAGCATTACTAAGAAGGCCCTCTTCCAGCTTTAAGTATTTTTTTTGCTGTTAAATGGACAGTATGTGCAACTCCTTTTATCAAGCCCATGCCAGACGGTATGGAAAATATGATCTCTTCTTCTGTGCATGTGCATGCATGTGCTTTGCCGCTGCAAATGTAATTTCCTTTCCAATGAAAAGTTGTTCCAGAGCTGTTAGCATCGACAAACTGTGAACTATTGTCAGATCCCAAACAATCACAACTGCCAGCCATTTGGGAGGGCCGAGTCATCCCTCAATAAAACAGCTAGCAATAATCATTTCCTGTTAAAATAAGTGTCTCTCTGCAGTTGCCACCTACCATCAAGTAACAGGAGCTGACAACAGCATGTGTGAGCTTAGACATCCCGAAGGAAACAATAAGATGGGATGTTGAGTCTATGTGCCCTTGGTCTGCTAGGCGCTCTTGTTCTTGGAGCTGGCATGTGCCTCTTAGGTTTATTTTCACTCCATCTGATACTTCTGTGTAAAGCCTTAGTTGCCCCTGCTGCTTGGCCTCATCCAGATTTCTGGGCTCAGTGGCAGCAAGACTCCTCTTTAGATATCAGGCCTGGCTTTGGAGCATTAGTTGTGTCCCTTGGCAAAGGGATGTGGTGGTCTTCAGGCTTTTTGGATCTATGGCAATGTGTCCTTTAATATCAGCTCCCATCTTTGCCTTGGCTCATTGAGAGAGGCATGGATGGACGCTGGCAAGCTCTCAGTTAGGGTAAAGCTTGAAGAGAGGATATAGCCTGGAAGTTGGAGTTTCTCAGGGATTCCTTCTTCTCCGATAGTTCTAACCTCAGCTGGAGGAACCATCATTTCAGTATGAGGCATGGACAAGCAACTGCTAAGAAAGCCTGTGTTGCAACGTAAAGTGCTACCAAACTAGCTTCAGATGAGCTAAAATGCCTACACTGAGGAGAAGTTGTTGATAACAATCCTGGAAAGCTGTGCTGGTTGGCTGGGCTGTGTAGTTTGGGCTTCAGGTGTGCAGTGTCCATCCAACGAAAAGGCAGTCCTGCTTATTTTGATGCAAGTTTGAAGTTGAAAGCAATTCAACAGATGTTAAAATTTCAGTTCAGTGAAGGGCCCCAGAGAAGACAATGTTTTGTCTTCAGCCTGGACAACCACCCTGCTCTCTTATGTATACCTGCGATCTTGCTTCAGCAGATGGCTCACCATCAAAAGTTATTGAGTTCCCACATTAGCTCTGTGCATATGTGAAATACTCCTAAAATCAGAGATTAAACCAAGTCTGTGATCAATATATGGTACTTTCCAGCTATTTGGGAGTTGGCATGAGGAGTGGGAGTGCTGGCTTGAGCTGTGCTTCTCTAGCATCCTTAAAACTAAAGAACTGTGGAGCCCTGCTTGCAAGGGAGCAAACTCTTGACAGTTGCCTATGGTCTGTTTATGGGCTGGATAAATATCTGGTGCTTGGGCCTGCTTTTGAGGGGGAACTTCAAGAGATGGAGGTGGTCTCCTTGAGGCCAGTAGTTCCCCTATTGTCTTGTAATGATCCCCTTGCCTTTGCTGGGAGATGTCTTATCTGTGCTCATTGTTTTGTCTTCCTGCCTGTTTCCCAACAGCTCTGTTGATTTAACCTAATGTATAGATATGGTACTCATCAGGGTAACCATGCTAGCTCCAAGCAGTTGCCTAGCCTCGCTCCTCTGGTGAGTCACGCTGCCTCAGCTATGGGGCCTGGGTGGCAATTCCCCTTGGCCACTTCTCTCCCTGTTTGTACAGCACCTAGTGCAGTGGGGGCTCCGATCTCCTACATCCATCCCCTTCCGTCTGCTCTGCCCTGGGTAATGCTTGCACCACCTATGTTTGCTTTATACCTGCCCTTTCTTTATCTTTTGGTATCTTCCTTTTGGTTTCTTCTCCTTTGGCCCCCTCATCCTCTTTTCCTCATTTGCTTTGCTCTCCAGGAGCAAAATGTCTTCTCTAGCCAGGCTGGTGGACTTGTGAGTCGTCTGAAGAGCCCCTTCCTAGCAGATGAAGCAAATCTTGGTGCTTTCTGTTTTGTGGGAATGATCATAACGTGCTCCATGAGGAAAGAACAGCATGGGTCCCCATCTATTCTGGAGGGGAGTGAGTGGGATAGCTGAAGAGTAGGGGGTGAGGGCTGTACTTCCTAGATGTCTCTTCCTCTCCTCTCCATTTTTGCCTCCTTGGATGTTACAGGAACAAAGCCGTTGTTGTTTCCCAGCCAAGTACTCCAGACACACTACGACACGATGTTTGACTGTTTGGCCTCGGCACACAACTCTACATATCCTTCCTTGGGAGCCAAACCTCTTTCAGCTATTTTGATATTCCTCCTTGTCCGTTGGCTGTCCTGTCGCTCTGCCCATTTGCAGGGGGAGCCCATGCTGTCCCCCACAGAGCCCTTCACAAGTGCCTGCTGGCTCCCTTGCCTGCTGCCCGGATGCTCTTCCAAGTGTGTGGGATGGGTGAAAAGCCAGCCAAGACAGCTCCCGCCTACAGCATCCCCTCCCTGAGCACCCCGGGGTCATGCTTTGCCTTGGGAACATGTCTCCTGACTCGCTGCCTGGGCCGAGGAGGGCTCTCCTCGGGAGTGCTGGCAGGGCTGCCGTCCTCTCCCTGCAGCCAGGTTCTGCTCATCTGCTGTCCTGACAGGGATGGCTGCTGTTGCAGGGTCAGTGTCGAGAGCCTCTCAACACATGTGCATTGGGATGTCTTGTCATCTTCAGGCCTCTTTAATGGGGTTGTATGGCTCTTGGTTCACCCTGGGGTTTGCTCTAATGCTTGCCAGGGCTGCCAGGCCATAGGGGAGCAGAGCCAGAGCTTGGCACCTGTCCCCTTCCTTTCTTTTCCCTCAAATTGTGGCACCCTGGGCTAATGCACAGGTGAGGAGCCCTGTCCTATGTTCCTGATAGCGCAATTCTGGGGCTTGTAGCTCCCCATTTCTGGTGCAAAAGGGATGGCGTGTGCTGCTTTGGCTGCTTGGTGCTCCGTTTTCTTGGGTGTATCTTTGGCTGCCTATTGATTACAGGCAGAGTAAATAACATTGGGTGGACTGGGATCCAGGGATGAAGGTGATGGGGTAGACCGGATGCACGTGTCAGGCGAACTTGAGCACTAGCTGTCTACGCAGGTCATGTGCCAACTGACATGTCCCTTCTCATCAAGCTGTGGCTCCAAGATGGCCAGGCTAGTGCTTAAGAGGTTGTACTGCTGTGCTGGCATGTGTGGAGGGAGAGGTGTTTGGGATGGCAGATGGGTCACGCTAGCCAAGAAGCAGAAACAAATAGAGATGTCCTCTCTTCCACGTCCTTGTGAGGGTGCCTGGAGCAGAGCTCTGCTGAAGAATTGGTGCTGGACTCTCTAGCCAGCTCAAAGCATCTCTTGCTGGGATGGGGCTGCTTAGCCCATATTGATGCAGTGAGGGCTCTCATCAAAGAGCTCTCTGGATGAGATCTCACCACTGGTTTGTGGAGCATGAGCCTCTTCTGGTGGTTGGCTGAAGCAGATGGCACCCATAAAGGTCTGCCCTCAAAGCAACTGGATGTTGTGGTTACACTGCTGCTGAGCCTGGCTGATATTGCTTGCATCCCAGCGATACTGGAGAAGATGGTTCAGGCTACACTTCTTTACTAACAGAGTGAGGCTCTTTCACTGTTTTTACCCCTTAAACCATGTCTTAGCCTCCAACTGATTTTGCAACTGGCCCTACATAGCCGAGTGATTACATAATTAACGGGAACTGGTGTGGCCCTTTCTCTCTGGACTCCTGCCCTCTTTCCTGCAGCAGTGGACCCCGAGTCGCTCCTTCCTGGCTTGTTTCACCAGTACAGTTTGGCCTGTTGCTGGGAAGAGCTCTGGGAAGCTTTTTGAGCAGGAGCATGCTTCCAGTTTCAGGGCAAAAAGTGCTTTGGGCATCTCTGCTTCTGTGCTGGGGTGCAGCTTATCTGCAGGGATTTGTGCTGGTTCTTCTTTTCTAGCACAATTTAAACTAGAGAAATTATTTGCTGTCTTCTTCCTGTCTCCGCTGCACCACTACCTGTTTCCTGATGGGACCACAAAGCTTCTTTCTGCAAAATACATGAGCAGCTGTGAGGTTGATGCTAACCTGACTCTTGCTGAGGACACAGTATGACTCAGCCTGCATCTGGACTGTGCAGGGAGGAGAGAGGGGATGCAAGTTACCTCTGTTCTGCAGAGAGTGTGGAATTGCTCTGGCATCGCTGTTTCTCTGCGGTCCCTTGGGGCCCAGGCTTTGTGCTTTTGAGTATTGGGTCTAAATGCATCTTGGCCTGCTGAGTTAGGAGTTGTCCCCGAGAGGGTATAGGTTTCCTTTCAGGGAAAGTTTTGCAGGTTGTGGGTTTGGAGGCAGGGCTTTGTTCAGCCTCTCTGCAGGTCCCTGCTGAATGCTGCGAGAAATGCGTTCTTTCCTCCTGTCTACCGTCTTTCTCTGGTGAAGATGAAAACCAGCGAGAAGGGAAGAAAACCCTCCCTGGGAGATGAACGGCCCAGCCACCTTCACAGGCATGAAGACTTCTTGCAGACCAAATTCAGTACAAGGAATCCCTCCCAGCCTGCTGAGTGTTGTGGTGCAGGATCCCTTTCCAGCATTTCACTTTTTTTTTTTTTTTCCCCCCTAAATGATCTTATCACCCTAGACCAGCAAGACAGCTAGTGTCATCTCACCTTCCTCTTGGTCCTAGACCCCTTCACCCAGCAGGGCGCTTTTCTGCCATCCTTTTTGAAGGCCCCCATCACTGAGTGGAGGTCGGCACTGGCCTTGAGGGGCTCACTGGTCTCACGGGGACTAACTTTGTGGAGGATGTGATCTTGAGGGACAAGACAAGGCTGTCCAGTGGGTGCATCAACAGCCGCTTGCTTTGCTCGCCTGCGGCAGGGACCTTGTCCCCCATGCAGGTTGTGGTGCTGTCCCCGCATCCCCTCCCTGGAAGGAGCTCTGCTCCCTGCTGCAGATGCCGCATTCCTCCTGGCCCCTCCTCAGCCTGCTCTGGCTCGTGTGGCATCTCCGGCTGTAGTCAGAGGGCTGTGACTGGGGAGGTGTGATTTCTCTCAGCCCCCAGTTGCTGCTGGCCCATTGCTGTTTGCTGTGCTCCTGCCTGCCAGGGCTCTGCTTTGGATCCTTGGCTGGGTCAGGCTATAGGAGTCGCTGGCAGGTTTGGGCTAATTCCTTCCCAAAAGAAAACCCTGTAGGTGCAGACTTCATTTGAAGTGTGTATGCAATTGGGATGAAGTCAATAGGAGTGTTCACATGCGTAAACCTAATTAGTCCTGTGAGTACTTGCAGCATTGGGACCTGCTCTTTTGCAGCAGCAGAGACTTTCTGAGATTAATTTCTTTCACCTTCTTGCCAGCCCCCAACTTAGAAATGGAAAACAGAAAAAGGAGCAGCCTGCAGTACCAGGCCAGGATTGGTCTCAGGGGCTTTTGTCGTGTCTCATCACTTAGGGGAAGCTCAATAAATACCTGCAGAATAAACAACTGTTCCAAAATGAGGATGTGGGGCAAGGTGAGGTGTATCCTCTTGAGCTGAGTTCTATTGTGCTTCCTCTTCACCGAGATTTCTTGGTGTTTATCACGGGCAGCTGCCCCCTTCCTCCTGTTCAACTGACTGAGCTGCAGGAAATGGCCCTGCAGAAGGTAGGTTGACAAAAGGGGGCTGAGGGCAGAGGGAAGGTGAGTGCTGGAGCAGGATGGTCCCTTAGTGACTCCTCGTGTGTGGGAGGCAGCTGGGTGAGTGTTTCTGTTCACCAAGAGGGAATGGGCAGGCTGTGCCATGGGCAGCCTCGCGTGCAGGCATTAGCCCAGGGTTGCTGATGCAAGTCCAGGCATCTGAGTGGGTGAGCCCTTCCCAAAAAGGAGCATGTGGACTTCTGGATGCAAGGTAGGAGAAGTTGTCTTTCTAAGAGTGCTCCCATGGCAGGGCAGCATGAAGACAAGAGCAAATATGAGGCTGACAGCAGGGCAGCCAGGTGTCTTGTAGCAGGTCACAGTGGTGTCAGTCCCTTGTTGGACGCTCTCGCACTCCTTTCCTCTTCCTAAAGTACTGAGATGTGACAGATGTTTCCCCTGGTGTGGTGGCTGGGGAAACTGAGGTGCAAGAGAGGCCAAGCAACTGAGTGGCTTGGGAGAAGGATGGGGAGCAGCACCAGCTACCTGCTCCCTGGTGTATGAGCTGCTCTTTTAATCCCCGTGAGAACTATTTGCTCTGATAGTTTCCCTGCATGAAGCCCCTTTCCCATTAATCTCATCTCCTCTGCGTGTGTGTGGGACCCTTCTGGATGCGCTAGGACAGAGACCTACGTGAAGACCTCTCTCCAGAGGATGTGACTGCCGTTTTTCCCTAGGAGAGCCTCTCTGGGAATTACCCCGGGCGCTGCCCCTGGGCCGCCGCTTTGTTCCCGTTTACGTGATGGGAGGCGAAGCAAAGGTGGGAGGAAAGCGGGGAGAGGAGGAGGAGGAGGAAGGCGGGGAGCAGAGGCTCCCGAGCGGCGGGGCGGGCCGGGCGGCCGCGAACAAAAGGGGCGGCGGCGGGAGCGGAGCAGCAGCCGGGAAGCGGGAGCGGCGCCGGGAAGCGGGAGCGGCGCCGGGAAGCGGAGCGGAGCAGCGGCGGGCGGCATGAGCGGCGCGGTGCTGCGGCGGCACTGCAGCAAGCGGGGCTTGCAGAACCTCCTGCGGTGGGTCCCGCGCCGGGCCGGGCCGGGCGGTACCGGCGCTGCGGCGGGGCGCGGGGGCAGGCAGCGCATCCTCCTCCTCCCGCCGCGCGGGAGCTGCGCTCCGGCGCCCACCTGAGACAGCGGGGTTGTCCCCCCCGCCCGTATTTTTATTTGATGCGGTAGTAAATTAACGTTGCGCCGTGCGTTTTTAATGCAGAGATCCATAAAGGGCCGGGTCCTGGCGGGGGTGCCGGCTGACGCTGCCCTGTGGATTTAATTGATAGCGGCGCTGCCTCGACCCATCCTGTGCCAGCGCAACCGCCCGGGCAGCACGAGGTGGCGGCTTGGTCGCGCTCCCCTGCATTTGTCCATGGAGGCTTCGCCGGTGGCTGACGCTGGGATTCCCTCCCGTGCAGCCCTCCGGTGGGGCTGGTGGGACGCGGGGCTGTCCTGCGCTCCAGGCCCATTCCGCGCCGTGCATCTCGCTCGGGCTGGGCGGGCAGAAGGGACCGCTTGGCCCCCGAGTTCAGTTCAGGGGCCGAATCGATGAGTGCTGGGTTAATGTCCCGCAGGCTGAGTGCCCCTTGGCTCCCTTGCGCTGCCAGTCTGTCCTCACTGGTGCCCGCCGGCCTCCAGTGGGAGTTGGGAGAGGTCAGACAGGGCACACGGGAGTGTTTTTGGAGCGGGTGATTTCCAGCCAGTTTGGGATTTCCGTGATTGATAACACAGATTCTGAGCCTCACCCCTCCTCCAAAGAGCTTCTGGCCTCGGAAGAGAAATTTAGGAAGAGTAAATACAGCCATCCACCCTGTCCCACCAGGGGAATCATCAGGAAAACTCCCCCGGCCCTGTGGATGGAAGAGGGCCAGGACAGGCTCCTCCTCTGCACCCGTCCTTGGCCAGTCTTGTCCTTCCCCAGTCCCACGCAGGGATGGAGGTCCCGGCTCCCTTTGCAGCAGCAGCCTGGGGCCGCTTGGTGAGGGGCTTGGAGAGGGGCATGTGGGGCTTTTACCAAGGGATATTTGTGCTGAGCAGGGTTTCCTGTTGAGCTTGATCTTGGCTTTTCAGCTGTGCTTCCTAGCTCTGTTTGTGGATGAGGATGGAGGGTGCAAAGACGTGCAAGGGATCACAGAGAAGAACCCCTGTTCCTGCTCTGCTGTAATCCCTCCCAGGGCGGCTGTGGGCAGCGGTTGCACCGTGTAGTGCCCAGGCGCTTTGGGATGTGCCTGAAGCACCAAGGTGAGCAGAGCACGAGAGAAAGCACCGCTGTGCTCAGAGCTGCGGCCCTGGACGCCGGGGGTTTTGGTGAGATGCCGGATCCGCTGGATCTGCGCCGGCTCCCGCACCCCTGCACGTCAGGCAGCGTCGTGCCTGTGCTCCCCTTGGATCCTGCTGTGGCTCTGCAGGGCTTTCCTGGCTCCTGGCACAGGCTGCTCTGCTCCGTGGTCACTGGCGCTCAGGGGGTTGTGCTGGACCGCGCTGCTCCCAGGCTTGCCAGGCCTGTCCGGGCATCCTCGGCCGAGGAAGCTGCTGCTTTTGGGAAGAAACCTTCCCAAATCAGGATGGAAGTCGGGACTGAGTGACCGTGTTTAAACGTGAGATACCTGTACCGGGCAAAAATCCTGACGTTTCCTGTGCATGGAGCAGTCCGTGCCCAGGTGCTGAGCAGGAGCGCTTGGCTGCGAGCCCTTGCTAAGCCTCTGTTCACCCAGATATTGGTCCCAGGAACTTTTGACCCTCTCCCCATGTGCTGGCTGGGAAATGATTCCTTCCTGCCTCTGGCCACAAGCAGCGGGATGCGGCAGCTCAGCCGTCATTCCTGGTGGGATTGTGCTGATCCCTCTGGAAAGCTGGAGCCCGAGGAGGGCCTGTGGCCCTGGCACAGCTCGGAGTGGTGACTCTGCACTGAGGAGGACACACAGGGATGACTCCCTGGGAAAGGGAATCACCTCGCCTGCCTCCCTGCCTCTCCCGAGCGCAACTGGAGTGGCCCTTATCCCACAGAATCTCTATCCGGAGACCCCGACAGAAAGATTTGTCCCGTGTTTAAGAAGTTAATGGTGGAGATTTCTTGCTCCTGCATGGCTTTGTACTTGCAAAGCCCTCTCCAAACACAAGCCATTTCATCCTCTTATCTGGGTCTATTTTTCCTTATCCTCCTAATGAATTCCTATAAATAAGATGGGAATCCAATGCCTGTCATGTCGATTCACTCACTTCATTATCTGCTCCTGCTGGAGTTTTACTCTCCCTCTACTTACAGTGCCTCGAGTGCTCCCACAAAAGAATATTGCTCTTTAATTAACCTACAAATCAGCCTCTTTGTAAGTTGGCGGCATTGACGGCACCGCTCCTTGAAACCGGATTAGGCGGCGTCTCCACGGACGCAGCCGGGAGCCTCGCTCGCTCCGAGCGCGCTCCCCTTGCCGCAGCCGGGCGAAGCGGGCGGGCGGGTTGGAAGAGCTGCTGCTTTCCTGGCAGCCCGTTTGGTCCCCCATGTGTGAGTGAATCTCTGGTTGTGCGTGGGCGCGAGCGGCGCTTGGCCCCGCAGGGAGGGAGGGTTTATTCCATGCGCTGCCGGTGGGATGCTCAGCACGCCGGGCGACCTGGCCCCCGAAGCACAACGGCTGCACGGGCAGCAAGCAAGCGGCCGTGTGCCTTGCAGCGCCATAGTCAGAAGTGCAAAGTCGTCACGCGGGAGCGGGGCTAAATCTGATGATGAAAAAGCCCAAGGCTACAAAATGATCCAGGAAAGGAGATGGTGAGATAAACCTAATTATTCCCTCAGTAGGATGGAACTTTGTTCCCCTTATCATCGGAGGAGTCATTAATCTGGAGAGCCAAAGTATGAGATCTGAAATTGTGCTCGCGTGTTCCTGTTTCTTGGCACCGGCTGTTGCTGGAGGGTGTGGGGACCCAATGGGGTAATTCCTCCTTTCCAGCACTGCCCCGCACCGGCGTGCTCCCCTCCTGTGTCCCCCTGTGGATGCCTTGATTTGTTAGTGGTGTTTTTTTTGGTATCTATCTGTATTTTTTTACTGCTACTTTCTAATCCCTCTTTCTCCAGCAGCAGCAGCACACCCCGATGTGAGCTTGCTGGGTGAGTGGCCGGGAAGGTCGGATGCCGGTGGAGGGCAGAGGGCTGCCCGGGATGCTGGGGATGCCCTTGGGGCTCTTCTTCCTCCCCTGCAAGGAGAGGAGAGTCCTGCCGTTGGGCTGTGCTTGCTCTGCCAGCCCAGCTCCCTCCTGCCAATGTGAATTATGGAACGGGGGGAAACGTGTAGTCCCCAGGAGCGTAAAGTCAATGACTTGCAGCCGAGCTGGGGGCTCTCGCATCTTGGCTCATCGGTGCTATAAAAAGCAGCCTGATGTTAATCTCGCTTTTAATGCCTGGTTTATGCGGGGGTAATGCTGCTCTTCTCCCCTGTGCAATCAGGCTTGCTTCACAGCCCGAGCGCATCGAGGAGGAGGAGGATCTGGCTGCCGGTAGCTGCGGTGGGGAGGCCGTGGGGAGCTGCCTCCCTCTCTGCGAGAGCAAAAATGCAAATATCTTGTGAACCTTTTCTGATGGGTCTATTTTATACCCCCAAATGCCTTTCCCTTCCCCAAATGGTCTCCAAACTTCCCACTGGCCAGAGCGGTTTGGGGTCCTTGAGCCCTGCATCGGAAAGGAGGATGCTGCGCGAGGCGCCGGCTTGGGGCCGCGGCGGCACCGCTTTGCTGCAACCCCGGCCCCGGCCTGGGAGGACTCGAGGTCGCCAGCAGCTCCCCCTCGGCCACAAATTCCACACGAGTGATGTTAGCGTGTTACCAAACCGGCGTATCTGCGCGCAAAGGACCCGCCGGACAGCGGGACCATCCATCATCTGCTCAAAGATTCCTCGGGATTGTCTGCTGGGATTAAAAATAGCAAAACCCCATCGTTCCCATAGGCTGCCCCGTCCGCGCGGGGAGAAGGTTCCTTCCTGCGAGCAGCTCTCAGGCTCGCGAGGGCGGACAGTGTGGGGGAGTCCTGCCAAGGACGGTGCCCCCCACGGCTGGGCCTGCTCCCGGGCCCGCTGCCAGCCGCCTGCTTCCCAGATTTCGGCCGAGGTAGGGGAAGAGCCCGCTCCATCTCATGTGCGCAGGGTTGTCCACCCAGGAGCCGGGAGCGGTGGTGATAAGAGCGTTGCAAAGCAGCCTTCCTCCCAGCCCTGCGCGCGGAGTCTTCCTTGGCAAGTGGCAAGCACGGAGCCTGTAAAAACACCCTTGCAACTGAGGCGGGTTAGGGGCCGTGCAACGGCCGCGCCATTTGCAGATTGTCCCCGTGTGTCACCTAGAGCGGGCGTCCCGCGAGAGGCAGGAGGGGGAGTGTGCCCAGGGACGTGCTCCTCCACATCTGCTCCGTGTTTTCCCTCCCCCGAGACGTGCAGGGGCTTCGCACAGCTGGGGCTTCCGCCTCGTGCCAAAAATACCTGGCACTTGTGGACACGCGGCCGCATATCCGGATCTGGGAAACAGAGCTGGAAGTTGAATATAACAGGCTTTCTTGTGAGATCCTCTTAAGCCTCGGGACCGCGGTGCTCCGGAGCTAGCCTGGATGGAGGGTATCGATTCCTCCTCTGGGCAGAAACAGGATATACTTTAGCCCTGAGAAATCAAGGCTCGCTTAGAAAAACAAGTTGTTTTGTGTTTTAAAGGGAAGCTGGGCTTTGCCCGCGTTGCTGCCTGGGCTTCGCTTCCCTTTCTGCCCGCTGAAGGCTTGCACCGTATCGCGTTCCCCCGAGGCAGCCTGGCACATCCTTATCGCGATGCCTTTCCGCGCCCGGCTCCTTGCTCCGTCAGGAAAGCCGAGACTGAGAGGAGAAAATAGAGCCCAGCTACAGGCGGGGTGGGGAGGCTCGGTATGAGAAAAAGGCTTAGGGTGAAGCGAGTACGTGCTTTCCCCTTCCCCCTACCCTCCTCTTCAAACTGCGTAGCCTCGACTCTAAACCAGGCACCGCAGCTGAGGAATTGCATGAATGCAGGGGAGGGAGAGGCTGTCCAGCATCCCAGGCTGCCTTTGAATGACAAGCTGGTCTCTTGGAGCTGGAATAACCATACCTTCACCCCCGCTGTCAAAGAAAAAACAACTCCGGGCCATCACGTAGTATTTTTTGTTTGCTTTTCCTCCCCCACCTCCTCCTAGGCTACCACTATCCACCCCATCTTCGACAGCAGACAGCTATCGAAGTGTAGTCTTTGCCATCAAGCAAGGTTATTCCCAATTTCAGAAACCTGCCCATTAAGCAGTGTGACTGCAGCTTGCCTTGTGCCCCAGCAATTCTAGCTGGATCTCCAATTCTCTGATTCTTCCTGGCTTCCTGGCCACCTCAGACAAGCCCTTGGCCTTGAACTTTTGAAGGTATCTCGATGCATGGATACAACCTTGCATCTTCAGTGGCTGGCAGCCCTTTCCATTTCACGTTATGAGCATGAGTGTGCATCGTAGCACACCTACCATCCACCTTTGGGCCCTTTATAAAAACTTGAGGAATGTGAAATAAAGACAGGCTGCACAGGACTCCTCCTAAGGCACGTCCACAGGGCATCTTCCCCCTTGAACCTCGTGTGCGAGGGGACAGTGACTAAAGCCAGCGCTCCCGTGGCCCACGATGCCCTGGCGAGCTCAGGAGACAGGAATGCTGAATTTGCTGGCCGAGGGTTAGTGGGCTCTGGTGCAGGTCTGCAAAGGTGAAGGCCTCCGGGAGAGATTTCATTTTCATTTTCCTTTCTGGAATTAACTTTAGTGCTGAAGGTTGGTTTGGGGCCAGCAGAACTTCCTCTGAGCTGAGCCATGCTAAAGAGTCTGCAGCATTTCCCTTAAATACAGCTCATTTGGTGCCAGAAATTCCCTTGCCTGAATATTATAATCTCCCCAAGCGCTGATGAGAAATTGCCTGAAGGAAACGTGACCTTTCCAGCAATCCTGGCTTGTCTGGAGCGGGCATTAGTGGCCACCCGAAACCGCGCTGCCGGAGCGCTGGTGCTTGGATCGTTGTTCTGCAGGAGGAGGCGTTCACAGGGCAAATGGAAAAAAAAGGGGGAAAAAATCCCCTCCTTCCTTGGCTGGGGGTCCAGAGGGAGGTGAAGTCAAGATTTGGATCTCGTGTGGGCAGCTGGCGCAAGTTCAAGCTGAAGCCTGAGCGTCTTGGTACTTGGCACATTGGGAGTCTGCAGCCAAGCTGGAACCTGCTGCCCTGAGCCTGCCTATGGACCTGTGGGATTTGCCTGCTTGCAAAGAGCACCCTGCTGCCAGTGACATTCTGGTCCACACTGAGAATCCCCGGAGCTGTTGGCGGAGACGTAAGGCTGGGGACCCCCCAGCAGGCCTGACCCAGCCGGAGGTGTCCCGGGCTTGGTACCAGCCTGGGAATGCACAGGATGGAGCGGAAGTTACGTGGTCCCAGCTTGTGCTGCCCTCGGCGTGCACGGGGCAATCGCTGCTGGAACTGGGAAGAAAAGATTACGTGATCCCAGTGCGAGGCTCCAAGTTTGATTGCTAGCGTCTAGAAATAACAGGCCAAGGTCCCCCCAGCACCACTCTGCCGAACTGTTTTGAAAGGAAATCATTCCACCTTTTTGCTTTGAAAGGGGATTTAACGGCTGACCTCGCCGTCGCGCAAGCGGCGAGGCTGGTGGCGACGTGGCCGTGGCTGCACCGCAAGGGCCCGCGCGGTCTGCGGGTCAGCAAGCCCCTCTCGCTGGCCTGCAAGCCAGGGCCGTGGCAGGGGGTCGTGTCCCGATCCCTTGTTTGCTTCGCATCGAGAGCAAATGGCTTTGCCATCAGGTCAGCCCAAGAGGAGTACTCGTTTCCCTTCCGTGTGTTGTGCTGATGCTTGAGCCCCAAAGCAGGTTTGGCACGGGAGCTGATGGGGCTCCAGATCTGCTAATATCACTTTTTTTATTATTATTATTCCTGATGTTCGTTGGAGAGGGAAGGGGCTTCCCCGTGCTTGGCGGAGACGCGGCTCTCCGGCCAAGGGAGCGGGCAGGAAAACTTCTCCGCTTTGCGGAAAAGGGCTGCTCTCGGCGAGCGTCGCCCCGGGGCCCTGCGCGCGCCGGCCGCAGGGCCCGCGCGCAAGACGGAGCGACAGAATAGCGAGCCGGTGAGGTCATGGGGAATTAGTCACATCCAAGCGGGGAGCGGGGAGGGCTGCAAAGCCCAGCGGCTTCGGCGGTGGGAAAAGGGCTCAGGCGAGAGCCGCGCCGGGGGTCCCGTGGCAGCGGCGGCCAGGCAGTGCCAGCAAGCGGTGGGGGGATAGGGAGGGTGTCACCCCCCAAACCTGGCTCGCTCCGGCGCGAATGAGGCCCGTCCGCCTTCAAACCGTGGCGATCCGGGAGGGAGAGGGTTAAGAGCCGCCTGGAGCCGGAGACTATCTGGAGTTGTCACCCGAGGGAGGGGGATCATGGCAGAGCTTAATGAATGACTTCATTTATATATTAAAAAAAATAAATAAAGAAAATAGCGCACGCCACAACAGGGTGGCTTCCCGCCAGGACCACAGACAACGGTTTCCATGGGAACGGGTGGGAAAACAATAAATAGGAGCATGGAGCGCGTGCGGAAGGGGAGGGGGTCCCGGCGCCCCGGGGCTCCCTCTCTGCTCGCGGGGAGGCCAAGGTGGGCAGGGACGGCGAGCGGGTGTCTCGTGTGCCGGGGGCTGTGGCTGCGGGGGAACGAGCCCTGACGTTGCTGCAGACCTCGGCGCGGGCGCTGTGCTGGTGGCTACGGAGCTGCCCCGTGGAGGGGCTGGTAGCGGTGGGAGCAGAGCCCGTGCTGTGCGGAGCTGCTGCTCTCGCTGGAGCAGGAACGCTGCGGCGCCTTGTCGCTGCTGCCCGGCTCTGGGAGGCCCTTCTCCCGGCACGGCTTTTATTAGCCAGCACCCAAGGTGCTTGGGCCAGGCCGAGGCAGGGGCTTCTGTGCGAGCAAGAGCCGCTTTGGAGCCCCCAGGCCCATTCCCTCACTCGCTCCAGGAGCAGATGGGCACCGTGATGCCTGGTGGCGCAGGCACGGCTCGCTTCCTTAAGGAGCCGTGCTGAGATCCGCAGAGCGAGGTCTCCTGGGGATGGAGATTCAGGGCGTGGGACTTCTCAGAGCATCACGGGTTCCTCGAGCTTCCTTTCCGCAAGTGCAGCTTTGCTGGAGAAGGGGCTGGGAAAGGGGCTGCTCCGCGAGGGCAGGGGTGGCTTGGGGCCCGCTCCCCACGGTGCTGACCGTGCCCTACTCTCCCGCCCAGGCTGACGGCGCAGTGGAGCGTGGAGGATGAGGAGGAGGCAGCCCGAGAGCGGCGCCGGCGGGAACGGGAGAAGCAGCTGCGGTCCCAGGCCGAGGAGGGCCTGAACGACGCCAGCTCCTGCCCGGAGAGCGGGCTGCCGCCACAGGAAAACCAGTAAGCAGTGCACGAGTGGGCGCCCGGTGAGGTCCCCGCTCGGCGGGGTGCCCTGCGAGGGCAGGAGCTTTTCAGGATGTCTCTGTCTGAGAGCATTGCAGGGATGGTTCAAAACCTCCGCAGCGCTTGAGTAGCAGGGCCGGGGAGGGCAGGTCTCTTCCTCCTGGCCCCTGCCCGGTTTCTGCTGCAGCTGCTGACAGCCCCTGGGCTCGCTCCCTAAGCCTCAGCCACGCTGTTAGTCTTGCCGGGCTTGGGCCTCTCCCTGTAAACACAGGTGTGAACCCCCGTGAACAGGTCTGGCCGTGTCTGCCACACTGCCCTGTACAGCCCGGGGAGCGAGCGAGCAGGATGGGAGCCAGCACGGCTCCCGCACCTCAGAGAAATCCCCCCTATTTTGAGGCATCAGGGCTGCAAAGGGGACCAAGCATCTCCTGACACCCCCTCAGAGTCCGGAAAGGCAAGAAAGACCTAAGTTTACCGTTTATTTTGAATCTTTTAATTTTGAACTAGTCTTTGGGTCCCACATCCTGATATTCTCTGCTGGGGCACTTTAGCATCATGTGTCCCGAGAGCATTTGTGAAGGTGCTTCCTTGGGCAGCCGCTTGCAGCGTGGGCACCGATGAGTGCTCCAGCATCCCAGCAATTTTTGTCTTGGATGAGAGGGGGAAAAAAAAATAGGAAAAAAACCCTCCACACAGGGCCAAGCCACATGTGATGCAGGCAGCTGTGCTGCTCGAGCCGGGAGGGCTGATGCTCCATCCATCTGGCTGCACGCCGGGCCGCATGCTCGCTCCCCACGGAGCGCTTCTGTCAGAGCACGGGACTGCGCCTGGGCAGGCTCCGGGCCGGACAGCGACCGGCTGCACTGGGGAAGCCCTCCCTCCTCTCTGCTTTCCTGCTCGGAGACAGGGAAGAGGGTTTTCCCTTCCCTGGTCCAGTCTTTTCCCTTGAGTTTAAGTGAGGCAAAGCTGAGGCGGTGAGAGTCACAAGCACGGGAAAAGCGGGAATGCAGCTGGAAGCACCTCTGGTCTAAACAAGTGAGAGCGAACCCCAGGCACAGGCGGGGGCATCACTCATCCTGTGCTTGTTGGTTTGCAGCCCCAGGAGGCCAGGCAGGCAGCCAGGGCTCCAGCTTCTGCTGGAGAAACAGAGCTCATCCTGCTTTGCTTCCCTCTCGCAATGACTCTGCTGAGAGAGCCCCTTTTCACAGGGGAAAGTTCCTAAGCACTCAGCAAGTTAAAGGGTTAAAGTGGGGAGGGTTAAAGTGGGATTTGGAAACTGTAGCTGGAAAGAAGATGCAGCAACTGCAGGGAGAGAGGAGAGGAGCAGCGGGGGGTCCTTCTGGACCAGCTCTGCCCCTCTGCGCTGCTCTCCTCCTAATTTTCCCTCTTGATGTGTTTCAGTTATGACTTTAAGCCCTCTGAGCCATCGGAGCTGGAGGAGGATGAGGGCTTCAGTGACTGGTCCCAGAAACTCGAGCAGCGCAAGCAGAGGTGGGTAAGACAACAGCAGAGCCAGGGAAGGGCCATGCCCCACAAAGGGACCAAGCCCAGCAAAGCTGGAGGCCAGAGCCTCAAGTGCCGGAGGGCAGGACGGGCTCCCTCCTGTGATTTGGGACTCCAGGACCATCCCGGGCACTGGGGATGTTTGGGTGCCACGTTGCTTTTGCAGCAGTGGCCTGGAGGCCAGGATTTGGAGGGACAACAACATCACTTTTAAGCCACCTGAATGGCTGCAAGGGCTGAAACAGCCTCTACGATAATCCTGGCAGCCTGGAAAACTGTTCTAAGTTTCCGTTTCCCGGCTTGCCCCAGCATAGCGGGTGTTACGACTCTTTCAGCAGCAGAAAACAGGCAGTAAAGACATCTGCGTGGTGCTTGTTTGCAGGCTCTTCAGTCATAACCTTGAAGCTAAGGGCCAAATCCTGCCTTAAGCACTTCCCTTGGACATGGCGTACCTGCCCTTGACCTCTGTGGCTTGGCTCTCTCTGTAGCTTGATTTTCCAGGGAGCCTTGTCCTGCAATGACATAGCCTCTTCTTTATACACCAGGCTGAAAAACATGTGTAAGATTAATATTTACTGCTGAGCAGATAAATAGAGCTGGGCTCTTGCTTACTTTTTGCAAACACAGTAGTTAAAGCGACCCAAAAGCTTTGCCTTCCCCTTTTGCAAGCCCAAACACCTGAGAACAGTGTGGGCTGCCGGGGTGGGGAGCACCGAGGGCAGGTGAAGCCCATCACAGCGGGTGGTGCCTTAAAGCTGGTGGCTGCAGCTGGGTACCCTTAGGTGGGAGGCTGGTAGGAGAAGCAGCAGTAGAAAGGCCTTGGGGCTCGTGAGCTTGCTCACCTCCTTGTGAGAGCTGAGCCTGTCCTGGCTGTGCCCTAGGGAGCCTGCTCAGCAGCTCTGCCCCTTCTCCTTGCTCATCTGTGCCGCTGGAGGAAGAGCTTAGAGGGCTGCAGGAGGCACAGGTAGGTTGTGCTTCTGGCTTTGACTCTTGGTGTTGAAAGAAGCAATGCTGGAGCCAGGGTGTCCCTGCTCTGGTCTCCTACTTGACAGAGGAGAGAGGGAGCCCTGCTTTGCATGGGATGGATGTGCATGCCCAAGGTCCTTGATGGTGCTGTAGCAGCAGGTCGGTCCTGCGCCCCAGCAGCTGCCTGCTAGCCAGCTCTCCAGCTTTGCTCTCAGAGAACCTACAGCTGCTGCAAACCAGGCAGTTTTCTAAGAAATGTGTGGGAGGAGAAGGCTCTTCTCCATCCAAGCAATGCAAGATGGCAACAACATTGTGGTGTGAATCTGTGAGCCCGCAAGAGCTCTGAAGTGAAGCGTCAGCTGCTGCTGACCCTGAGCCCCGGTGCATGGCTGTGCTGCCTTTGCAGATCCAATGGTTTGAAAACGCCAGCGGATCTCCTCCCTGCAGGCTTTGAGACATGTAGCAGTTTGTAAAAAGCCCTTTGTAACCTTTACCTGTGCTAAGGCTCTTGGTGACCCTGGTGGCTTTAGGCTGCTTTGTTTTTTGCTGGGTTGCCCTGGGCCTCTGTGTGTGCCTGGCACTGGCAGCTGTGTGATGTGGCTGCTCTGATGTCTAGATGGGAGTGGGGAACCCAGGTGGGACTGCAAAAGTGACTCTAAGCGGTGGTTTAAAACTCTCAGGTGCTCTGTGTTTAGAGGAATGGTAAAACTGGGTTTAAAGAGGTCTGAGGGACTTGATACTGTCTGTAACCTCTTATCAACTTATTTTGCTTCTCTTCTCCCATGTCTAGGTCTCCACGACAGTCGTATGAAGAAGAGGACGGTGGTGTGAGGGAAGCTGAAGTCAAGCTGGAGCAGATCCAGCTTCACCAGGAAAGCCTGGAGAACATCCAGGAGGAGAATATGGTTGTGAGGGAGGAGGAGAGGCTGTGCCATGAGGAAGATGATGACCAAGAGCAACAGGAGGAGGAGAGAGCTTTGCAGGAGGTTGGATCAAGAGCAGCTGTCCTGTTCCTCTCCAGAGGGCTGGTGGGAGGGACAGGGCTGGAGGCTGCTGAGAAACTTGGCCCATCTGCCCAGTTTGCACTGATGGGTGCTGGGCCTATGTAAATGTGGTGTTTGGGTGTAACATGGGACCTGTCCCATTCTTACCTATGGGTATTGCTGGGGTGTCACTGTGGGCAACCTCTCGCCCTTCCTAAGTTGATGTCTCCGCTTCTGGTTTATAACAAATAGTGGTTTATTCATGCCCACACAAATACCAAGAGGGAAGAGCTGTTAAGTTCTCCTGTCACTCTGTGAACAGTTCTTTAGGTGTGCTTGAGTCTTAATTTTACTACTTGCTTTTTTTCTCTTCAACTTTTGCTGCACCTTTGAAGTACTTGGGTGCGAGGTGTCTTCAAATCAGTCCCAGCTGAGGTTTTCTGTCTCTGCTCTTTCAGCAAGGTGTAATCTCTAGTAAACGTGAGAGGCAAAAGTGCATCTTGAACTGTGTGTGAATATCGTTGTGTTGTTGAGCCTCAGATATTTTGTTGTAAATGGATTTTTTTGACTTGCTATAGCCTCTATATGCTTTTGCATTTGACTGTGTTTTGCTGGCCTCTGTAGCCCTGTGAAATAAAGGGCAGCTATATTCTCTCCCAATGGCTTTTAGATAGGGCAAATATGATTTTCTCATCTCAGTAGTTCCTACATCAGTTTATTATTTAGTAACTGATGCAAGGACTCTTTTCAATGTCATTCTGGAACCTCAAACCAATTTTTTTTTTTACTTTTAAAATTATTATTATTCTAACCTGCATATGAGTTTCTTTCAGGATGTTTCAACAGATGTGGGCTCAAAGTTTTTCTGCTTGAGCCTTCAGTGTAAGGCAGTAAACCTGGGAGAGAGTGGGAAGGTTATAACCTTTGTTGTTAGAAGCACTTTGACCAGCTCCCTTCCTGGCTCGTTTGTCCTGTTCCTTCAGGAAAAGAAGAGGAGGAGAAACGAAGAGGAGGAAGTGCCGGACAAACGCCAGAAAGCTCCGAGCCCTGCCAGCCTGGAGGACGAGGAGCTGTGCTCTGACCACACTGCTGTGTGCTCCACCAAGGTGTGTGCTCCCAGTCAACGACAGCTATTCCCATAGAGCACATAATTAACACCAAGGGAAGGTGACCGTGTGATAACATAGGTACAAATTCTGCTTCAACTTTTGCTTTAGGCAAGAGCAAACCACTGTCTGCCTTGTTTGTGACATGGAAACTCCTGTTCTCCTACTCTGTCTACCTCAACTGCAAGCTGCTTGAGAGCATGACTGTCTCTGGAGACTCTTGGTCACAGGCAATGTGTACGCAGATAGCTCAAGTTCAGTAAAGACTTTAGGGAACACAGTAATAGTGAAAAAAGATATATGTACCTTAAACTTGTGCATGTGATTAAGTCCATGAGAACTGAGCTTCTCTTACAAGAGAAAAATGGTGAAGCATTAACATTTCTGTTTGTAAAAGTCAGAAATTTTGTTCTGAGCAGACTTGGATTCTCGATCTCTGAAACAGCGAGTCCTTTTCTACTTGCATCCGTCAGAACTGCTGTGGTCAAGTGAAACTTCAGTTTTTGACATCAGCTGAATTGCATCTTCCGTCTCCTATTTCATTTGGTACAAACCCTTAGTTCTGTGCTTGTGCTTTTAAATATAGTAGATGCAGATAAGTGGTTTCTGTAGTGTCTAGCTTGCTGTCTTCTCCTGTAAGCTCCTGGGGAAATGGTGAGGGGTCTGGGCAGCCTGTTAGCCTGCTCTTAGTATTATCCGGGCTCTCTTGCCTTGAGACTTGCGCTCTCTGCTTCTTAGCCAATATTTCCTGGGCAAGCAGAATTGAGAGTGTTTCCTCAAGCAACAGGAAATAAGGAAGAAAGTTTCATCATCTCTAACAATCAGATTGCTGCTCTGTGTGGAGATGCCTATGAAAACTGCATAAAATGAGGGGAGCAAAAGCTTTGGATACAGGCCGTAGGCTAATGTTAGATTTGAAAGAGGGCTGGGATAGGCCACAGTAGGTCTCTGAAAAGAGACCAGTGGGAAAATATTGGTGAATTCTTCCACTGCCTTTTATGTACCGAACCTTTCTGCATTGCAGCCCCAAAAGGCACGTAGCTTCTTGATGGTAGGTTAACTGTTGTTGCTAGGATTAGCCCAGGGAAAGGAGCAGAAATACATTTTTTAAAATTTTAATTTTTTTAATAATGATGATGCTAGAGCTCATGAATAAACAAAGCTGAATGTAAAGCCATTTGGGAAAAATAGGAGTTTGGGTCCTTTCCAGAGAAAGGAGGATCTTTACATTCCAGATAGTAGCATTTTATGTGAATGCTAAGAATTTAAAAAATTGCCACTGAGGAGACATTTTGGCCTCTGATTGCTCAGAAATACTGTTTCCAGCAAAAAGGCAAGAACTTTGCCTAAGGACAGGTAGCTAACACTTCCCATGGTGCAGGCAGTGACGTGCAGTGGGATGGCTCCTTGTTACTTGGCTGCTGATCCTTGGCTCCGTAGGACTTGCTGCTGAAAAATATGCAACCCTTTGACTTGAAAGTGACTGTTGTCCCTGTGTTTCTGGGGCATGAAAGAGCTGTGAGATTTGGCAACATTTCAGCCTTTTTTCAGTGGTTGTGAAGTGTTTGCTTGCCTTCTTGTCAAATACCTCTTGCACAGGACACAGGAGCATCTTGTGCAAAACTCTCTTCCCTGATGGTTTGACTTGAAGAACTGCCTTGCCGGAGGCTCCAAGTGTTAAATTGTTCTGTATTGTGTGGATGAGCTGCCATAACTCAGGCTTGTGCTGTTCTCATGCTTGGCTTCTCTACCACCTTGGCTGATATTGCCTCTAGTGGTTTTTTTTTTTCCCCCCCCCTTTTTTTCACCTACTGTACTGTCTCTTTTGGATATAGCAAGAAAACCAAGTATTTGAGAGAAGATGTGGTCCTGGTTGCTACTTGAGCTGTCAGAGTTGTGTGTTGGTTGAGTTGCTTCTGTGTGCTGGAGTTTTTGAGAGGAATTTGTCCTGCCTACCTCCAGAAACAAAAAGTAAAAGGGATGCTCACCCAACTGTCTGTGGCCTGGATTGACCAAAATATTTCTGCCCAAAACTTGGGTGAGGGAGCCCAAAAGTAAAGTGTCTGGACTGTGGACAGCCAAGGCAATACATATCCATCCAAGGTCCATGGAGTGGTAACATCCTTGTTTGTTTTCTCCTACTTCCAGATCACGGACAGAACAGAGTCACTGAATCGCTCAATAAAGAAAAGGTATCATTAGGGGTGTTGGGGAGCTACGGTGAAGCAGATGCCTTATTTCAAACATAGGATGCCTGAGGGCTCTGCTGGGTGGGGGGGTGGTGATGACAAGACAGCCTGTGGCTCTCAAAATCCTGCCTGAGGCACTGGGGTCCTTCCCACAAGACAGTTGTCTTATCTGTTTTTCTCTCTAGTAACAGCATAAAGAAGAGCCAGCCTCCCCTGCCTGTGTCAAAGATAGATGATAGACTGGAGCAATACACACAGGCCATTGAGGTGGGTGACTGTATTGCACGGACACAACTATGTCTCCACCCTCCAAGGAGGCCTCTTCACAAGGTGTCGTTCTCCTGACATCCTTCTTAGTCCCGTCCTCTGTGAGGTAACAACCAAGTTACCTCTGCTTGGATAGGAAAATGCCTGTCTCCTATCTCTAGAGACTTCTAAGGGTATAAAGGGTATAAAGACTGCTTCTGTGAATGGCCATCTTTGTTTACTCATTTTCACTGACTACTGGGTGAAAATTTGACTACTGGGTGAAACTACTGGGCCATTTGAGTCTCTTTTTGCATCCTCTTATCCCTGAGGACTTCCAATTACAAAGGAAAATATCTGAGGGTGTTTGTACTGTATTTTCCAGACATCCACCAAGGCTCCAAAACCTGCCCGTCAGCCATCCCTTGACATTCCCACCACGAGCATGGTGGTAGCCAGCACAAAAAGCCTCTGGGAGACTGGAGAGGTTGCAGCTCAGTCCTCTGTGAAGTCGTCAGCCTGTAAGGTAAGGCACTTGTATGACCTGCCCTGCCTGTACAGGAGAAAAGGGATGGATCTCTGCATGCCACACAACTTATGCTTGTCCTGTATGAGTGCAATATTAGCCTGTTATATGGCTCATGGACTGTGCTAATCAGCAGTGGACAGCATGGAGCCAGGGCTCTAAAAGCCTTGATCTTAAGGACGTGGTTGCTTTTGTCAGTATCTAACCCATTGTACTTCAGAGCTTAGATTCATCTCTGCCAGTCCTGAATTGTTCCTCAGTGGTACAACTAGAGAAACCTCTGAAGCTGGTTGAGCCTCTGATGTGAAATGGGAATTAAGTCAGCTGGTGGGGAAACAGTGCAGCTTTTATGAAGGGGATGTGACTGAGCACTAAGTTGGATCTGGCATCAGGATGGTAATCTTGTAGACTTGGAAATGGCAAAGGATACTATATATTGCTCTCCTGGTAACTTTTTCTGACCCTTGAGAGCATGGGTAATTCTATAACACATGGCTTGCAAATCTGTGTTTATGTGAGCAAAATTCCTTCCACATAGCAGTGTCTTGATGTTAACAAATTTAAGAAAATAAACATCTCGGATCTCTGATCCGGTCTCCTGTGGAAAAGTGAGAGAGGAGAAAGCCAAAGATATATTGGGAATAGGAAGAAGTTTTCTTAGTCTTGAATTTTTGCTCCAGCTGTCTTAGGTCATACAATGTGACATTATGTATTAAAAGAGGTCACATGCGTGGGCTTGGAAGGGATGTGAACAAATGCATGTTCAGCAGCATTGCCAGTGAAGGTTAATGAGAACAACCTTCTTCTCAGGATATTGTGGCTGGAGACATTGTGAGCAAAAGAAGCCTTTGGGAACAGAAGGGCAATCCCAAACCTGAGACCAATATCAAGGTAAGTTGGTATCTGTGCAAATAATGAGGTACTTCCTCTGGGAAGAAAAGATCTGTATGGATGGGGGTTGCTTGTATCTACCAAAGCATTTGCATATCTACATCATAAGAGAGTTCTTCACAGCAGTTAGTTGCTGTAGCTTCAGTCCTGATAAAAATGGTGGCAAATTACTAACTAGCAGTACTGAAAGGTCTCTTGAATAGTTCATTGCGCATAATGGTTTGGGAACCCTGGTTTTCCAGACTAAAACTGAACAGCAAGTATGAGGGACTCTGCTTTTGCTATGCTGCTTAATCTTTATTTCAAAGAAACACCCTAAATTAAGTGCACCTCAAATGAAGGCAGTGTTAGTGTTTGCAGATGGATGTGAGGTTTTGTGCCTAGTGACATGTTTGTGGAAATGCATGTTAAAATGCTGGAGGCAGCTGCTGCTGTAATTGTCTGGACTTGCCAAGAGATCAAATTGATGTCTATTATCTGCAGGCATTTCTTGATAGTACTGCTGGTGCTATGCGGAAAATCAAACCAGTATTTGCTGTGGGTGAAAGCAGCCCTGCAAGAACACTGTCCTTGGGAACTAATAACTGTCCTATATAAAATCAAGTCAGAATCTCTCCTTAACTCTGTGTATTTGATTCTGAATGCCTATTTGAGAAGGAAGAATCCTGACTGGCTGTTTCTTTCTGTCCTGTCCAGTCCACTCCTGGGAAAAAGTATAAATTTGTTGCAACAGGCCACGGCCAGTACAAGAAAGTGCTGATAGATGATGCAACAGAGCAATAACGTGCCTGGAGAACCCGTTAACCAGGTGAGTGAGTTGTGACCTTGTGCAATGTAATAAGCTCCTGGTAGTGTTCTGGTGAGATGTTTGGGTTGCTTCTGCCAAGTGAACTTGGATGAGTTGCAAGGTGCCATGTGATAACAGCTGGAGCCCAGTACACAAGCAAATAACTGGCTTCCTGAGCTGCAAGGAAGTGGGTACCCAGGGACCCATTCTCTGATATTATTAGGATGCTGGATACCTGTGTTTAATTTGTCGAATACCTTTGCTAATGATGTCTGGTTGAAGATGGGTTTCCCTTTGCTTGTTTTAAGGAACTAGTCTCTAATATTTGTTCTTGTGATCTCCTGCCTTGCAAAGGAAAGTACTAGCTGGAGGCCATTCCTGCTGAGCATAGAGGCTGTTCTAATCCTGAGATTTGAGTGTTTCCAGGATCTAATTCAATGATTTACTGAATTAATTAGGGGAAAAATCTTGGAGTAATTTTAGTGCCTCTTGGAACTGGCCTGCAGTAGGGTTGTAGCAGGGGGGAAATGAACCTCTCTGCTGGGTGGCCCAACAGAGCAGGAAGGACTATGTGCTGGTGCATAGCTACAGGGGAGGAAAAGTTGGGGTGATGTCTCTGGGCCCTCTTAAAATGGTCTCTGAATCATGTGCTTATTGTGCTTGTGTTAGTGGCTATCCTGGTGTGATCTTGAGTGAACGAGGGTTGTGCCGGAAAGAAGGAATTGGCATAGAGGGATGTGATAACTTGTCGGATCCAACCGGGAAGCCTCTGGCACTGAGAGGAAAGGATGTTGGGTGGAGAGGCAAACAAGCTTTTTATTTTTCTTTTTTCTTTTTCTACAATAATAAAAACTTTATTTTATAGCCAAACTTATAAATAGCACTTTTTGCTACAAAGCACCTTCTTTGTTTCTGAATCACTCTAGGACTATTTCTTATTTTTTTTCAAATGAACTGGCTTAGCAATGCAGCTTTTTTTATTTTATTTTTGTACGCTCCTTCAGGAAAGAAGCTCTTGAAGGCTGTTTTGAGATGGGCAACAGTACAAACCCAAGTCTGTGTATAATTACATTTGTAGATATAATGACGAAAGGAGCCTGAAGGACTGTATCCTCAGCTTGATCTGTCTGCTGCTTCCAGAAACCATTTCGAAAGTCTTCTCTCACCAGCCCCCTTCTTCCTTCTGAAATCTGTTCTGATGCACTCAGTGGGATCCTGTTGACCTCTAATTCTAACAGCCAAGTGTCTTAGCAGGTTTTGGTTGTCCTACCTGAGCTTCTGGAAGCAGCTGTTGGCTCTGGTCTTTCTTGAGAGGCTAGAGGCTGCAACAGGGCATCCTCTAAGATCTGCTCAGTGCTCTAAGTAGCCACTGCACAGCCCTGATGCCCTATGGATTTGTTTACAAGAAATTATTTCTTTGGCTGAAGATAGCCAAAAGGGCTGGGATAGTGTGAGGACTTGGGCGTGTTTCTATTCTTGGGTTGTTAGTTGGCTGCTTTATATGCTGAGAGGTCTCTGTGCACCAGACTCTTTCTCTACCCCTGCCTATTGTCCTGCTAACTCTGCTCATCCTTTCCCTGCCTGTTGCTGGGTCCTTCTCTCCTTGCCTTTCTGTTCCTGAACACATGTGTTCTACACACCCTCTGAGCAGGCTGGGAAGCCAAGAGATTTGTTTCCTAAGTGGCAGTTCAGGCTGTTACTGATGGTCTGAGGTTGTCTGCCTCTGAATAACAACCTAGATGTGTGCTCAGAGGTGTTCTCCTTCACTTGTTCGGCCTGCTTGGCACAGACTATGACATGCAAAGAGCTCCTAATAGAAAGTCCATGGCAGAGACCTCCTGTTGCTTTGGTCTGTTTGCTTGCCATGTTCTTGTTCCTGGGTCTGTCTCTGTGGTACTCGCTGGACCTGCCTTGTTTCCCTGCTTGTCCCTCTTGGCTAAACCATGTGGTCACATCTGCCTTCCTTTAGTTCCTGTGGTAGGCATTGTTGGGGCCACGAGTGGTCCTCTTGGCCTGTGCCCAGCAGGTACCCATGGACCTTTCCTCATCGACATGTGTGCAACTTGCTGGTTTGTTCTGGGTCGTTGTTGCTGTGTGGCGAAATGAGTTAAAACACCTTCAAAAAACATCCTCTCTCCAAATTCATGCTCAGCTGTAATCAGCATCAGTTGTTTGACTTGATGCTAGTAGCCCAGCTCTTGAGGGCTGGGTTCTGAGTATGTATGTCCACCCATCTGCTCTAGGCTCTAGCGTGTCTGCTATTGCTGGGCAACTGGTGCATCTCTCAAGTTTCTGGTGCTTTGTTTTGCTTATTCTTTTTCTCAAGCATAGGGGAGTTTCCTGCATGCTAGGAGGCAAAAGGGCTGCCAGCTGAGCAAATCTTGCTCGGGGAGTGAACTCTTGGCCACTCCTGAAGAAGGTCATAAACAGCAGATGACTTCAAGCTGCAACAAACAGAGGTTAAAAATGGGGATGGCATTTCAAACTCTTTAAATGGAAAGTCAGAGGAGATCACCTCTGAGCTAGTCCCATCCTGCAAGAGAGGCCACTGCCAAAACTCCCATATGGCAGGTGCAATTACCTGTGAAGTTTTAGGCTGGTGTAGCCCTTCCTTGCAGGGAGAGGAGCAAACTCGTACACAGTAAGGCTGGCAGCATATTAACTTATCCTGTGAAGGCTGACCCAGCAGTTGCTCCTGACTGCTGATCTGTTTCCAACCTCCCAAATGCTCCTCCTTGTCAAACACTGCTTTTATACTGGTTCAAAGACCCTGACAGAGTCAAATGATGTCCATTTTCATCAGGATTCTGCAGAGTATTGGATTCAGTTTTGCTCCCTCTGAATAGCTATGATGAAGCAAAATGTTAGAAAACTGGTAAAGCAGAGTGGTCAGGAACAGCCTTAAGCATACAGTCTTCTCTGTGGTAATGCCCTTTCCTGTTTATCCTTTAGGATTTAATCTGTACTGATGTAGTTAGGCTTCATTTGGGGCTGTTTGAAGGGTTTCTATTTCACCATATGACTATTCCCAGCTTTCCCTTGAAAAACTAAAGGTTGGAGGAGAAGAGGGGAGGAGGACTTGGGCTTATTTTGCCCCTTTTCCTTTCTGGAATAGGAAAGTGGGAGAAAGAAAACAGAAAAAAGGAGACTGTCGCTAAAGGGGAAACATTAACAAAGGTTGGACTGTAGTAGAGTTGTTCTTTATAGCACCATTATGAAGCTGGAAGAACATTCAAAAAGGTAGAAGTGGTCTCTTCCCCTGTGCCTCTTCTAAGTTGGCTTGGGGAGATTCCAGCCGCCTCCATATCTTCTGCATAGGAAGAAAATGTAAAGATCTGTGTATCAGATGTCCTATTGAGGCCCTACATAGCTACTACAGGATTGGCATGTTTAAGCATCCCCCCACATAACAAATTCCTTTGAGAAACAAGAATAGCTGCTCACCAGTATTTTTGTTCCCAAAGCCTGGTGGCTCTGGAGCGAGCATCAAAAATGGACTGGCCTGTCACAAAGGACTTGCTAGAAAGAACTGAGGATTGTGCATGCCTTGGCCATTCTGATTTCAGAAAGAAAAACGTGTCCTGTCCTTAGCCTCGTAGGTCCACTATGCACTAAAATAGAGCAGGCTGATATAGAATGACTTTAAATAGTGTAATGCCCAATTTTCTAGGTAGGGAAGTGTTATGTGAGAGCCAGGAGGATTAGATCCTGTGTTGTCCTTTGGCTGTTTCTTGCATGAACAGACACTCCATCTCTCAGCAGCTGGCTGCAGGGTGTCTCTTGCTTGCCCTTTGAGCAGTGAAGCTAATGGGGATGATGTGTGGGCTTTCTGAGAGTTCAGTTTGATCCTCTCTAGATGAGTAGAAGATGGAGCAATGCAGATTCCTTCACACTCTTTCTCTATAGGGCCTTTTGTTTCTGGGACCTCTACTGCTCTTAAACACAAAATAAATTTGCATTCCATTACTTTCCTCTAAACTGTGCTTTTGTTTGTTTCTTTGTTTTTCTCTACAGGCAATTTGTCCTCTTTTCTTTCTGTCCCACATTTTGTGCAATGTTTGTAGTGGACTCTCTTAAAACAAAATGTGTATGTGTGCCTATCTTTCCTGGCTCCTGACCTGTGGGTGTGGTATGTTATGCATTTAAGTTCATATATATACAGAGTAACCCTTAAACCCTCAGTGCAAGGCTGCTGGCTCAGAGGGGGTTTATTTTATTCATTTTTTTCCTTATACTTGGCTCCATCTGGCAGATAAGGTAGTCATGGGTCTTCTTGCTTGGCGTCCAGTAGGAACCTCCTGAGATGTGGGCCTGGTGGGGCGGCTTGGCTTCAGTTGATTGACCATCCTGATGCCATTCGGTTAAAGCTCCTGGTGTGCTCCTCGGTCACTCTCGGTCCATACCGGCCTACCTCAAACATGGTGATGATCTTCGTCATGGGTTTGGCAGCCAGCTCCTTCAGCTTGCGGGCGTCAAAGCGTGGCTTATGTAGAAGGATGGGTAAGCGGCGAGGGAAAGAGAAACCTTCTTCCTTCCGCGCTCTTTTTTCTTCTGCTTGCTGCTTCTTCCTGACCGTCATCTGGTATAAAACGGCATCCCACATCCTGGTGGCCCTTGATCTAACCAGCGGGCTGTCTTGACTGGTGGTTGTTTGAGAGATGTCTTTCCTGTGGCTTGTGTCCTCCTGCCCTTGCTTGCCTGGCTCTGGCTCTGGGAAGCTGGGTGCCTCTGGCTGTACCATTAAGTGCTTCCTGAGGCGATACCAACCACTAACGCTGGCTCTGTGAGGTTGTGTGTCTTCTGTTGACAGTGGTGTTGGCTCAGCTTTGAGGGATGGACTGGTGTTTGTGCTGGGGGTCAGCTGAGGGGGGATGGCATGTTCTCCATTTGTTTCTGTGGGGGTAGCCCCTGTAGTGTGGACTTGTGTTGGGGTGGCTGCCTCTATAGGTACTTGGCTCCAAGTAGCACTGGATGATGGGGTGTCACTGTGCTGCTTTGGTGACTCGGATGCGCTCTCTGATCCAGACATTTTGGTGCTGCTTTCAAGGGTTGTTGTCTTACTGGAGAGGGCATCAGAGGTGCTGGACTTGGGGTGAGGGCCTTTGACAGACTCTTCACGTGGTGCAGGCCTGGGAGCTTGACTAGGAGGTTCTGCCTTTGCAGGAGGCTCCAGGGCGGCAGGGGAAGCCATGGTCTTGCTGTCACCGAGTGGGGCAGGTGTCTCTCCTGGTGGAGAAGGTTCAGAGTGACTTGTTTCTGGTGCAGGAGAAGGTTTCCTGTCTTCATTGCTGCAGGCTGCTTGGGTCTGGTTTGATGTGGATGCCTTAGCCTTAGGTGCCTTGACACTGTGGAAGTAAGTGTGTGCCTTGGTCACATAGGTAACCTCTGGTGCCCTTTCTGTACTGGCTGTGGTGGAAGAAGGAAGCTGGGGGAAAATGAATATAGACGAGTCCCGTGGAGAGGGAGCCTGGGCGCCAGTGCCTTCAGGTTGCTGCAGGGTCTCAGCTGGCTTTTGCTCTGCCGAGGTGGTGAGCCTGAGGTGCTCAGCAATGCGCCTTTGCTCGGTGACAGTCAGCGTGAAAGGCTTGCTCCTCCGCAGAGGGGAGGGATTGCGGTGGGTGACGGGCTGGATGGGGAAGCGGTATGGGAGGCTCGTGGAAGGACCTGTTGATGTCTTGGGGGTCTGTGCCACGGCAGCACTGCTGTTGCGCTCCAGATCAGAGCCGGCCTCGTTCACGGGGGAGAGGCTGGACCGAAAGGCCTTGGCTTGCTCCGAAGCTAGCACGGCGTTCTTCTTGGCTGCTTTCTTCAGGAGTTTCTGGAGTCGCAGGTTGTCCTTCCCTGGCTTTGGTAGGGTGGGAGGGGGAGACATCTGGGGGCGAACGGGCACAGGTTGCCCAGAGGATGGTGCAGTTATCAGCATTGTCATCTCCTGAAATAAAACAGAATGCTTCAGATTGATATGGGCTTGGTCCTGCACCTGCCTCTTAGAGTACTAGACCTTGTGATGACTTTTAAGTATTCTTATATGAAGCCTTCTCTTCTCCTCTCTCTCTCTCTGCTAGAAGCTCTAAGTATGGAGTTAGTGCAAGAAGAGCATCAAACATGGTTTTCTTGTCCTTGCTCATCAGCCTCTGCTAGTCTTACAGGTGATGGGGCAGGACTAGAAACGCCCTTGGAGAAGTTTGTATGCCACACCTGGAGTCCTGCTCCTGGCCCTAGCAAGAAATACACTTAGCTCCTTGGGACCCCAGACATCCATGTCTTGGCAAATTCTAACAGGGTTTGGAACAAAACGTCAGGAGAAACAGAGCGGATCTGAAATTTTGAAGCTTTGAAACATTCTCCAGAGGCATAAATCAGGGATGTTTCCTGGCTTTCCAAATTCTAGTTATTAATGCTCTGATAAAATGTTATATACAACAGAACAGCCATAAACTCATATGTCACTTGAGTCAAAGTCAATACCAGCCTTGATTGATTTCAGCTGGCAGAAAGACATCCCTGTGAAATGCAGTACTTGAGAGCTGCATTTATCTGGTGAGAAAGTGCTCTGTCACAACACTGACTAGCTCTCACTGTGTTTCCTTGCTGCATACAGCACTACAGCAACCTCCTCCTGCACTTACCAGCCCTTAAGATAAAACCTAGTTTCCTGTTTCCCTTGGAGAGCATTGCCAGTGTCCTCCCTGTAAGACCCTGTCTTCAGTGGAACAGAAACAGGCTGCAGATCTTGTATCTGCTTGGGGTTCTTCTGCTGATGATGTGCTTCTTCTGAAAGGATGTGTGAGTACTTTCAGCTCTGTGTTGCAAGAACTGTGTTAAGCTTTGGGGATTCCCAGCCTTGCTGAGGAGGAAAGATGGGAGAACTCAGTCATTCCTACCCTTAACGAGCTCTTCTCATGAACAGAGCATGTGGTGGCTAAGGTCTGGATAGTACCTGGTAATGATACACTGAAACCGACTGATTTCTCTATTTCAACTATAAATAAGAGAAACATTCCAGCATTTTGATGAGAGTCTGCAGACTGCCTGTATTACAAGATGAGCTGTGGTCTAGCTGTGCAGGTGGGCCATTCCAGCTTGTTGTGCTGGGAATGTGAAAGAGGCAGGGGAATGCACTTCCCAACTACTGATCAATACTTTGAATGCTTTCCTTTCCCTACAAATTGTGGCACCCTGAAAATGCAGCTTCCTGGGTGGGCTGGAGCAGGATCTTGTTTAGAAATTGCTGCTGCATCAGATGCCTTTGAGGAGGGTAGAGGATCTGACCATGAGAAGCTTGGAATATAATCCAGACGCACCAGGAAAACTCTTTCTCTATTCCCAAAATGAAAGGTTGGCTTATGACTTGAAGATCTATGGTCTCTCCCAGCAGTACGTGCTCTTAAAGTAAGCCTTGGTACTATGTAAGCACCCCACGTGGCTTGCAACCTGCCGTTCTGTGGGTCTTGAAAACAAGCAAGCAAAACTGCAATAGGAGCCGAGTTGCACAGCATGTGACTTGGGTGCTGGAGCCTGTGCATTTGAGGGACAGCTGTGGTGGATGAAACATCTAGGCTTTGCAAAAGGAAGCCACCCTTAATTTATTTGTGTTTCCTTGTCATCTTCGGTTTTGTTTAAGTCTCCACAGGTGTTCTGTTTGGGATTGTTTCTGAAGCAAGTGTGACTTTGCAGGTGATGCTGTCTTTGCTGCATAATGAAGCAAAGGCAATGGGAAAGGCAGAAACGTCACTGCTGGCAGGAAGGCCAGGGCTGAAAACCTGGCATGAAAGAAAAAACATACTGAAAAGCTATTTTTTTCTTGGTTTGTGATAAATTGGAAGAAAATGGAGGTGGTAGCTGAATTAAAAGGCTTTAAAGGGTTAAGTTTCCCTCCTGCTGTTTATGTGCCTGTGGGTGCAAGGAAGTCACCCGCTCTTGGATCCCAACTGTTCTGCCAGACTCTTCTTGAATTGCAATTGGCTCCAAATTGAGAATGGCAGGGAGAGCATCAGCATGGCAGAGTCATTTATTATCCAATGGAAAAGCAATTTGTGTGCCGGAGCCCCTCCGCGGTACCAGCTGTTCTGCAGAGAGGAGATCAAGAGCTGCAGGAACCCGATACTGCCACAGATGGTCCCAAACAGAGAGCTGTGTTTGCTGGGGCTGGAGGAGCGTGCTCGATGCTTTAGTGACTCCCAGGCATGGAAGGAAGCTTGCAGATTCTCTCCATGGGATGAGGAGGCTGAGCTGGAGCACATCCTGCCTCCCTGGGCAGCTGTGACCTCTGCTGGAGAAGAGCTGGAGGCTGCTTGGGTGCTGAGCTGGCATGAGCACTGTGGGGTGCTGAGAGCAGGGTTTTCAAGGAGCCACCACCTCTTTGCACGCTTGGCTCCTGCTCTGTTATGGGCATATTGCCCATCTTGGCTGCTCACCATTGTAGAGATGTCATGGGCAGTGGTGAGAAGGGATTCACACAGTTCTTGTGACAATGGATTGGAGAAAATCTCTTTAATTGCTAGGGCACGATGTAGAATCGCTATGGCACAGATATTGCTCATGGCAAAGCAAACAGTATGTAGTAATCTTGTCTTTTTCTTGTCTTACAGCTGAGCTTGGTCCTGGCTCGATGCAACCCTCAATGCCAATGTTTCCTCTGCTCCAAGGAAGACACTTAAAGGATGTTTTTCTTCTCTTGCCTGAAGTCAGTCTGGTTCAGTACAGCTCAACTGTCCTCTCTGGGTGTGAGTGACACCTGCACTGCCTCCAGTCAGGTGAAAGAAGAAATCAGCTGGTGGAAATGATCCCCATTTTAACCTTCTAAGTGACTCTAGCCATTTTTTTCTTTTAATCTGCCTCTGCTATGGAGGTGGGAGGCTGTGGCTCTGCTCCCTCTCTTCTTTATCAAGTGCTTGAAGAGAAGAAGCTACTGGCCTGCCCAGCTGGCAGGTATTTTGCTACAGAATGAAGAATTTCTAATCTTGTGATTCTTGATGGCTCAGTGGTGGGAGAGAGAAAGCTGAATAGTTGCCAAGTAGCCTGTTTGAGGAGAGGGCAATGGGCAGATCCTGAACATCAGGAGCCTGTGAGCATCTGTTGTCACCACCACCACTCCTGCCAGCTGTGGTTTGTTTCCTCCTGTTTACAGCATAGTCTTTCCTTTGGCAACATCTATGCTAAGGGATGTCATCTACTGGTCTCTCTGCTTCTACATTAAGGCCAAATTGTGTTTAACCAAGCCCTGTTTTCTTCAGTCTTCAGATCACCATTTTAATCACAGTTGAGTACCCATGCCAAAAGTATTCCTGCCACTTGTTCACCTCAAGTGTGACCGTAGATGCTGAGCTTCAGATAGCTGGTGCCTTCCTTTCCCTGCTAAATAGGGATGCAGGGCTGTGGCTTCCTCCAGGTGTGGAGTGTCCATTACTGGCATCTTCTCCCTTCCCTGGGAAGGGATTGGCTTTTCCTCTGACCTGGGCTCTACTGTAAGGAACTAAAACACTTATTTCTGCATGTCAAAGGCAGGTGTGCTGATAACCTGCAAATCAAGCTCCTGGAGAAGGACTGGATATCTGGGAAATTCCCTTATACTGGAACCTTTTCACTTGGACAGCTATTTTAGTGCCTCCCAGGGGCTGGTCAGGGCTTGCTGTGATGGGGAGGAAACCACCCATGGGGAAGGACATGCTGATTTCCAGGCTTTCTAGGCCCAGTTCTGTAAAACAGCTCCTGGGGCTCTTCCTGATCTCTCAAGTCTTTACACTTCATGTTGTTAGCACATTCCTGATCTCCTGCTTAAAATCTGTTCATGTCCTCTTCCCGTGAAGGCTGTCAACATAAATTTGCAGCTTGCTCCTCCTGCTAGGAGGGCAGCTTCTCTCTCTCCCTGCATCGGTTTGCTTTTTTGCTTAAACTTACTGTGTGTCCTGGATACATTTTTTTGTAAGCATTTAATAAAATTTGAGGAAGATGTTGTAACAAGGACAACTCTGAGGATTTTGTTAATGTAGAAATTCCTACAGCAAGGCTGGTTTTCCAGACCTTGAAACTGTCTTCGAGTCAAAAGCTGCAGAAGAAACTCAGGCTGAACGACAGGAGGAAAAGGAGCTTGATGTATGTTGATGGGGACACTCCTCTGTTGGGGAGGATTCCTAGCTACTTGCTGCTTTTCCCATTGTTACTGGTGGAAAAATCCAATAAGATGGGAAATATCAGGGCTTAGGCAAGATTTAGAATGGTGTGCAGAAGGCTCTACCTAAAAAGTGATCAGATAAAAGAAGCAGGAGAACCAAAATCATTGGAACTGTCAGCTATAAAACTTCTTTATAGTCTGCTTTTACACCTGAGATGAGGTCAATAGAGGTGTCTCCACAGGAACCAAAACTCTAATGAACTAACCAGCATATTTGGAACCCCAGAAAACCTGCCTGACCTTTTAGGAAGATGATCTTTTATGTAACAGCTCTTTTTTTGTGTGGAGATGGCATCTAGGTTGGGCTGTTCCTAACATGCATTTTTCAAGAGGGTTAGAAAGCAGAAAGCTGCTGATTCTCCCTAGCAGCTCTCAGCTATCACCTTTAATCTTTGTAAATGACAAAGATCTATTGCTGTTGTCTTTTTGCTTATTTGACACCCTCACCCTCTCTACCTTCTGCTTTAGCTCTTGAAATGAGGAATTCAATGAATTTGCACTTTACAGAGAGCAGTGAGGAGTGTGGCAACATCTTGCCTTTCTCTTCCAAGCTGGGGCTTTGAATTGAGGCCAGAGTGGTAGCAATGTGAGGTAGAAAGTGTCCTGGCTGAAGGAGAAGCAGCTCCTTGGAACCATATGTGGTGCTGGTGTACCCACTGCTTGGGGCCTCCCTATTAATTTCTCTTCTGTCCTGCAGCTGGCTGGCAGGAATAATGGCCAGAAACAACTTCTGTTATTGTTGCTGTGTCCTGCCAGTCTGGCTAGTGTGGCAAAGCACTAGAAGGCTGCTTGTGTAAAAGTTGTGCTCTAAGCAGAGTTAATTTACAGGGTGTATTTACCTCATGTAATGTCTATGTGGAGCTAGATGTGGTTTCAACAGAAACAACTGCAGTAATCCAGGTTCTGGCCACAGGAAAGAAGTGAGCAGATTGCAAGGAAGTGCTCTGGAAAAGCCAGAGCTCTCCAGCAGTGGTGGGAAACCAGAGGCAAAGTGGCTTGAAGCAGCTGTGTGTAGATTTTTATGAGGTACCTGGATCTGCTAGAGGAAACTTTTCTGCAATTAAATTAACTTTACAATGTGCTATTTCTCCTCCCGAAGTAATGTGGTAAGTGCATGCAGCTGGTGGCAGTGTGGTAGGGAGAGAACTGCGATGGTGAAGAACCCCCAAAGAAGGGCCTGCATGTTGCACGTCTTGGATGGTCATTTTGGCAGTAAAGGGGAGGGAGGTTCCTGTTCCTCCTCGATGGTAAGTGCAGAGCATTGCAGCAGGTTGCATTGCTTGGTGAGTCACCTTCTTGTGCTGGTGAAGCACAGGCTATGCCTCTCCCTGGTGTTTGCTGGCCTGCTTATGCTTTAGCTGCCTAGCATTCTTCTTTTGTTTGTTGTGCATGTGCTTTTTTTTTTGTTTAAGTCTTTGTTTTTCAGTATTATGTGATTTCACAAGTGTTTCTCACAGCACTGGTATCTGTGTTGCTCTCCTGCTGAGACCTTGGCTCCATCTCCCTCTGCTGCATTTCAGGTGTAAGAAGGGCAAGCTGAGGTACTAGGAGAGCCTTGCTCATGGGGGTGTAGTTACCCCAAAGCCTGGTTGGAAGAGTATCATTTCTGTGAATAAAAACTAGGATGGCTTTTTGAGTGAGATATTTCTTCCCCCTGGTTTCTTCCTTCCCTGTTTGCTGACAGGGAATGTCCTTTCGTATGGCATCCACTCCTAAACGAAGACCTGCGTGCTATAATCATAATTAAATTGTGACTACTCGTATTTCTGTAGCAGGCCTTAGGACTGCTTTAGTAGTAGTATTATTTTGCCAAAAGCTTTAATGGATGATTCTACAAGAACTTCTGAGAGATGGAATTGAAAAATGCAGCAGAAGGAACATTAACAGGCTAAAAAGAACATTACTTAAAACTGGAGAAAACTTGGGTCAAAAAGCATGGTTTTAGTAGTTTTTTTTTCTTTTTCTTTATAGCACTTGTTTTACCTCAAGGCTGGAGGGCTAGACTTCATCTGGTTCTGTTTCCACATATAAAATAACTGTCGGTCCCTTTTGGTCTCTCCCTGCGTGTATGGGCAGGGAGCACCAGGGTCTAAAGTTTCCACAGGGCTCTTCCTTGCAGTGCAGCCCTTGCTTGCAGCAGGGAAAGGTCAGGCTCTGCAACACCTGGGCCTGGATGTCAGCTCTGCCTCTCCTCCACCACCTCCGTGGAGAAGGAAAATAAGCAAGTGCCAGGAAGGAGATGCCTATAAATAATGAGGCGGCAGCTGCTGAGCACCCCTCTGGGTTGGTATATTGAGTTCTCTCGCCAGTTTAACACGTTTTTCCTAACACTGCGTTGTTTTTCCTTTCTTTATATAACAGATGAAGACTGGATCTCAGAGTGACAAAATATGTAATGAAAGTTAGCACTTCCTTAAGGAAGGAGGGATTCTCTGAGGACCCTGACAGTGATGCAAGACAGACTATAAGCTATTTCTGTGTGTTTTTTTTTTTAATTTTTATTTTGTTAAGATCCATGACAGGGTTGTGTGTAATAGAACAACTTAATTTAATTATAAATTTCAGAAAAGCACTTAATCTCTTCATAATAAATCTACATGATAGTGGTTTACCAAAGCTAAAGACATGCACTCTTTTTTCCACTTAAAAAAAAGTGTATGTATTTATATATACATGCCTAAAATATACAATGAAGGCCCTTGTTGCTTTATGCTGGGTGTTTGAACAGTTACAAATAATGCCAGAGTGCACAGCAACATTCATTTCAAATCCCCCAAATCCAATAGATCTTTTAGAAAGCTTGTAAAAGCTGGAGTCTATTATGACTATCACTTGCCCAGCTATTCCCTGGAGTTTCATCCTGCAGACAAACCCCAGCAGTGCTATTAATCACTGATAGCTCCAGTGTCTGCTGCTTGTCAGGTTTTGCAGCCTAGGGTGGCTTTATTGGAGGGAAAAGAAGCCCAGACGGTGGGTATGTCTAGAACTGTCCCATCTCTTCCTTCATCTTCAGAAAGACCTAGGTCTAGTAAGTCCAGCTCCTGGATAGCCTATTTGAATCCCACAGGTAACAAACTCTGTCGCACTGGCTTGTGCATCTTGGTGCCACTCTGAGCTGCTTTGACTTCTGCTTCTCACCTCTGGCTTTTTCTCTTGTGAGTTCCCAGGTTGGACTGAACAGCCCGCTCTGATTCTGCTAAACGGACTGACCCCTTTCAGCTTGTGTTGAAAGGGATGTACCCTAGACCAGGAGTTGTTCTCGGGGCTACTCTCTGTCCTCTGTAACTTGCAGCATCTTTCAGTTCAGTGTCCTCGGGCTGTTTTGAAGGTTTGATTATAGGTGAATTATCCATATATCCACCATCCATCAGGAGCAATGGAAATATAGCCTGCACTGTAGCCAAGGAAGCTGGCTAGAACAAATGGAGCATGCCCTGAAGCAAATCGCTGAATGATGGAGCATCAGTCTACAGCAAAATTCAGGCATCACTTTTAGCTCAAGACAGACAAAATGTAGTACTTACTGATGTGTAACTTGTTTCCATCTGCAATCATTTGCATGTTGGGTGCATCGAGTTAATTGGTTCAGTTTACAGAATTAACAGGTCATCCTTCCTTCAAGACCATTTCAGGTTCATATGATTTTAGAGCCCTGCAGGTAAGTTCAAAACATGATATGGACAAACAACTAGTTACACTGTGTGAGGAGTATGAGAGGGTTCTCAAAAAGAAATAAGTAAAGCAGCTTAATTCTGAAAGCATGAAAAGTTCCACCAGCTAAAATTAGTGTGAAGATGGGCTATCAGGTAACACCATCGCATGTTCCCAGATTTGACTTTGCAAGGTTTGGCATCTAAACTCCTGGCAAGGTGAAGGGCAGACGATGATGATCTGTTACCAGGAGAGAGATTCTAGCAGAGCTGCTCCTGGCAGTGAAGCCAGTTGGAGGCTGATCAAGTTGACTGGTCAGCGCTGCTGCTTTGCAAAACTTAGGATTGCTAAATGCAATTTTGAGTCTGTGCTGTGAGCATTCCCACCTCTGGTGTGGAAGAGCTAACTTCCGACTGTATCCCCGCTTGTTCCTCGTGCGGGATGGGCTGTGCTCAAGGTGCGAGGTCTGGTCTGACCCGTGTCCTGGAGCACGGAAAGCGCTGCACTGTGAGCAGGGAGAAGGAATGCGGAGTTTATTGATTTGGGTGGTGGGTTTGCGTTGGGTGTTTGTGAGCAGCTCGATTCCCGTTTTGCTCGAAGGTTGGACTGAGAGTGTCGGGGAAGCAACAGGAGAGCCAGGGCCTGTGGTGAAGCAGAGCAAAAAGGCAAAGGCAGGACAGCAGGGCAGGCGGCCTGTACAGTCCTCTGCAATGATCTGGGCAGCTTCCCGGTCCCTCTTATCAATTAAATTCCCCAGAAGTTCCATAACATCTCCAGCAAATGGCTTCGTCCTGAGGAAAGCGGCTTGCTCCTGGGGCTGGCCCGGAGCAGCCTTTTGCCTGCCTGCAGATGGGAGCTGCCCCAGGTTTGTCCAGTGACCTGCCACCCGCTGGGCCTGGGCTTTTCATCTCCTCTTTTCCAGCTGTGGTTTTTCTTCCCTGCCTCCCCGAGTTTGGGCTTTGCTTTTTTTCAGCTTTTCGGGAGTTTTTTTAATGTGACTGTCAAAGCAGCTGGCAGGTTAAACATGCTCATGGGTAGGTGGGGGCTACACAAGGACAATTTCTTCAGGAGTCTCCTTTAGATCTGCATTCAGCGTGGTCTGTTCCACTGGATTTGAAGTGCGATAGTGCTGGTGAACTGTGCCAGGAAGGGAAGTCTGAAGGTTAATTCCTTCCTTTTATCCAATGCTATCCATCATCTAAGCTTTATTGCTCATTCATCCTATGCACTGATGTATGCCAAATCTGACTTGTAGTCTCTCTGCCTTGGATCAAAGGAGTAAAGCGTGTTCATCGGTGTCCCGACCTGACTCCTGACACTAATTATCAGAGCAGCAATGAACACAAGGGTATTCTTGGCTGGGAACATTCATTAAAAGTGGCTTTTGAATCAGAGTCTTTTGCACGAAGTGCTAGGTGCTTGCTGGTCAGTGACAGTCTCTTCTGAACAGGTAATATTTCCCCACATTGACAGATCCATGCCCTTTCACTATCCCTGTGCTCATCTCCAGCCTGGGGTGACCAAGTATCCTGATGTAGCTGGAACAATCTCAGAGTCAGGGATCTTTGCTCTAATATCCTAAACAGTTTTTTCATGATAGAGTAGGTGTGGGGTTGTCTCTATTTTCCCACCAAAACTGAGATGCTGGAGATACCCGGTCCCAGACCCCTACGTTGTCACATGTTTGAAAAAGGAACACCATCTAACGTGACCAAATGCCAGCATTTGGTCCTTCAAGGAGGTCTTGTCCTCCTCCTCTTCTGATGTTTTTTGGATTCTGTCAAGAGCTTAGAAAAGAAAACTCTTCTAAGTTTTACTTGATTTTTGTCATGCTAAACTAGTCCTTTTATGTATTCTGTAGCTCACATAACACAGTCTGGGAGAGAGGAAATACATCTGGGAGTGACAATGGCTATTGCAGGAGATGCTCCTCATTTGCACATCTGTATAACTCTGTGTAGCCTAGCAGTAATATTGATTTTTTTTTTAAATCTGTCTGGTTTACGAATATATTGCACTTTCCTTTTGCTCTGATGATGTATCTATCACCTGTGATTTTCACCTTCCATTAGAGGGGTCCTGAAAGTGAACACCGATCTTGACTCCTTTCTAGCTGCAAACTCGGTTCGGGTTGTGCTGCAGGCAAGAGGGGAGCTAACTGGTGGAGATGCCATTGCCATGTTGTCCTTGTGTCACCCATGCAGGAGCCAGTCCCCTTCTTCAGCTTCTTGGAGTCTTTGAGAACCATGTGGAGTTACTGGGACATGGCAGTATCTGGCTGTGATTTCTCAAAGCAGGGGGAGAGGAAGGAGATGGGTAGCAAAGCTGTGTTGGTGGATGGTTTCACTGGGAGGCAATCAGCCAAGCTCCAGTAGCTTTCCAGCTCCTTTCAGTTGCAAAGACACTGAGAAATGGCAGAGTGTGGCCCTGAATTACCACTGCAGCTCGATAGTGACTGGCCTGTGTAGCAGGCAGCTCTGTGGAAGGTGTAGTTGAACTGGGCTTTTCCCCTGCCTGATGTCAGCCCTCCGTTCAGCTTCTCCTCCTCTGCCTCCATGGTGAATGCTGTGCTCACACCTATGGGACACAGAAGTGGCTGCTGCTGTGAGGACCAATGGAAGGATTTGGGGTAGGTTCACAGTCCTTTACCAGTTCCTTAATGCATCTATTTCTCTATGCTTTTTATTTTTATTTTTTTTCCCCTCCTCTCTCCTCTCCTGCAACACCTCAAAACTGTGACTGTTGTTAGGAACCCTAGCTATATTGTGTATCTCTAATGCTGAAAACCTCGCTGGAGAGGAGGCCACGAGACAATGACGGCCAGAGTCAACCCTATAGAAAGCTTAGAGAAGATTGTTATGAATTAGACAATTTCAAGAGAGGTGTAAAATGCCCTGGGCCACCTTCCACCCGAATGTCAGTCACTATCGCTGCTGAAAGGAAAGCAGCCTCATCAGTATATTCCCACGGTGCGTGGCATGAATGATGCATAAGGTGGCTTTATATTTGCTTCTAGTGCAGAGTAAGTGACTATTTCTTATGCCGACACACAGAATCTGCTCTTGCATGCTAGGAGGGCTACACGATGGGGGAGATTTCTCCCAGTGAGTGAGTTTCATGCAGCAGAAGTCTTCCATAGAGGAGTTATTGAAATCTTTCAGGTGCAGGAGGGAGAACGGAGGCGCAAGGAAGATGGAGGTTTGTGTGGGTGATTTGGCCAGTTAGCCTCTTGCCAGGTTTCCCTTTTCATTCTCATTTTTGTGCTCCTGGACTTGCAATGTGTTGTGGAGTGGCTGTCAAGGGAAGGTATTGGGCACGAGGTTCCCTAAGCATCCTCCAAGGTTCAGGTTGGTGAACTGGAACCTTGGCAAATATTTATTCACCCTGTCTTATAAAATACTCTGTTTCTGTATGAACACTGTCCATTCTGAACTCTTCAGCTCTGTTGCTGTAGTCTTCATCCTTGTGTTTTCCTGAGTGCTACAGTCTCGTGGGTCAGGCAAACAGAGGTATCTAAGAGCTCTTAGAAGCTGCTGGTCGGATTCCCCACCTTCAGCTTTGCCATCTTCTTCACTTTTGCTCTGCACAACCTGTCCCGCAGTAAAGGACCAAAGCAACTGGAGCCCCAGTGCCACCCGAGAGGAGCGAGGGGAAACATGCTCTTTGCTCACCCTGCTTGTGAGCTGCACTTTGGGTTTCTCCAGATCCCATTGTCACTAATAAAATGACACCATCCTCCCAGCACTTGGAAGAGATCAATAGATATTAAAGTTTAGGGCTACTTTGATCTCTGTCAGACCAGCTGTGTACAACGGGTCACTGTATTTTTATCCAGGAGCACAAGATAATTGATTATGTATATTCTCTCCTTCCTGCCTCTGCAGGTACTTATATTTAGTTGCTGTCTAATCTGCCTTTCTATTCACTGCCGCTTCAATTAAATTGGAAGGAGTGAGCGTAGGACACTCGCTTTAACCTTGAACTGCTGATCAAAGCCTGCTGCAGAAACCCTTTCCCTGGGGTGGGATGAAGAGAAGAAAGGAACACGGCTGGTTAAGAGTTTGTTTTTCCTCCCCTATTATTTTTGTAATTCCCACTTTCTCCTGTCTTCAATCAGGATAAGTTTAGAATTGAAAATGTCACATACCAGTAAAACAAATATCTTACTCCTTCCCCAATCAGCTTTATCAACATTTTTGTGGATAATTTCTAGGTGTTTTGTTTCAGTACTGTTTGTGTAAGTGGGCGGACATGCCAAAACCAGAATAGCCTTATCGTGCAAAAGAAAAAAATAATTAAAAAAAAAAAAGCCTTTTGTTTTGAAAGCATAGGCCTGGAAAGGGCAGTGGGGGAATAAATGTCGAGACAGCAAGCCATGGAGCAACCTGTGGAAAGCACCCTTTTCTTGCAAAGAGTTTCATTTTGGATAACATGCAGGTTTTCAGAGAAGACTGATTCATTGAAAAGAGCTTTGTAGCTGTAGCACAAAGATGCATGTGCAGAATCACAGGGTAATTTAGGGGGAGGCAGGACCTCAAGAGGACCCCTGGTCCTGGTGACTCCCAGTAAAGCAGGATTGCTGCAGCGTCGCATCGGTTTGCTCGGGCTAAGTAGTCAGTGAATGAGTAAAAGGTGTCATTTTGTTTTGGAAGTTAATCTTGCTTATGTGATGCTGGACTGTTTAAAAAAAGAACCTATTTTATACAGGATGTAGCTGTTTGTAAGCAAAACACTCTGCAGCCTTTAATGAACATGAATCTCCATACCGCTGGGATTCCAGGGCTGTACAGCGATTTTCTTTTTTCAATGTGCTTTTACAGTGATTTTCTAGCTAACTGGCTGAGCATCCAGCCGTGCAACCCAGCGACCCGTGGAAATCCTCCCCTGATTCTTGTGCACAGTGAGCCCATAGTCGTGTGATATAAAACCCAGAGACGAGCACCTGGCTGTGGGGCAGAGGTGAGCATCTTTCCACAACGTGTAAAATTTTCCGGGCAGCCACGTGCTCATCTCTGGGGAACTGGACTTCAAACTGCTCTGACCTCTCCCTGAGCTCATGGGACTGCTTCGATGGGTCACTCAGCAGCCTGAAAACACAAGAAGGCTGATGATAGCTCCACGCAGCAAGCCCGCTGTGTGCTACAGTCCATGGAGACTGTCTTCCCGTCCCCAAAAAAACCAGACTGGGTGGTCCTACCTACCGGACAGAAAGGTGATATTTGGGTTGGCTACCTAGAGGTAATTTCTCCAGGTCTCTGTCCCAGGCTGTAGCTCCCTTTTAAAGGAGATCTTTGGTTTTGTGTTTCTTCTGCCCGGTGAACATGTTGTTACTAAAAAGCATAACAGACCTCTAGTTTGATATCAGTACACAAAAAGACTTCAAGTTTGAGTCACTTGTTCATCCATGTGATGGGCATACATGCTTCTGTTTGGTCTTTGTGCTCTCCTCTCACTAAATTGCTGCACAAGGGGTTCTCCAAAGACAGGTCCTCGCTCCACTGTCAACCTAATAAAAACCTGTAGCTCCTGAGACTATGATAACCCACAAACTATCATCTTTCCACTGTTTGGCACGTGTGATAAGGAGGGAACACCAAGTGTTGGTGACTGGTTGCCCCTTTTCAGGGCTGATGTGGACGTGTCACGGGCAGCTCAGCACAAAGGGAGCTGCTCACACAAGGAGAGGAGATGGTATCAATACACCACGAAACACATCCTAGAGCAGGAGGAGCTGCCATAAACAGAGACAAAACTGGCAGAAAATGTTGCAGGTTGTGAATGAAACATGAGAAGATGAAGTAAGGAATAGACATATGGCATATGTAGGAAGCCTGGAGCAAATGGCTAAGGCTTGAAGCAAATATCAGAGAGAATTACAATTATGTGCTGAAGCTGAAGAAAGCTACAGAGGGAAGAAAGGGCAAAACATAAAATGGGCAGTGGAAAGAAGCCTCAGTTGTGCTACAGTTGTGAACCAGGTGGTAACAGATCTGGATTGAATAAGGTATTTTTCAGAGGGATGATGCAGATATCCCTGCAGTCATGTGTTACCAGACCATGCTGGGGCTAAGAACAATCTCAACAGAGTATGATGTGAACATGCCCAACGGAGCCAAGGCACCGGCCGCACAGAGACCCCTTGAAGATGGCAGGTGACCTGTCAAGTGCACACGCCACATGCAGAGGGTGGAGACAGCGAAGATGGTGCATAGACCAGATGGAGCACTTGGCCAGTCCAGCGTGGGAACAGAGGGGAGCACAGAGGTATGCATGTGGGAATTAAAGAAATGCAATATTTAATCTGTTTTCCATTCAAGCCTGTGGAGTTTACCAAACTCCATCCCTGAGATACTGCTCCATCCCTAGGACTGACCATGGAGCTGTGCAGTGCAAAGCAAGGTGGTGAGACTGGATATCTGAATCCTAGCAATACAGTACAAAGCCAAGAGTTGTAGCAGGTAGAAACATCTGGTTATCTGTCCCTCACATTGCCAATGTTAACATCAAGCTTGCCTTGTTGGTTGGAGACAGTTGGAATGATATAGGAGTGTCTAGGGTGGTATTTGCTTCCCCCCAGCGGGTGCGCAGGCAGGACCAGTCAAAGGCTTCTGCAGTCCCACAAGATGCTCACTGTGCTTCTGCCCCCGGGCTGGAGGCAAACGGGCCAGATGGGAGTAACAGAGCGAGCCAACCTGCCGTCTGCTAAAACCTGCCCTCTGATGAACCCAAGCACTGTGCGCATGCACATGCTCGCCCTTTCCTTGAGCGGCGGGTGCAGGAGGGGACTGTCCCGTTTTGTCCTTTGCAGGGCTCTGCACGGGAGCTGGTGTCGAGGCACCCTGTCAGGCCGGGGCCAGGCTATAACAGGCAAGCGAGCAGAGGAGGCTGGTTGAGTGTCTGTGTCCAAGAGGGCCCCACCGCTGACATAAAAGGCGATGCAGCTGGGGGCTTCCCCTCCCCTGCCTCGCCACCCTGCTCCCATTTGGGGCTCGGGCTGAGGGTGCCTCTTGGCAGTGGGCCTGGGTGGTGGAGCGCCTCCTAGGGATGATCCGGGCAAAGGCAGCAGAAATGCTTAACGATGCTGAAAACGCAGTGCTCGGGCTGCATTCGTGCTTCTGAGGCGGTGCTGCCCGCTCCTGCAGTGCGTCCCCCGGCCAGCGCGGCTCCCCTCAGCTGCGCGGGATCCCCCTCCCCTGCTCCTGCACCCAGCTCCGCTGAGGAGCGGTGCCAGCTCGTCTGCACCAGCCTCCCGCACGCAGTGGCTAAAAGCAGCGGCCGCAGCTGGCCTGCAGCAGCGAGGTGTGGGGACAAGCTGCGGGACAGCTGGGGAGCGCAAGCTTCAAAGAGGATTGAGCTCTCGCACGTTACCTGGTGGATGCTGCGCGAGGGCTGGAGGTCGCAGCGCTGCGCTCCGTGGCTCTCCGAGCTTGGCTCTACATCTTTGGTTTGGGACCCTTCCCTGCAAACGGCAGAGAAAGAGTGGGCAGGAGCTGATGTGTGACACGCGCCAAAAATACCGCCTGCCCCGCAGCTCCTAAAGGTTCTCTCTAGGAGAGAGGGGGTGGGAGAAAGGGGGTGCTGGAGCTGCCAGGCACACCGGTGGACACGCTCTGCGTTGCAGGGGATCCCTGCCAAGGGGAGACGCAGCTGAGGGGGGGCTCGTAGCGGCTCCGCAAGCCTCAGTGAAATGGAAACCTCGCTCCCGAGGATTGCATGGGGCAGGGAAAACCTCTACTGGCAAAGCCCTGCAACTGCCGGCAAAACCTGCGCTGGCCCTTTGGCCACTGGCAGCGTTTCCTGCATGCCCAGGGGCTGGCGGCCACTGCAGGGCCCCTCTGAGGGGTCCTGGCTTAGGTAACGCTTTCGTTGTGTGCTAAGGACCCTGATGGGGCGGCGAGTTGAAGAAGTGGTCCCGTAACCTCGCTTGCTCTTTCCTCTGTTCCGTGGCTTCTTGTCCACGGTTCTTCTCGAGCCTGTGAGCATGGTTGCACCCTGTTCTCCTTAGGGAGGTGGGTGCATCTACCCGTGTGTGAGCCCATACCGTGCTTCTGATTTCCCGTGCACCCTGGAGCTCTGATCACTTCAAAGAGCAGCAGGTCCCTGAGCTCCTTGCAGTGCGCTCAGAAAGAGCCACTGCCTGGCTTGGAGAGGAGGGGATATTGGTGGGGAATTGCTCTGAGTCTGCAAAGCCATTAGGCCGTGACTATGCTTTAAGCAGATGCTACACACCAAGGACCTCTGCAGGCCCCACGTTTCGTTTGTGGCCCAAGAGGCTCCCGTGCTTTTGCCTCAGATACCCCTCCTTAAGCCTTGCTTGCCGGCTTGCTGTAAATATAGAAAGGCAAGCCTTGGAGATTTTTCTCCAAACATGTCCCTCCCATCTGAGTGTAATCTGTGTGGTTCCTCCAGCTGCTCCTATACATGGTGTGACCTTTTATTCCCTTCCCTTCCTCCTCTCCCCCCTGCCCATGTGCTCTCCCTTGCCTTCCCGGGCCGCCGGGGCCAATCGGCTCCTTCAGCCGATCGAATGTCACTATAACTTGAGAGCGGCATCACCTTGGGGCGCCTGCAGATCCTCAGCCGGCGCCTTTGGCAGGGAGCTCGGCCCTTCTCTTCCTCCTCCCAGGTGAGCTGGGCTCCGCGAGGGGCGTTACGGGCGCTTGGATGGGAAGGCATCAGGGAGGGTTGCCAGTGCCTGGGTCCCAGATGGGAGGGCAGCAGGGAGGGTTGCTGGTGCCTGGGTCCAGACTCCAGAAGGCTGCAGGCTTCCTCCTCCCAGCTGGAGGGAAGGAGCAAGCCAGGAAGGAAAAGTCTCTTTTCCTTCCTGGCATGTTGGGGACTTCGCTTGATGTGCTCAAGGCTCAAGTCACCTGTGGAAATCCAGATGCTTCAGTCTTGAGGGAATGCATGAGGGCTGGGGCTGGATAGAGGCTCCTCTAAAGCTGGGTTTGCAAGGGAAGCTCCTGGGCTTGCAAGGGAAGTGACTTCTCTAAGGGCAAAGGAGGCGTGGGTATCACATAGGAAAATTCCCAGGAATGGCATGAGGCAAGCGGTTGTAGGGTCAGTGGGCAAAGGGATGGTTGGGGCTGGAGGAATGTTCTGCCGGCACCAGTCCTCCTCAGGGAGGTCTCCGCAGCTTCCAGGGCTGCTGGATATGGGAGCCACAATGAGAACTGCAGAAGAGGAGTGTGGTCGTGGAAAATTTCTCTTTCCTAAAAAAAAAAAAAAAAAAAAAAAAAAAAAAAAAAAAAAAAAAAAAAAAAAAAAAAAAAAAAAAAAAAAAAAAAAAAGTGAGGAGGAAACCATGCATGTGTGCAGCAGGTCAGGGAGAGGAGGGAGAGGGGGCAATGGTTAATTCAGTGTTAATTCATCTGAATTCATCTGGTTAATGGTTAATTCCTCTGAAATTAAGTGAAGGGTTCAGACATGAAGGGAGAAAGCTGGGCGAGGGAGGAAGGTGGGCTCGATAAATACATATAAAATGTATTTTGATGGGTCAGGCTTGCTCCTGCTGGGGATACATAGCTGGCTGCTCCTTGGTAGATGCACTTTGTCCCCTCTTTCGGCGGCTCCTGCTCCCTCACATCCCTTGTAAGGCAGGCAGTGCCCGGCCCCAGCGGGGACGTGCCTGGCGGGCCGGTTATTTCCAGGGATGGCCTCCGAGGTGCGGACGGCGAATTCCTCCTCTCAGCTGGCAGATGGAGGCATTCTCAGCTGTTAAGATGCTTCTTGGGATGTGATGACTGCGCTCCTTAAGCCAAGAACAGGACAGTTTTGGGCCGAAAGGGACACGGAGTTCTCGGTGTGCAATGGGATGAGCCAATAATATCCTCGGCACAGTTGTAGACTATCCCATCCTCCTGAATTTGAGGAGTTATGGTTATTTACTTTTCAGGCTGACCCTCCCTCTTTGAGAGGGGCAAGCAATAAAATCAATGCACTGCGCTCCTATCCTCTGCCATTGAAGCGGGAAGGGTATGAGAGTACCCGAGAACTTAATTTCCAAGTGGAAAAGCATTTGTGTCTGAAGAACTTAAGCAAAAAAAAAAAAAAAAAAAAAAAAAAAAAAAAAAAAAAAAAAAAAAAAAAAGTTTGGGGGCTTAAGCTTGAATGAAACGCAGAATATAACTTTAGCCTTCACCTTGAAGGGTAGGAGGAGGCCGGAGGTTCTGACTGGCAAAGCTTTCCAATCAGTTTTGATTTCCTTCCAAATGGTGGGCATTATTATCTAATTGCTTTTATTACATCCTCAGACCTCAGTCGAGAGCAGGCCCCATTTTCTGCCACTGTGCGACCAAAATGCAGTTGTAGCCTGAAGGCGCTAACAGCCTTAATCGTGGGCTGCATTTGCTGGGTAGTGTTCTTTCCACCAAAGGGTAATCCAGAGCCAGCTGGAGTCTTTCCATCGACTTCAGTGAACTTTATCCTGACTGCAAAAAATATTGCTCTTTGTGGACTGCTTTTTTCATTGCCCTCTGGGTGTAAATACAGCTTCATTCTCCTTGTTGCTTTGAGGACAGCTACCTACGTGGTTGCTGTTCCTAGAGTCAGAGAGCTTTTTTTATTGCTCACAGAGCTATCCAGTGGCCTTTATGGTCTTTGCCTCTGCTGTTTGTGTTGCTTAGGTGTTCGCATTTGGCTGCTGGGACCAGCTGGGATTTAGGAATGTCCATGCCACAACATGGACATGCACTTTGTTCTTTTCTAGGCAAGACCTTTTTCGCTTTTCAGAGGGAGCAGCAGGGGCAGTGGCAGCCAGCTATAGCCTGAAACACAGGTTGTCCTGACAGAGCGAGCAAATGGCCCAACACTTGGCCCGGAGATAGCCTGCAAGGCAGAAGTCTGCTTTTTTATGATTATTATTATTTATTTTTGTCTCCCTTGGTCAAAAATTCCAGCTGTGGAATTTTTGCAGCTGTTTTGCTCTACCCTGGCCTGTCTCTGCCCAAATTCTACTAATGTACTTACATTATTTCCTTGCATCTAGAAACCCCTCCGGGTTGGGGACCTCATGGTGTCAGAAATTCTGCCTTGTTTGTTTTTTTGACACTCTGACACAGGTTTCCTCTGTTTTTCCCCAGAGATGGGGGGGTGATGATAGAGCTGCAGACCTGGGGGATGCTTGGAGGGAACATGAGTTCCTGCAGCAGATCCATCTCTTTTCCTGCTCCTTACCACTGCTGGCATTACTTTAAGGCACTGGAAAAGGGAAAAGAATGAGGAACGTGAATGAGGAAATAGAACAAAAAATGTTTATCACTGCTTAGGATACAGAGGTTTTGAATCCTTTTGGTGTTTACACGTGGTGTCCAGGATCACTGTTGGGGAAAGGAGAGAGGGACGCTCATAGGGCAGGGTTGGAGCCCGTGGGATTACTCTATTCCTCTGAAATAGAAAGCTGCCGAGCTGCAGTTGTTCCTTTCGAGCCCATATGAGCCCACCTGCTCCTTCAAGACGTCTCTCATATATCAGCTGAGTAACGAACTCGCCAAAGTCATGGTTTGGGTTTCCCGGCGAGGAGGAGCCTGCTTTACTAATTTAAGAGCCGTGGGCAATCCAAAGGGCGTTTCAGGGGGCCCTTCCCCATCTCTTCGCTCCTTGCCTTGGGGCAGCTAGTGCTTTTCAAAGTCAATGTTATACAATTGCTGTAATAAATCTCTATGTGACGTGCAGAGCAACACTGGCAGCTCTATGATGCTTTCCCAGTTCAAAATTTTTCCTACTATCTCTTGCTAGCAAATCACAGCACCAAAACTCAGCCCAGTGCTGCAGATTACACAGTGCTCCCCAGTTATCTGCTCCGTCCTCCTCCAGCTGAGGCTCTGACATATCTGGGTCCTGGAAAAGACTGGCAGGATTGCCACGTCCAGCCCTTGACATTATTTTTAGGGCTGTGTTCCCTTTTCCATGACTGTCTGGGGTCATTGGCTTGTGCTTAGCCTGTGACTCAGATGGCACAGAAGGGCAGGCAAAATAAGTGGCTTTGAATTTGTTTCTGCCATATGGTGCAAGGATTTGTGGCAATAAATGTGACTGGTATGTTAATGAGGACTGTCTAATCATGAATTTGGGCAGTTTTCATCCCAAACTAATTGGCTTATTGCTCATTCATTAAGATGCTGTTTAATCCAACCACTATTACCCAAAGGTACCTATTTGACAGCTTCCTAGTTATATATACATTTTCCAGTTATTTTACTAACTCTGACTAATGCTTTGGAGACAGTGTCCTCTCACTAGGAAAAAAAAATAAAATAAAAAGAAGGAAAAAAAATCTGTGGTCTTGGAGCAGTGCAAATGTCAAATGGGTGCGAGAGGACGCCTTGGCCTTCTCTGGTCATGGTGAACTTTGGGTGTCTTTGTAACTTAAAGCCAGGTCCAGATTGAACTTTTCACCTCCTGAGCCCATCTGTGCTAGCAGGCTGAATTGATGGGGCTTATCTTTCCAGATGATTCTTTCCTTTCCCCTCTCCTTCTCATTTGACCTGGCTGGCCAAGGTCCGTCTTGCTCCGAAAATGGCAGTGTTGGTGGGGGATTGGCTGGTGCTGTAGGAAATCGGATGCCTTGCTTTTTTTGTCTTCAAATGTCAACCCATCTGCTTCTGCCTTAGGATTTTTTAGAAGGTGCCCTCACTAATAACACTTTTTCTTTTTTTCTCTCCCTTTTCATCTTTCATCTAGAAACTCACTGCCAACATGTCTGATACCGAGGAAGTGTAAGTAGAGAGGAACCTGCCTGCACGCTCGTCTGTCCAGCTCAGCTCCATGCAGTCGAGAGGGCTCCCCTGAGGGGGACAAGGCTGGGAGCCCTGGGCGCCCAGTGCCAGGCCCGAAGCCCTCCAAGGGAGGGCATGGAGAGAGCTTCTCAGCTCAGGGTGTCAAAGTGGCCAACACCGCCCCGTCCAACTCTGGGTCCTCCAGACACTTTGAGGGCACTTCGCCCGTCCTGGATGGCTCTGCCGCCACGCCTAGAAGAGGCTGAATAAAACACGCTGTGCAGAAGCAGTTTTCTGCCTGATTTAATAAATCTAGGGGTAATATGACAAAACTGAAAGGCGCCATTCTCTTATACATCCATATACATAGGCCCAGAGGTTCTTAGGTGAGGTGGAGAGGAGATTTAGAGCAATTGTAGGTCCCTGGGCATCACAGAGAGGAAGGAGAGGAGGCCATGAGGCTGCACAAACCCATTTTGCAGAACATTATTTAGGAAACAACCTTGAAAAGCAGTCACTTAGGAGAAAGTAAATGGAAGGGAGAAGGGGGAAAAGAAGATACAACATAGATTTTAAGTAAGAATGTTAGGTCACTTCAACACAAGGTTTCAAGCTTCGTGATTATATGGAGCAGACAAACATTTACCTTTCAATGTCCTTTTTTCCCCTCTCTCACAGGGAGCACGGAGAGGAGGGTAAGTCTTAAATCTCTCTCTTGTTGCTTCAGTGCAAGCCTGTAGTATTCAGTGGCTTTGGTTTTATTTCCTTCTTCCCAGCAGATATGAGCGTATGTACTTGTGTGTCCGTCAGCCTGGCTGCCACCAGCTTCTGGGGATTTTATATTCCTGGTGGTGCTTTAGCTAAGTGCCATGGCCAGGCAGGAAGTATATGGGGATGGATGGGCTGTCACTGGGCCATGTCTGCTGGTGCTCAAGTCTTTTTTGGGATCGCTACTATATTTTATTTTATTTTATTTTATTTTATTTTATTTTATTTTATTTTATTTTATTTTATTTTATTTTATTTTATTTTATTTTATTTTATTTTATTTTATTTTATTTTATTTTATTTTATTTTATTTTATTTTATTTTATTTTATTTTATTTTATTTTTAAGGGGTACTGCCATCTGCTGGCAGTTTATTTTAAGAGTTTTGTGTACAGAAAAAATGTATTGTCCGTTTTAAAATACAGTTATGTACTATACACATAGTGTATATATATGAGTAATGCACATAATTTTTTTCCTATGCTATTTTTTTCTTATATTCAAAGGCTGTCTGTTATCTTTTCCCATCTAAAGCATGCGTATACCTGAATTCTCATTGTCCGAGATAAATTTTGACAGAATATGACCCTCCCCCTTCAATGTCCCTCTCCTTGGATAGGTCCTCTATTTCTCAAAGCCACGTTATTAGATTTTTGTTGCTGTTTGGCAGGTGGCCTCCCCAAGGGCATCTTGCCATGTGTCCTGGTGCCCCTAAAGAGCTCTTGGTTGTGGGTTGAGTCTTGTTGATGGGTTGCCTGTTATGGTCTGTGCTTAATGCTAAAGCTTGTGGTTGATTTGTCTGCTTCCTTTTTTTCTTATTTCAATGCAGAGGAATATGAAGAAGAAGGTAACAAAAACTTGGAATGTAATTCATCTCTCTCTGACTCTTGATTCTACCTTTTGTTTGTCTGTATTTTACCCTTCTCTTTGGCACTTGCCGCTAAAGGTGAGCTAAAACACGTGATCATTAAATTGGTCCAAACTTTAAAACCAGTCAAATGTGGCTGTGGTCTCTGGAGCTTTCCCATTCTGGTGAAACACAGTGTTCAGTTCACCATAATAGAGAATAGGGATGGTTATAAAGTGCATAGCTAAACTGAGAGGTTAAAGATGCCCAAATTCAGACCTTCTTGACTCTGGGACTGGCACAGAGCCCATACAACATATAGGAGAAATCTTGAAATTAGAATTTTGGCAAAACCCCTATTTGAAGTGGGGCTTGTCTAAGGCAAAAGCTTTTTGTGAGGAGGTTTGTTACAGATTCCTGATTGTTGCTTTTTTTTTTTTTTCTTTTTTCCTGGTCAAAACCTGACTGGGAGCAATGGATCATCTTCCCCCACACACATATATACACAGAGCATCGTCTGGAAAAAAAAGATGAAAAATGTTTTCAGTAGAAAAGTATAAAGAGCCTAGCAGAGTTATTTCCGCTTATTTGATTGATGTTTTCTCCCCACTCCCTACCCCTATAATTCTCCCTCAGCATTTGCAACTGAAAAGAGCAGGTTGTCCAGACCCTGCAGAGCACTAGATGTTCTGCTAAGGCAGGTGGGAAAGGCCAGAAAGAGGCTTGAGTGGCAAAGATCAAGTGTTTCAGTTCAACTTTAGCTGGCAAAAGGTGATTTGACAAGCTTCTATAGACATATAGAAGACTTGAAAAGATGGAGTATGAGCAGCCCTTGCCATTCCTCAATGTTTTTGCCCAAGTTGTTTCATCTTTTGTGGCTACCATGGAGGGAAGCTCTGGGGATTGTGCTCCTGCTGGTGTTGGCACTCGTGTTGGCTGGGTACTTTAGGTCGGGCAAGTGTAGCTGTAAGCTGTCGTGCCTCATTTTCCTGAGGTGTCATGGGGGGAAGCTGCTGAAAGGGTAACAAGAGTCCAGATCTGGTCTCATGTCCATGGGGATTTTTGTTCCTTTCAAGGTTGGACTCCAATGTCCAAGAGAGGTTCTAGTAAAAGCTCAGGAGAAGGATCATTTATGGGGAGGTGGAGATTTTTGAACTTTAAGGGTATGAGAACAGCTTGGAATGAAAAAAAGGACTTTCTCCTTGTACAGAAATTTCCATCTTAGGGTTTTTTCAGAGGCTCATTTTTTATTTGCCAATTATCCTCCCAAATTGCTGCAACTAGCTATTCCTGTCAGTGGTGATGGGAGCAGAGGTGCAATGGTGGATTTGTTCAAAGTAGTTCCTTGCCCTGAGATATGGTCTCCTTATGTCCCCACCCCAGTGTCACTACTGGTGGGATCAAGGGCTTAAAAAAAGAAATACAGAAGCTATATACCCTCTAAAATCAAGAGCCACTGAAGGAACTTCTAGTCTCTGCTGGTTGCCTGCCTGCCCTGGAGGACAGAGCCAGCCTGATCTACGTGAAGGGCCTGTTGTGGTGAGCTGGGCAGGGACCCCGTGGTGGGCACAGGCGCTGCTCATGCTCCACGCTTCTTCATGCCTTGTCAAATGTGCAAAGAGTGAACACAGGGTATCATCAGCACAGACAAACTGCCATAAGAGGAGAAGGATCTCTTCCTTCTGCTTTTTCCTTTCTTATCTAATTTCCTTCTCTGGGGTTTCAAGAATTTCGTCATCAATATGAAATTTATAGGCAGGTGATTATTTCTTTAATCTGCATGGTCATCTCCTCTGAGTTGTACCCTTCTATGGTTTCCTATTGCTGCTTGATTTTGTGCTGTCATCTCATGTCATCCATTTCCTTGCCATGTAACTCCTTTCCATCTCTCCTAACCGCCTTTTTTCCAGACCACAGCTTGCTACATGACAAGTTTCTAATGGTTTTCTGTTTCATTTTCTCGCTTACTGTTGCTTCTTGTTCCATGACATTTGCCCCCTGAAGCTCATGCAACAGGTACGTGACATGGCTTCTGGTTTTGGGGGAATCACTTCCATTATGTTACTTATTGAGCTGGTGGGAAACCGGGCCTCGTTTTAGTTTCCAAAATATGTATGGAATAAAATCTGTATTTGTTTCCATCCAACTTCCTTACTGAGCTGCTTGACTTTCTTTGTCACAAATATGTCAATGCCCCTCTTCCTTTTTTCTCCCAAACTTACGATGTTTAAAAGAAATAATAATAATAAAAAATAACCCTTGCAGAACTTATACCCATCTATTGCAATTTAGGGATACATTTCTTTGAAATTCCAAAATTTGATGAATCTTGGCCCATAACTTTCAGCAGCTTGAGGAGAAAAAAAAAAAAAAAGGCATCACAGACTTGATTTTCCTGCATTTGATAAAATTTGATTTGTGATGAGATTTAGGGAAATCTCAACCAGCTCTAATAAAGAATAAAATAATGGACGAGTCTTACATGTTTTTCTCCTGTGACCATATTTTCATGTTTCAGTAACACTTATAACCCTGTAATATTCCCACATGAATGTCATTAATTCTCTCTTATGTCGTAACTCCATGATTTTGTATCCTTACCTGTCACAATGACCCTGGGAGCCTGGAAGGCCTCCAGGTTGTTCCAATGAGATAGATCTTGTTTTAACTTTCTCTCCCCTTTCCCTTTGCTCCATGATGTTTTCTACCTGCAGAAGAGGTTCACGAGGAAGGTATGTGAAACGACTTCCCGTCCCCCCTATCTCCCATTACAGGGCTCAGTGTTAACGTGCACTTCATTTTTTCCACGTGGTAGAAGAAAACAGAAGGCCAGAAGAAATATAGTTATTTTTTGGTGACTAATGATGCCATGTATGACATTGGCGTCCTTCACGTGTCCATTGCTGTCCAACAGCAATATTTGCTGTTGTAACAGGGCCCCTGTAAGAGCTCTGGAGGCAGCTTGCCCAGAGGCCATCAAAGCATCTGCAGGCAGAGGAATTATTTCTTTGCTTTACACCAGCTTTCTCCCACGTAGCTCGGGGACCGGGGAGAAGCTGCTCCTGATGCTACGCTGGTGCCTCCTGCCCTGGCGCGTGCGTGCGGACACCGCCGCTCCCGCCAGGCGTTTCGGGCAGGGAAAAATCCCAGGAAATGCGGATACCATCCCCTGGCACAGCCCACAGCAGGTCGATGTTAGCCCTGTGCGTGTGTAAGGCTGCAGGGCAGCACTTGGGGTCTGGCTACCACGGCTGAGAGCAAACATCGATTGGCTTCTCCTCTGTAGCTTTGTCGGGTAATAAGCGGATGGATTTTAAAATCAGCACCCGGATTTGATTTTAATCAAATTTTGATTTTAAAATCAAAATCCGTTTGTGACAAGATACGTGGTTAGCTGTGTGCCGCATAATACATATGCGGGAATATGTAATATTATATATAGCATACTGCATATATTATAAGTGCATATAATATATAGTATTATATATAATATACAAATGCCTAATACGTACTAGAGAATGCAGAAGTCGCTGACTGCGTGCAGTGGGTGGCAGCAGGTAGCTGGGGTGTCGGAGCTATGGCTTGGGGAGCCACAGGGCACAGTTGCCAGCAGTGATTGCCTCTGCGGTCACTCTTGAACAGCTTTCCTTATGGGCATCCCTAACATAAAGGAAGACCTGGTCATATGGCCCCGAGCAGTCTGCAGCAGGATTTCCCTCTCCCAAAGGATTTACATTTCTGGCTGCATCCCTGTTTGCTCATCTCCATTCCCCTTCCTGCTCTGTTTCTCCATCCATTCCTGTGTCTGTGTTCGGCCCCATCAGCCCCGGCTAAGGACTGGGGGGCTGTTGGAACTGCCCGGTCCTTGTTCTAACCTTTCTTGTTTTCCACCCTGTGGCTCTTGTCCCATGGCGCTTCCCACCCGCACAGCCCACCACGAAGGTATGTGACCCAGCCCCCCAATCCCTGCCCTTCCCCTTGCCGGGGGCCTCAGGAGCTCGAGGCTGGCGTGCCAGGAGCGGGATGCTCGCTGCTTCCGTAGCCTTGGCTTTAGCCTTTCCTCGGCCACCTTCCCCCTGGGGACGAAGGCCCGGGGATAAGCTTGGCACTCGCGGAGGTGCTACCCTCGCAGCAGGGCGCAGGTCCCCGTGGCTCCATCACACTCCTGTCCCGCATGGCATGGCTCAGGTGGCTGTGCCGCAGGCGTAGGGTTCTCCCCCCAAGCTGTTATGTTTCCCCCTGCCCTTCACATCACGCAGTTGCTTGCTGTCCACGTGCGCCTCTAATTCCTCCCTGTCCCGGCCTTCCCTGCATCCTTTATGGAGTTAAACCGCCCTCCTCCACTGTGCTCCGCGGCATCCCGGAGCGCTTGGCCTGTGTGTGACCTGCTTCTCCGGTTCCCTCCGTGCCTCCTGTGCTGCGGCACTTCCACCCAAAGCCCATGAGGAAGCTCATGAGGAGGCCCATAAGGAAGCTCATGAGGAAGCCCATGAAGAAGCCCATAAGGAAGCCCATGAGGAAGGTATGTGACGGGACTCCTGGCTTGCAGAGTAGCCAAGTTGTGCAGTAACGTCTAAGGTGGCTAAGTTAAACCAAGGAGTTAAAAGTAGGCATATTTAGCGCTGAACAGAGCTCACTGCTCTTTTTGTTTGTTCTGCTCTCTTCCTTCGTGTTGTGTCTCGACATTTAACCTTCTGGTGATGCTCCACAGTAATTGTTGCATGGAGGGAAAAAAAAACAGCATGAAACTGTTGGGAAATGTAAACCTCTTAAAAGGAGAAAGATTGTGAAGCCTCCACTCTGAGGTGTTTTGGATTATTTTGGGAAGCCTATCCTGGGCTTCCATGTGGGAGGGACCAGGCCTCCGGATAACCTATAGGTGTACTGATACAGCCAGGGAAGGAATCTGATCCCATGTAGCTGGGGGATATTCTTATTTTTTCAGGTTAAATACAATTGCATAAAGCAACTGCAGATAATTCTTATGCTTTAGCCTTGCAAATGACTGAAGTGTTGTTTGTTTGTGTGTTTGTTCTCACATGTTCATGCAGTGGACTTTCTAAGCCATAGCTGCATGGTACATGGTATGTGTGGCCACGTGCCACCAAAAAGATGCTGGCCTCAGTTTAAAACCCATTTTAAGACTGGGCAAGCATCAGGGCTGTGAAAGAGCATGCTATTCCTCGTTTAATGCAGGGCTGCCCTAATGTGTGTTTGAGATGAATGTCATTTGGTATGGAAACTAAAGTCAGGTTAATGTTTTTAATATCTCAATCAGATTGTTAATGCCTTTCCACTTGTGTCCTCACTTTCGGGAATGCTCCTCATATCATTATTAATCTTAACATCTGGATAATGTTTTCTCAAGCATTCAGTTGTAAGAGCAAGTGGTTGTTCTGAGTAAACCTTTCTAACGCTCTCGCCTTTCTTTGCATTTTGCTGTGTGACTCTTCCCACCCAAAGCTCACAAGGAAGGTATGTGGTGTGACTGGCGAACTCCTCTGTCTCTGTCCAGGGTGGTAACGTGTGCAGGGATCCTGAAGGTGGTGAAGAGATGAGGATACACAAATATCCTCGGCATGCTTACTGACAGCTGCTTTGCTCTCCCCTTCCCTTGATAGTGCTGGATACCCCTGTGAGATAGCCAATATGATGAACACTAAGCACTGTTTTAATTAAATGGGCTACATCACTTCTTGATGCTGCCGCTGGAGTTACCACCAGATGGTCTCCCCAGTGGCAGCAGGCATCTCCCAGACCCCGGGGCACAGGCTGGGCATTGCTGATGCTTTCTTTGGTGCTCTCATTTCTACACCCAAACTATCTGTATGGATACTGCTGGCAAGGGGATAGTGTTCCTGAATGCATTTCTGGTCAGGCACATGCCTGGGACTAGGTTTTGAGCTCCCACGTCCAAGCCATGTCTCTCAGGCCGTGCTACCTCCTCCTGCTCCTGGATCATTCATCAAGAATGAAATTCGCTTTTACAGAAATGTATACTGAGGTGGAGAGACTTTTTGACTTTTTTTTTTTATCTGACATGATGAGTAACACCGCGATATTTTGGTTTTTGTTGGACTAAACATGGGGTTAAGTATCGACGCTTTGTTTGATTGCAGTATCTACAGAAAATGCCAGTTCAGAGAATTCGCGCTCTTTTTTTTTTCCCTAAAATAATGGCATTTCCCTGGGTTAATGTACATTATGCAGAAATGGGCACAGCATTCTTGCTTATACAATGGACATCAAAGGCAAGAGCTGGCCAGACAGTACGATTAACAAAGTTGGAGGTTACCCCAAGCCCCTAACCCAACCCCCTGTATCGTTGCCCTTCATGCCTCCTGTTGGCAAGGGGCACTTGGTCCCACAGACTGTCAAGCACTAGCGTGGCCAGATTTACCTTCCCGAGAGCGGGGTGCCACCCAACACACCGGTGGTGAAATCCTGGGCACTGAGGAAATCAATGCTGCCTTCTCCACCCACATTGATTTCCCAAGGAGCTGGGATTTCTATGCACATGAATAAGCGCGGGTAGTTTATGCTCTTTTCGTGCATTTAAAGGGGACTTTAAATGCTAGCAAACCTTTTTGTCAATCAAGGGCAACCAACAGCACTTGTTATGGATGTATATGTTATTCCTCCATGCTGTTCATCTCCCCAAACTCTCTCCTTCATCTCCTCGGTTTTCCCGTTCATATCCCTATGTGCCTTCTATTTTTTCTTTTAATCTTATTAATGTTTTTATCCCTCTAATACCTCCACCCTATCTAAAAGAAAAAAAAAATGTAATTTTTAAAAATCATCCTCTCTTTCCTACTCTAATTCTCTTATCTTTCTTTGCATCTCCTTCCCTGCTCCTTTCCTCTTAAAGAAGTCCATGAACCAGCAGGTATGTGACTTCTGAATTCCTCTGCATCAATCTGAAGGGTTATTGTGTGCTGCAACTTCAGCTGCACAACAGAGTGGACCCAATTGGCCCATGTTTTGAATTAGGGAAAAAAAAATGGAACTTTTGAAGGAAAAAAAAAAAAAGGCAAAACTAATCTATCAGAGTTTAAAATAGTTACATTAGGAGTGAATAATTTTTTGAAATGTTCCTGCAGTTTTGGCTTTTTTTAATAATACGGAGTATATGCTTTGTAATGCAAGAATATAAATTTGGAACAAAAGACTGTTCCATAGCAAAACGTGAGGAGTCTTGTTCTAGAAATGTTAATATCTATACAAATTCTTGTGGTTGTGAAAAAAGTTTCCTTTTTTTTTTTTAAACCTAAATTTTTGCTAAATTTACAGGATTTTAAAAACACTGCAATTTAATCAAAACTGTGATTTCTGATCGAAAATCATAGCAGTAACTCTAATATTATACTCAGGAATTCAAAGTGGTGGAAGAAAACGAGATAAAAATACACATAATAATGATAAACTGTAACTTACAACTTCCTTACCTCTTCCATCAGTAATACTTTCCTCTGTGTGTGATGTGTAATAATGAGGATAAGAGCTAACAATTGCGTGAAAAATGTAATAACAGTTTGTTAATCAGATTCTTTCAATGTATAAACTGCAATAGTGGCCACTGAGCACACTTGGAGCTGCCCTTAGGCCACATATGGGGGCATGCTGATGTTTATTATGGGAAAAAGCAGAAATCAAACTGGTATGGTCATCTAAACTGTCTGTGGAAACTACTCTGTGCAATTTCAGAGACCTTTATTAAAACAGTTTCATCTCAACAGCAGTTCACCTCAGTTATGTCACTTTGTTGCCCATAGAGGGAGATTCTTAGGTTTGATGAGAACAGATTTTTTTTCCGCAATTAAAGTTAGTGAGATGAGGCCTATCTGATTTTTTTATGACACTCCAACATCCATCAGCATGCTGCTCATTTCCTTCCTAATCTCACAGTGTCTCACTTCACACACGTCTGTCCCTATTCTAACTGCATTATTTCTTCTCTGTTGACTACTAATATGTTGATTTGCACATATTAAATGTCCCCAGTACCATGGCTCTCATCCTGGCTACTTCCCTGCTGCTATTCTGTGAACTACCCATGCGTCTCCCAAAGCCCTGTGTGGTCACCTCAAGTTTTGACATACATGGGGTCAAAAATTGCACCAAACAGCAGCATGTTACAATTTGATTAACAGCAATTTGAACCAAATTAGGAGAAAAATAACATTGAAGAAGGTCTGTCCTGTTTACTTCATATCCTTGTGGTATTATGTGCTTTCTTTTTTGTTAACATTGCTGTCCTTATGCCCTTCTAACACGAGTTCAGAGTTGTGGCTGTTGGGTCCCTTGCTCTGATTCTTTTATTTTTCTTCACTGCTGCTTTCCACTAATTAAAAAGTGTACGACTTCTAAATTCCTATGTCTTCATCTGGTCTGTATGTACATCGGAATTTGAAAATGTTGAAGAAAAAGTCATGAAAAGATCAATCTGTTCTTGCAATTCCCTGAATTTCATTCTCCCTATAATAACCAACTCGTGTTTGCAGCTGAAGTGTCACCTTGTAGGAAACTCAAACATACAACGTTGAGCATTTCGTGTTTCTTTGCAGCAGCCAGGCCCAATGCAGGCCTCAATATTTACAATTCTGCTGAGCTAACCCCCACATTTGCCAGTGGTGGAGCTTAGATGGTGGAACTTCAGATGCAAACGTATGGGCACATCTAGAACAACTTTTTTGCTTACAGTAAATACCATATCCTTGTACATGCTCTGACAGCTACAGGACATGTTTTGTGGAGATAGGTTACATTGCACATCCTTAATACTTGCTTGCTAGGTATGTCTCCTGTTAAACTTAAGGCTCACTCTTGTTATTGCATTTGCCCAGAATTGACCCATTTGCTTGATTTAAATTGTTGCCCTCCGCCAACATTCAAATCCCTTTTCCCTTCATCTCTATGGCATTCCCTCCCTGTGTACTTGACCCCCACTGAAACTGCCATCCCTTTTCACCAATATTAATGTCCTATCCCTATAACCTATATGCAAGTGATACTCCTTCAATCTAGACTCACCCAAGTTTGAAGTGTTCCCTTTCTGCGTAACTTGTTTTCTAATTCTTTTATCTTCCTTTCCTATCCTTTGCCCTTGACACTTCCTACTAAATGAAGCTCCCCCTCCAGGTATGTGACTTAACTTCTAAACTCCCAGTGTCTGTCTGTCTGCCTGCAGGGTCAATGTGCTTAGGAATTAAAGGTGACATATCTGAACCAGATAACAGATCTGTTAATGACAGCGTGTAACTTGCATGCCTTTATTTTTTAGTTTCATGTCTAATCTTTTCCTCAGCAAAGTGCACGGAAGAAGCCTTGTTGCACAAAAATGCTACTAAATACAAGGGAACACGTATATCTTTGTGAAACAGTAGATCAGCAGAAAGTGGCTTTGTGGAATGAGTGAAATTCTACCCTGATATGAGAATGAACATTTCTTCCTGTAGTGAAAGCTTCATTTCAAATCTTGAGACAGAATTTGGCCCATTGAATATACACAGAGAATGTAAATACTGAGAAATTTTGCATTGCTTTTATGCCTCCTTAGAAAATCACTCAGTGGTGTGTACACAGCTGAAAAGCAAAATCTGCCCCTCAAATCTACATTGCTGATCGGTTCTTGTTCTATCAAAAAGCAGAGGAATGTAATGTAGATCTACACAGACTTACAATCAGTGCTTTCTTCCTATAAAATAATGCCATGTAAATCTACATTGCAAACAGATGTGAAGAACAGGGTAGATTATATACATATATTTCCAAAATGTATTCAAGGAAGAATATAGCATGAGGCATAGATCTACAGAAGCAGAACCAAGAGCTTTTTGAGGTTAGCTCAGTGATGAAGGTGAGTTACAGAAAGTATTTCAGATTTATTTCTGAACCAGATTGCTCTTAGTTCAAGTGAATGAAATGCTACCGCTGCAAATGACAGATCCAATGGTGCTTGGAATGCTCTGAAAGTGCTGGTTATGTTCATGTGCATACCTAAAGTCAAGGTGAATCCTGGTATATTGTGCTGGCGAGCTGTGCTTTATGTATGTAATGCTGATCATTTTGATTTTTTAAAAAAACTGTATTATAAATCCGCCTTTTTCAACTGACAGAGCTCCTTTCCTTCCCGTGACTTCTGTTTATATGCTATTTCAAATGTAATTAAGTTATTTTACAGCAGATTTATTGCCTAACTTTCCTCCTCTAGCCCCTTTTTCTCTCTACCTTTGTCTCCAAAGCCCTTACGGAGTGTGAAAATAACAGGTTTCTCGTTCTCATTCTCTTATTCTATATCGCATCTTGTTCCATGACACTTCACACCTGATGAAGTTCATGAGCCAGGTATGTGACATGACTTCTGCTATCCTCTGTGTGGCTGCCACACTGTTTGTCTGGGTGTGAACAGGAGTCCTGGATTGGTAGAAGAGAACAAAACAAGAGAAACAAACATTAACCCCAAATGATCCCGCGGAGCCCTTTTCTCCTTTAATCTCCATGCCTACCACTTTAACCTTACAGCATCTTTAACTTCCAACAGCCTCTCCAGATACCTTTTCTCCTTGCCTTAATTCACTAATTCCTCCATTTTCTGCCTCCCTTCATGCATTCCCTGACCTCTTTTTCAGATTTCCAAGCATTTTAAATCTGTTCTGTTCTCTTTTTTCCCCATTTCCCGCCTTTCCATCACTGCTTGCACCCTGCCACCTGCAGAGGAAGCCCCTGAAGAAGGTATGTGATGCATCTACGGACTCTCTCTCACCCTTTTTCTCTTTCAGTGCTGGGAAAACAGTGTTAAAAACACAGAAATTGCTCAAGATGAGGAGCAAAGGGATCATGGGAGGGCAAGGGCCTCTCTGAGTAGCTCTGGATGAACGTGCAGAAGGAGGTTTTATATTAAAACACAAAAGGCATTCCAGATCATGCAGGCTGCAGTGGCCTCAGGCTTTTCGCTGCTAGAAGCTTGTGGCCAAGCTTTAGGTCACATTGTGGGACCGGCCTAAATGACCCACCGTGTGTGTGAGCAGAGCTCAGCTCAGCCGTCGTTCTGCGGCGCGGCCTGGAGACCATTTCCAGAGAGGGATGGTGGGAACCGTGGTCCTGGAAGAGAAAAGTGAGTGACGGACAGGCAGAGCAGGGAGAACACAGATGAGTGCGTAAGGAGTGACCTTAAGAATTCCCCCCTGTAGAAAAAAGGCAGACTAGAAGAATTACATCTACCTATAGGTACAAAAGAGATGATTATTATTATTATTATTTAATTTCTTACTGAAGTAAACAGCTGAAGTATTGAATATTTTGTTCCTATACACTGAAATTTTCACTGGATTTGACAAGCACCGGTGAAAATAAGCTTTGATTTCTTTGTTTGATTTTTTTTTTCCTAATCTTATGGTATCCTGGCTACTCATTCTGAGAGTGGATGTGAAGAGAAAAGAGGGAGCAGGATTGCTATAGAAAGCAGGAATTTTTTCCTCTCCATAAAGTGTGCATGGCATAATGCTCCTGTCCACTGAGGGTGATGTCCCTTTTTTGTCTGAACAGAGCTATCCGTGCATGGCAGGGACAAGACAAGTATCTAAGCAGCAGTGTGATGTGTTCTCCTTATCTTTGTCCATCCTGTTTGTGCTTCTCAACAAAATAAGACTATGTCAACAGGATACAGGACCTGAGAGGTCTTCAGGGAATCCCCAACAAATACTTTGTGCACCCAAACACTTAAATTATTCTACAGATAACTAAAGAAGAAATGCACTCAAGAAAGATATAATTCACTCGTATCCAATTTGCAAACAGCAGGAACGGTTTCCCTATACCAAAAGAAAAGAAAATGAGATGCTACTCTTTGTTCATATCTTGGATTTCCATACGTAACGAAAAATACGAATTTCAAAGGAAAGAAGCCTTGAAGATATAGTCAAAGGGCACTTGTAATTTTTGAGGTTATTCTTCCTTTCTTGCTTTGTGGGCAAAGTCTCAAAGAGTGAGGTCAAACACTGTTTTAGGTGCCTAACTTTAAAGGATTTTATTCTTTGCATATTTTAGCCAGAAATAATGTCTAAATTTCTTGTGGGCAGACTCAGTGAATCTAATGAATGAGATGCTGAAGGCCTAGCTTGCCTTGCCTTCTTGTTTCGTCTGGATGCCTTACAAACAGCGGAAGCAAGCTGCCTTCCAGGGCTGTGTTGCCTTTGCTTATATCAGAGCAACACTAGAGCAAGACCAGCGCCTGAAGGCAGAAGCGAGACCAAGGTGAACAAGACCTGTCATAACATGACATCTTTTGTAGCATCTTGATTATTTTTGTAGACCTCTCTCCAGCCCAAATCCCTTCTGGATGCTTTAAGATCATTTGTGCCTTCTGCCACTGGGTAGTATTTTTGCATACATGCGTGTTCCCCTCTATAAACCAGGTTTCTAAGTAGAAGAGATCGCATGCAAAGGAGGTAAAGAGTGTCCCCAAGCCCCTTTTGCTCTCAGTCTGCTCCTCTTTTCATCCTTTAAGCTGTGGGGGAACAATTTCTGTGGGGAGATGCTGAGTCCTCGCCCTGCTGCTCAGATACAAGAAGTCCAGGCCCTGGTGGGCTTGGGTACGAGTCCAGCCCTGCATCTCTTGCTACGTTCCTTGTGAAGGAGGTGGCAGCTTTCACAATAGATATTCAGGAACGTCCTCAGGAAGATGCAGTATTTAGCAAGCTGCAAATATCTTCCTTCATATTTTCACTCCCATAAGAAGTCTGATGTTCTCTTCTCTGTGTTCTTGTTCAGTCTCCAGAGTCCAAGATTCCCAGTGCCATGGGAAGGGAGCCGGGATAGTCGTCGTTATGGCAGTGCTGCTTGTGGGCTGATAACTTTGCTTTTCTCTTTTTGTTTTTATCTTCCAACTTACAGCTGATGAAGAAGGCGAATACTATGATGGTAGCTCGGTGGTGTTTTAAGTCAACAAAGTCATCTTTCTAACATCTCACTTTTTTCCCTACCCCCGTATTTGTTTTTGTTCCTTACTTGACTAGAAACTCAGGAACTGGGCCAAAACATTTCTGCCACAAAGAATGATTCACTGTGTATATCCAACCTCTCTTGGGGGTCACAGTGCTACCAAGAGACATGTACCCCCTGGTTAGGACACTGGGTCGTGGAAACCAACCAGATCTAGAGCTTGCTCTGGGTTTACATTTTAGCTAGACCTGGTTATCTCATGCCTCTCAGCAAACCTTCCCAATCCAAGAAAAGCAGGAAAGTGCCTGCAGAGCCCTGCATAGATGTGTCTGCCTCACCCAACCTGCAAGGTCAGGCTTCCCAGGAATTATATTTACAAATATTTAGACTTCCACTCTAGCCAGACACTTAAAATTGTGATTAGTGTCAAGTATGTGAATAAATTAAATCAAATTGATGGGGTAGGCCGTAAGCTTCAAGTATGTTCTTGATACTTGATTAAATGGGCCCTAGAGAATGTGGGTAGAGAGAAAATTCATATGGAAAAAAGGCATGTGGAAGTGTTGTAGGGCCAATTTTGCTTTTGCATGAGGGCAGATAACTTAGCCCTCCCTGAGCCTTTTTCTTCAAAAAGTGTGTAGAGATATTCTGCCTCTAAAAGCTTTTTCAGTAGCTTGGTTGTGTTCTGAAGCCAGAACCGGAATAGCTGTTTCTCACAACAGAGCCCAACACTACTGGCAGCTACCTGGCTTCTTCCATGTTGGTTTTTGGTTTTGTGCATATTTGTGTGTGTGTATTTTCCCCCAACTTAATTTTCTTGCTCGCTTTTCAGGCTTTTATTTTCTTATTTTAGGGAAACCCTCTGAGGACTTTTCTGGGCCCTTCACATC